>NW_026639059.1:600000-1081075 GCF_028554395.1 Pezoporus wallicus | reverse complement strand
CTTTTTTTCCCCTTTTTTTCCCCTTTCCCCCCCTTTTTTTCCCCTTTCCCCCCCCTTTTTTTCCCCTTTCCCCCCCCTTTTTTTCCCCTTTCCCCCCCCTTTTTTTCCCCTTTCCCCCCCCTTTTTTTCCCCTTTCCCCCCCCTTTTTTCCCCTTTCCCCCCCCTTTTTTCCCCTTTCCCCCCCCTTTTTTCCCCTTTCCCCCCCTTTTTTTTCCCCTTTCCCCCCACCATTTTTTTTCCTCTTCTTTTTTTTTGTTTCGTTCACACCTTCTTGGCTCTGCTGATGAGCCTTTTTGCTGTGCTGAAAATTATCTTTTCAGGGCTTATTGTTTATTTGTATCCTTGGTAGTATTTGGTCTGAGAAGAAAAGTATGTTGCATCTCATGACAGCTTAGTTTCTTTATTAGCCCCCTGTGGGGAACTTTACTGGAGGCATTTCAGAAGTCTTAATAAATAACGTGAACTAGTTCTTTGTGATGTTATGGAGACATTTCAAGACTTAAGACGATAATGATTTTTCTTTGCAAAATCTCTGCATGTTAGACCTTATCAGATCATGGCAATCCAGATTTTCTAGTGCTCTGTTTTTAATTATTGATGCACAAACTTGCCAGGAAGGCTAAGTATTGCTCCTTCTCATTTCTCTAGAATGCTTCCAGTGTTCACTGAGACATTCTGTTTTTTTTCTTAGCCATTCTGCTGTGGCATATTTGGAGGTACTAGTTGAACATTTCACTCATTTTAAGTTATTTGGGTTTTCAACATAATTTGCTGCTTTTTTTTCCTGAAAATTACCAAGTTTGAATCAGGAATTTGTGCATCATTAAGACGGCGGAAATGTTTATTTCTTCTTTATATATTTATCTTTTGTTAATGTCTCTTCCTAATCTCAAAGTGTTTGGTAGTTTTAGCAAGACATTTAAATATCTTTAAAGGCTTCCTGCATCTTGTACATTTAGGAAATTCCTGTTCGTAGTTCTACCTTACAGAAATTTTTCCTTTGAATACCATTTTCGCCCTTCTTGATTTTCCCTCTTAATTGCTGTTTTCATTCTGGTATCTCTTTATAGATTGAACTAGGATTAAATTCCTGAACGTGTATATGTTTCTCTTTGACCCAACAGTTTTGCAAACTTTTTAATTTAACTTAGGTTGATTTTTTTTCTTGGTTGTCCTTGTGCCCTCTTTCATTGATTTTCTGCATCTCTTTCAGGTTCTTTTGTTTGGGTTTTTTTTGAGTAACCTGCAGGACACTTCACTTTTGTGCGTCAAAAATACTCTGAATTTAAGTTGTTACAAGGAGAACTATATTAGGTCATTTACTGGCAGACAGAGCAGAAATAACTATGTTTAAGAACTTTGCAGATTTATGAAAGAAAAGCATGGCTTTATAGATGTGAGATTCTCTTATTGCTTCTTTAATAAAGTTGTCAGAAAATAAAAACTGCCATTACAATAACAAAAGCAATTTTGAATATTTAGGTCTTTGTGATTCAGTTTTAAAATCATGAATAGGACCTTCAGATTTTCCTATAGTAATATAGTTAGCCAGGTTTACTGAATGATTGGGTGCTATCTAGAAATACAGGGGAGTTAACTGAAAGTTTTTTATCTAGAGGGATTGCTCTGTTACCTGCTATTTCAGGTCAAATACATATGATTCAGTAACCTGTTAATTATTATTGTAGAGCCACATGGTAATTGTTCTGTTTGCTTGCCAATTAGGCCGAAAATTTACAAGAAATCCCTGATGACTCAGTTTGTTATGCAGATGCCAAGGAAGAAATCTTGGAGGAATGTGAGAGTATTTGGAAGCAGATGGAAGAGGTATGCAAATCACAACTGATAGACTAGATTGTAAACCTTCCTCAGTGTTTTATGTTCATCTCCCCATCCTCACCCCTGCAAAGAAACAAAACCAGTAAAGAAGAAGGGGGCGAGGAGGAGGTGGGTGGGTGTGCAGGGAGAAGAACAGATTTTCAGGCAGGCCAAAGGCAGAAGTACTGGCAGGGATGAAGAATGCTGAGTGTGCTGATACTTTGATTTAGTTACAGTGGGAGTATATGTTAAAACTAGGAAAAACTAAACAATGTACTATTTCTGGTACTACCAGCACATTGAGACTTGTGATCCTTCTCTCTTTCTCCTCATGCAAGATGAGATTGAACAGCTGTTCACAAGTTATTTGGATCTTAAGGGAGAGAGAGAAAGGGATGATAAAGAGGCTTTGAAGGATTATGTTGTTAGCATATGCTCATGCAAACTCACATCCTTGAGAATAAAATTTATCTCACTCGATATATGGTTCACTATGTTAATAAAACTTTGTAAGGCTAGTTATTTTTATTTACAGGAATACCAGGAAAGATAAACTTTAAACAGGTCTGAGGGAATGCTGTGCATCCTATAAGATTCTGCTGAGTCTGATGAAGACTCAAGTTATAAATTTGTGTTTTGAGAGTCTTAATTGTTTCACACAATTTTATGTGGTTTTTATATGCTAGTTGTGCAAGTTCTGAATTGTAGACTCAAAGCAATAAAATTATCTAAAGCTGAAATAAAAATACTTCCAAATTTACAATAGCACAAACCATAGACAACCCACAGTGCAGGGTTTTTTTTTCACAGATTTTGTAAAAATATGATTTGACAGAATTAGGTCTAAAGACTAATGCCATTTTTTTTAATTTGTTTTTACATGTAAACTTGTCTTAATATTGAAAAAGTGGCAGGGAATCCTGTGTCTAGGTTTATGAAGTACTGTAGGAAATTATCAACAAGTTTTGTTTGACAGCACTTCGGAGAATATGAACTTTATTCAAAATTTTCAGAAAATTTACTGTGGTTTGATTTCAAAATATTTCTTCCTTTGCTGTTCTGGGTCAGGCTCTGGGGGATGTGGGAGCCAACTCAAAACTTTTATTCCAATATTAAACAAATTTTATAATTTGCAAGCATCATGTCCCTTTCTTACAAAAGGGAAGCGTAAATAAACATTGTTTTTTGTTCTTTTTTTCTACCAAGTGTCAGAGCAAGCTAAAGTTTCTAGAAACAGCAACACTGCCAAAATCAAATGCCAAGGTAAGACAGTATTGTTTTTATATGCTTCACAAAATACTTAGTTTTCTGTAAAGAGGTGCTGTGTATCCTAAAGAAGGAAATTAAAGTGTTTTCACTTACCCTTTGAATATGACAACTTTATCGTTACTAACTTTGAAACTGTATTCTGAAGTATGTGTCTAGCAAATACTGAAAAGTTGCATTTATGCATAGCAAAAAGGTTGTATGCAGTCCTGACACGCTACTGATAAATGACTAACATAGGCAGCAAAATGGAGGGCTGTGTAATGTCAATACCCATTTGGACTATTTCCTAATCATTGCATATGTAATTTGTGAAACTATATGCATCCCTTCAGTTTTACTCTGGAACAACTTTGTATCTGCAAATTGTAGTTGTTCTCTGCTTGTGGATATCATTAGGAAACTGATGTGCTTGAATTGGAATCAAACTGTGTGATGCTAAAAGCATGAACATGAGCTCCTGTAGCTCACAACTTTTGGGGAGCATGCAAAAAGGCAATGCTGGCTCACAGTTTATTTTTAAATTCTAAATAGGAACCTTTAAAATAGAATTTATATGAGGACTCCAAATTTGGAAAGTATGAAATATGCAGGCCTTATAAATCTCCATCTTATATGATTTCAGTAAGAGAATTCAGAATCAAATTCAATACACTTGGCTGAATAATTAACAAAAAGAACTGTTCCGCTATCCGTTGACTACATCAGATCTGTAATTATTATGTAATTACTAACATTAATCTCTTGTTTGTAATAAACTATGTTCTAAACTCTTTAATAAGAATAAATAAATGATTCATATTTAAATACATAAAATACAATTATTTTCTTTATTATTTCAGATAAAATCCTATCTGTAGAAATAAATTTTGTGCAATTTTAATTGGGTATAGAGTGAGGTTTTTGTTTCTTTGTAACTTTACTGAAGCACAGCGCACCCTTGTAATTAACACTTAAACTTCTGAGAGGCTTTTCTTGAAAAGTTTTTCTTGATAGGCTTTTTCTTAAGACAATGATTAAATGGAGTCGCAAAAATAAAGATGAAATTAACATTATGTGTCATGATAGAAAATAGGGAGGAGAGGAAAAGGTCATGATATATCCTTTGTCAGCAACTTTCATCAAATCTTACTGCAGTCCTTGCCAATGTAGGCACTTGTATTGAACCCAGGAATCTACAGATCTGTTAGTCTGACTTCAGTACCTTTAAAAATTATGGAGAAGATCACACTGGGTGCTATTGAAAGGCAATTAAAGAAGAATGCAATCATCAGGTGCAGTCAACATGGGTTCACAGGGGGAAAAGTCCTGTTTAACTAATTCGATATCCTTCCAGGATAAGCTCATCTGTTTAGTGGGCAAAGGGAAGGTGGTGATTGTAGTTTTTCTGGATTTCAGTAAGGCCTTTGATAATGTCCATCACAGCATCTTTCTGGACAATTGTCCCAACTGTGGGATGAACAGGTACAATGAACACTGGACAAAGAACCAGCTGAAAGGCAGGGCTCAGATGGTTGTATTGAATGGGGATGTGTCTAGTTGGCAACCAGTCACCGCCAGTGTTCCTCAGGGTTTGGTTCTTCTGTTCAATATTTTTATCAGCAATCTGGATGCCAGAGTTTAATGCACTGTTAGCAAGTTTGCTGATGATACCAAACAGGGAAATGCTGTTGACTCTTTCAAGGGCAAGAGGCTTGGTAGAGAGATCTAGATAGGTTGCAGCATTGGGCAGTCATCAGTGGCATGGCATTTAATGAACAAATGTCAGATTTGCACATGGGACAGAGTAACTCCAGGCACAAATATAAACTCAGAGGGTAGTGGCTGGAGAGCAGCCCCAGGGATCTGGGGGTGCTTGTTTGGTGTCCTCTGTTGTATAAACTTAATAATGGAATTTGTACACTATCTCATTTTACTCCAGTGTAACTCGACACACTTCAAGAGGTGCTTCTTTTCTTCTTATACAGTTTTCCTTGTCTGTCATGCACATGAAAGCTTTGACAGCAGAATATAATCAGTGGCAAAAAAGGAGTCCTGAAAGTAAGTAATAGCTTCCATGTAAGGTATACTCATAAACATCTGAGAAGTCTCTTTCATCTAGGCATCTTAAACTGTGTATTGAATATCTGCTGATTGTATTTTCATACTATACTAACTACTGTATTTTCATACTATAACTAACTTAAATTCTTCCCACATTAGCATGTATGTTTTATTTTTATACTTGTTTTGCACTTCAGTTCTAAGTGAACTTAGAATTCACTTTGAATTCTACTATAACTTAATCTCATATTTCTGGACAAATAAATACATGATTTATATCATCATTCATTAGTCAAATGGAAAAAATAACTGTTAGACCTCCTAACAAAATCACAGAAGTCCATTATACTGTTACCCTCCAGCAGGTTTCTCCTTTCTTTGATTTTCTTTCTTTCATTTGTATTTTTGTTTTAGGAGAGAACTACTTCGGCAAATAATTGCGTTCATTCTGTCTTTTAAGAAGTGGACAAATTTTTTATCTTTGCAAGTATTGCTAATAAACAATAATTTGCCCATACATTTTTTAACCATAACATATTTGATTTTTTATTTTTGTTTTAATACTTAAAAAAAGTATGTCTTGTTATGATGTACTAGCTGAAACTTTGAAGTAAGCCTTTAGTGGTAAGGCCGTTACATAGTAACAAAATGTCTTATCTTGGATTTAACAAAGGTCAGAGATCTTGAGTCAAGAAAAGATGGTAAAAGACATTTCAGTTTATTTTAACATAAGAATCCAGATTACTTACTGATCCTGAGAAGGAAAAATCACTGAGACAAGTAAGTAGTAGCTCTTAAGTTTGTTAGGCATTATCAGATATACATTCCTCAGTTCTTCAAAATATTTTTTGTGCATAAGCATCAGTGCTGACTGATTTCATTCTGTTGCAAGGCTGATGTGGCCAGACACTGAAAACAAACCAATTCAGAATCTGAGTATGAGTGAAGTCTGTTTTTTCAGATGTCCCATTTTGAGACTTCAGAAACAGTTCACACTAGACTCTCATTAGTATTTTGGTAGCACTCAGTCTTATGTCTCCTGTCAAGGACTTGTTAACATCTTTCAACTCATCTTAGTAAAACTTACTAGTTAATTTTTAAGTGGACACGTTGACTCATTTGCCTATTTATTATGACAGAAGAGGCTTCGGTTTTTTAGTGTTTAGAAAATGACAGGAATGTGTTTTAGACAGCAGATGGTGATTTCCAGTATCTTTGTTATTTGTCCAAATGAGAATGCATTTTCAGATGACCATTAAAGTAATGTCTCCAGCTTCTTTTGAAGTTCAGTAGACCAAACGTATGACATTGAATTTGGGAAATACTGCTTCTTGGCCGCTGCTTATGAATAAGCTGGTAGCTTAAAGCGAATTAATTGGAAGCACTTACAGTTTTTTATCTGGGTAGAGTACCTGGAGATGTTAGGGTTTCTTATTTAAATATGGAATAAATTTAAATTTTAAGCCATTTGCTTAAAAATATTCTTGGGGCTTGACCTGTTTTTATTGGCTTGCTGACTTGCTTTGCTCAATCATTCTTGTTCCCAGGTGATAAGATTTATTATTAGAAATCTTAATTTTGTGCTAGAGAAATGATGTATGCACATTATAATGCAAATAATATTTTGCAGCCAAAGTTTTGGCTTTTTGGCTAACTTTCTGATGGGAGGAAAAAGAAGCTGCTAAGAATTCATATAGAGTTACAATGCTTGTGTGAAAATGAGGAGACTCTATATTTACATCTTCTCTGTCCATCTTGGCTTCTTTCTACTCTTTGTTTTGAAGGAAGAATTACTTATTTAGATAAATATAGTGTTTTCAACTAGGAATAGCAGAAATACTAATTTCATATAATTTACTAATAGAGCATGAATGGCCGGTTGCCTGATTTGGTTTCTCCTTTAGTAATGGCCAGGTCATTTCTTGTAAATGAAGGCCTGTCAGCATTTCAATTTTAAACCTTATTTTCAGAGGTTATAACTTGGCAGTTCTACACTTCTCTGGGCACAATATTGGCACACAGACTTGAATCCACAATGCAAATTTTTTGTTCAAAGCTTTTACTTTAGTCTCTTCCTAAATTTCTGGTACTATTTATGTAGTTCTAGAGCTGCAAAATCAGCTGAATTGAAACTTTTTAACAAGCATGTGGCTTATGAAAATAGACTTTAACTTGTACCTTTGCAAAGTGGAATCAACCATATTTTAAACTATATAAAACAGTTGTGGTGTCTGCATAATTTCTATTTTTCTCTACAAAATGTTAGTATTATGCCAAATTCCTTTTATTTTAATAGGAGTTTTTGTATAAACGTGCATGGTAGTTGCTTTTAATTTCGTAGCATCTGCTAGTGTTTTGCTTAGTAATTGTACTGTGTATCACTAGGCAATTCTTTTTGACCTTTAATTTTTGCAAATATAGTGATTCATAATTGAAAAAGCTTTACCTGATAATAGATAAAGCAACCAGTGTTCTTTCTGCCATAAATACGTTGTCCCAGTGTGTTAGGTCTCTACTGTTCCTTCACTAAGTTAGGGTTACCAATTTCTTTCCTAGGAAGATATGGCCTTCTATTATGATACTTGAACAATATGAATATTGAATGGGAACCACATACTTGGGATTAGGTATCTAAAGATAGTGGGGTTTTTAAAAAGTTTTAAAAGAAGGGTTAGAAACCAATAGTAGAAATTGATAATTCCAGGTAGTGAGGGCTCACTATAATTGGAGCTAGGGGGAGTTATATGGCTACATTCAAATACGCCAGTGAATGTGAATAAAAGCACACCAGTGAATTTTATCACATGTATGTAGGGTATTCATTTCATTAAAGAAATCTTGCCCTAATAATAGCACAAAACATTACCTCCAACAGCTCTTAAACATAAGCTTAATTTGGGACCATTGTGCTCAAATTTTTGTGTCAAGATTTAGTGACAGTAATTGTCCAGGTAAAAGGGGGTTTATTGTGACATTCAGTAGTTCTGCTAATTTTCATCTAGGAACAAACACTGCTTTTAAAACTACTGATCTAAGTCTTCTCAAAGTTTGTGGAGATAAAAGCTATAAAATTACCTGAAAATGTGCTTCTATAAGCTTATGAAATCAGCTGTGTTGTATTTGGTAGATGTTTAATGCTTCAAAAGGAGTGTGGCCAGCAGGGAGAAGGAGGTGATCCTGACCCTCTGCTCTCGTGACCTCACTTGGAGTATTGTGTGCAGTTTTGGTGTCCTCAACATAAAAAGGACCTGAAGCTGTTGGAGCAAGTCCAGAGGAGGGCCACGAGGCTGATCAGGGGACTGGAGCACCTCCTGTATGAAGACAGGCTGAGAAAGTTGGGGCTGTTCAGCCTGGACAAGAGAGGGCTGCGTGGACACCTCATAGCAGCCTTGCAGTATCTGAAGGGGACCTATAAGGATGCTGGGGAGGGACTCTTCATTAGGAACTGTACTGATAGGACAAGGCGTAACAGGTTAAAACTTAAACAGGGGAAGTTTAGATTGGATATAAGGAAGAAGTCCTTTACTGTGAGGGTGGTGAGGCACTGGAATGTGTTGTCCAGGGAAGTTGTGAATGCTCCATCCCTGGCAGTGTTCAAGACCAGGCTGAACAAAGTCTTGGGTGAGATGTTTTAGTGTGAGGTGTCCCTGCCCATGGCAGGAGTTGGAACTAGATGATCTTAAGGTCCTTTCTAACCCTAACTATTCTATGATTTTATGGGAGGCTTAAAGGTTTTCCTTTTTGTTAAAGGAAAAGCTTTGATTTGAGTAATTATTTTTAAGATGAGAGATTTGGAGCCCAAGCCTGGACAAAAAAATATTACTGTCATATTAAGATTTCATTCTGTTACTGTAGGTTTCATTTCTACTGTTAAGAGATTCAAATGCTTCACTTTTTCAAAAGTCCTGTGATTATGGAGATGCTGCAAGTTGGCATGGAACTGAGAATTGATTGAAGTCCATTGAAGGCTATCAATTAAAATTCAGTATTCAGAAAATTCAAGAGCCATAAATAGCTGTGTTTTGCAGAAGTATTCTGGGGAAACATTGCCAAATCCATCAATAGTGCAGTACTTTCCATTAAATACTGCTGTTGCTCAGGGTTGGAGTTGAGATATTACCTTGATGGGGCTTTCATCTCCCTACCTATGGCTGTTTTTTTGAACAGTATTGATGGTGAAATTCTTGTTCTTTAAACATGATGTACTTAATCAGGACTGTAAAGCCTTCAGGAAGTTGTTTAACAAGGAATTGAAAGACTGGAAGGATTTAATTGCCCACATTGGTAATGTTGATAGAATCCCTTCCACTGAAAAAAATAGGCATACTTATCCTGAAGTGTGACTGTAGTTCGCATTCAATATTATGTACCTATATACCTGAGCTAGTTCAGGTGTAAAAAATAATATGGAAGCATTAACACCACACTTTTTTCAGTCTAATTTAAGTTGCTGAAAAGTGACAGTAGGTTAGCCCAGCAGGACACCACAAAATGTTGTTAAACTGCTGTTTACAGCCAAACTGGTTCTTTAGGGGCTACCCAAGATTTTCTCCAGCCAGACTGCTTTTCAGTATAAACAAGTCTGCATCATCTAATGCATAAAATAAAATAAAAAAATCTTTTTTTTTTTCAGTGATTTCTACCAATCCAGATATACTGTTGTCATTAGGAAAAAAAGAGGTAAGTCTTTTTGTTTGTCAAAACATAGTAACTTTTTTTCTTTGGAAAAAGTTATGTGCAGTTGCTGCATTTTCCTATAACTATTCCTGTGGTGCACTACTGCTAGGATACAGTGTATGTTTCTTCAGGCATTGTTATAATATTTTTCTCCCCTGTATTATGACTACAACAATTTCCTAGTTGTAGTGAATATTTTTAACAAAAGGTTTTTATATATTGCATTTCATACTTGATATAAAATAGTGTAACATTATGTATTACACAGAAGTCAGTATTCTTAGATTTAGATTTCTGTGGCAATAATTTGCAAATAACTTATTGAGTTCTTCCAGCCTTGGAAGAAAGAGCAAATCAAGAATGTCTTAGGGTTATCGTTACACTATATTGACCGCACATTGGTATGTAGCGTGACCTGAGAATATTGATGTGGCTATGGATTAACAAAAAAAAAAAAATCCCCTCTCCCCCAAGAAAAAGACCCAAACCCCACACCGCTAGTTTTTGGTTTTCTCCTTCCTAGCTGCTTTCCTTTCTCCAGTGTCAGTCATAATAGGAAACTCAACCACAGTTCAGAGTCATTATTAAGAAGTTCTTTGCTTACACACTTTCATTTGACTGTATTGCTATGGAATATTTGATTTAATATTACATTTTGTGCTGTATTTAGGATTCCAATTTTTTTTTCAGATGTTGCATAGATGGAGCATATTTGCTTCTGTAGAATATTCTCAAAATTTTTATTTCTTTGAGATAAATATGAAAGTTCCTCCTGTGGAAAGAGGCAGAATATATCCAAATCATATATTAAACAAAACACATAAACTATTAGAAATACTGCTTTGTAGAATATGATGCACTAATGAAAAACTCAGTCCACTGTGAGTCCTTTCTTCCCTATCTTTAGCAGCGCATACAGCTTCTGGCTGAAGTAGTTTTATTTTTCCCTTTTGTGTCTCCCAGGAATGTCCATATCACTGAGGACCATTTAATTCATGGATGCAGTTAGTCTTTGTAGTATCTTTGTTTTTTGAGTGCTATATATTTTATGTTGGTGCAATTAGCATGGATTTATTCTTGTAAGCAGCTGCACTGAGACAACACAGGCCTGGTACTGCAGATCTTCTCCTCAGTCTTTCATCAGCTGAGCAGTTCATGTGTGTGCTCCGTAATCTGCTTCAGGTCAGAGCTTCAAGACACAAATGAGCAGCTGGTGGCAGTATAATTTTAAATAGTTCAACTGGATTTAAAAGTAGTGTGTCACTCTATAGCTGTATTTAAGAAATTACAGATAATTTTACCTCTCTAGGAGGTTTACGGAAGTAAGTTTACCTAGAAAAAATATTACAGACTGGGCTACCTGCAAACCATAGGTTTGCTTGTACTTTCTTATAGTTGGAGAAAGTAAAAGATGATCTTGAAAATGTGCTGTCAACAGTTCAGGTAAAGAATAAAAGCCTGGAAGAAGACCTGAAAAGGTAATATAATAATTTGAATTTATGAATGCTGTAAACTTTGTTATGGCGCATTACTTTTTTTGACTGTCCAGGGAAACTGTTTTGTTTGTTGCAACATTTCCTACTTTTCATGTTTCAAAGAGAACAGCAGTGGTACGAAGAACAGAAGCAGTTAGTAGATTCTCTTAGTAGAACTCGAGAAGAGACAAAAAGACAAGTTGAACAAGTTTCCAAGAAAAGGTATTTCCACATTTTTTTATATTGAAAAATTTAAATATCAACAAGAGCAAATGAGCAAACAAACTTAAATATTCTTCTTTTGTTAAATAGATCAAAAATAACTCAATAATCCATATTTGAAACACAAAATGTTGCTATTATCTGCTAATATCCTGTGATTCAAAGTGTTGAACTTATAACAATAGAAAGCAAGAGATTCTTTTGGTTAAGAACTTTGGTTATTTATTTTATTTTGGTTAAGAACTTCTTATTTATTTTATTAAATTTCATATTGTACTGCTATGTTTCTATTTCTAGAGCATTTCATGAACAGAGAAAGAAAATCTTGGAACTAAAGGTATATAAGAAAAAACTACTGACTGCTCTGGAGGAATTCCTGGAAGAACATTTTCCTCCTCCAGAGAAAGGTGGAAGTGCTGGAAAGAAGGTAAGATTTTCTCAAGAGCTGTTAAATTTTGAATGTTCAATTAGATGCAAGATCTTTTTTAAGTCACTAGCATAGAATCTGCAGTTCTATTTTGAAGTAAGTATAGTTCTTACACCTGATCCTTTAGGTTTGATATTTTATATTTTCTAGGTTTGATATTAATATTCTTCAGGTTGATTTATATTATTTAAGGCTGTTCCCAGCTGAGTATTTTCCTTTTAATGCATATATACTTTACCCAGTTTGATGCATAGCAATGTATTGTATTTCTTACTGAACTGCAAGCTGTGCCAAATTTGGAATTGGTGAGGGGTTCACTCCAAATTGTTCCATTTTATTTTACTGGACTAGGCAAGTGGATTCATGTTTTCATTGGCAAAGTAAATTTTAATTGTCTAACAATGTTTTTGGAACAATAATAAGGACAAGTGTTTATAATTACAGTGCAGTTTGGAATGTTAACCGCCAATTTCTGTTCAGGCAAACTGGACCAAAAATTACCTTAAAACTGTAGGGAAAATAGGGAGTATTTTGCATAATAAATTTAAAATCTGCAGTAAAAATAGACCTTTACCATTACTATTTGAAAGATTAGCTACAAAAGCTAGGAAAAAAGCAGGGGTCAATTTTTGATTTTCAGACATGTAATACAGAAATAGAAAGCTTTTCTTCATTCCACTTCCCTACTATTTCAGACAACCACATAATATAATTTCTTTAATATAATTGTGCTCTATTTTAAAACTAATTATTTTTATTACTGCTGCTTCTACTGGGGTTTATTCTAGTACCTTAGAAACAGTCTCCAAACTTCCAGTCTAAATTTATTAGTGTCTAACACATCCATATATTCTCATGCAGTATTGTCCTTAGAATAGCTCTTTCTTGTGTTTACTTCTCCTGTATATTTACACACAGCAATCTTGTACACCCTGCTTCTTTGTTTTGTGAATTGAACTAGAAAAGCTCTTTTATTCTTCTTCTGTTAGGTAATTTTTTTATTTTTTCCCCTGGGTTATCGTAGTAAGACCAGTTTTCTGTATTTGCTTACACTTGGAGTCATCTTTTTTGGAACCTGGTGAAAACCAATATTATAAAACAAAAAACCTGCTAGTTTAGAGTCATCACAAAAGCAGCTAATTACACTCCTGTTTTTTTCTTCCTATTAATCTCAACTGATGAACCCTGAGCTTTTTATTGCTATCATTGTTAAATTAAATCTTAGATTTGCACAGAAGTATATATATTGCATGAAAAATATCACATGGAGCCTTCAAGGCATGATGTCCATTTTCAAAGTCGTTTTCAATCACTTTCAAACAAGAGTATTATATTTTGCTTATACTGCTGTTCTGGTTCCACCCTCCTTTCACCAGGCACCTGCATCGAGGTTTGGGAGTGGGAAGGAAGATTGAACCACAGCAGCCCAGGTTAGCTTCTGTTGCTGTGGCCCAACACTTTTACTATAGGTAGTGGTTGCAGTAAGAATTGTCGTGCATTTTAAATCTCAGATAAAAAGCCTTTTTTTTTTTTTTTTTAAGTTAAGATGTATGAAAAGTTGTATGTTAACAAATATTCTTTATGTCAAGAAGAATATGTCAAGAATCTCCTTGGAATGGAGAAGGTGCCTCTTAAGTTAAATAAATTCTGAGCTTCCTGCTTAAAAAAATGGGAAAAAAGATAGACATGAAGGAAGAATTTGGGGTGCAGAGAGAGAGATAGGTAGTCACCACTGTGGATCCAGTTGTGTCCTGGACATCCTTTGCATCGTTGGAGGTGGTGGGAGTCCTCCAGGGTCCGTAGTCGGTATAGGAAGTAGTGGGAGCCCTCCAGGGTCTGTAGTTGGTATCGGAAGCGGTGCGAGTCTTTTAGGGTTCATAGTCAGTATCTGAGCAGAGTGTCCCCAAGAGTCTGTAATAGCTGTTGGAAGTAGCTGTCAAGTGGGTGTCCTCGTGGAGTGTCCTTCTGGAGTAGTCCTTCTGAAGGTGTGCTTTTGTGGATTTGCCTTCATGGTGATGTTTTTTTGTTTTTTTTTTTGTTTGGGTTTTTTTGGTGATTACCTTTTCCCCCTTTTATGGGTTGGAGGGAGTACCTGTGTTCCTAATGTCACATATTACAAGTTCCTGGTGGACCAGTTTTGCAGCAGTTCTTGGGATAATGGGCAGCAATTCCTCACACCAGACCTTGAGGTAATGGAGAGAAGACTCTTAGTTCTTCCCACTCATCTCTGAGGCAATGGATGATGGAGTCCCATTTCAGTTCCTCACACCCTTCTCTCAGGCAATGGACCCTGGAGTCTTACCTCAGCTCCTCCCCACCCATCTCTGAGACAATGGTCAGTGGAGTCCCATTTCAGCTCCTCACACCAATCTCTCAGAGAATGGTCTGTGGAATCCCATCTCAGCTTCTTTCTCAGCAGTTTTTGAGACAATGGACAGTGGAGTCTGATTTCAGACCAGTCTCTCACAGCTGAGTGAGCAGCCCTGCCCTGCCAGTGCTGTATTATCTCTTTTATTTTGTTGAATGTGATGTGGATGGGGGTGGGGAAGGATAAAATAGAAAAATAAAAGAATCAGGTTCACCATGCAGCAGCATAACCAGTTTTCTTGGTGTTGCTGCCTAAGGAATCCTTATCAGTTCATAGGGAAATTAATTGATTTGCTTGCTGTTAAAACAAGTAATTTTCTAATGATATTTTATTACAGACTTTTTTTCTCCCAAAATTGAAATCAGACTAAACAAATGTAAGCAAATAATGAAATATATTTAGGCACTATAAAGTGAAGTCTTGAGCTGTGTCAAAATGTGTATTATAAACATTTTCCTAAAGTTCACAAAAAGCCATTTTTTCCTAACAGGTCACATGAATGTTTTGCACTGTACATTATGAATATAATGTACTTGGTTCTATTTAAACATAAACCCAGATAGATATACATTGATCATTTAAGGTTAATCTCTTTAATAATTAATTAAAAAATTGTTATATTTAAAGTGTATTATATTGAACTGGTAGATTTAAATACTACCTTGTTATTTCTGTCACAACTAAACCTAAGTAAAATTCTTCATCTGTTGGGTAATATGCAATCAAATAATTGTGTGATTATTTTTATTTGTCAGTTAATATTTTTCCTGACTTTAGGTTTGGGTTTTGTTAATTCATCTGGGGGGTGGTTATCGTTGCAGAACTCTCAAGAAGAGCCAGTTGTAGAACTGAAACCGCTGCAAGATATATTAGAGGTGAGATGGCTTTGTTATATAGAGATTCAGGGGATTTTCCAATACTCAGATCTGACCATAATATGGTAATAAGATAAATAACATCATACGACATACAGTTAAGGTATTTAATTGAAAAGTAGAATGTTTAAGAATGTTATATCAGATTTCTGTTTTAATTCCTATTAAATTAAACTCCCATTTAAAAAAAATGTGCAGTAATAGTTTAGGTAACTAAATCTTCAGTTTACTGCAGAGCATGATTATCCCTCATTTCTTAATTTTATAGTAATTATTTCAAGGAGTTTTATGAGCCCTACTGGCTCATATTAAGGGAAAGAAGTGCTATGCTTACTGATTCAGTATAAATTGTATGGCAAAATAGTTTTTCAGAAAAAAAAAATCATAAAATGTTTAGGGTTCTAAAGGACCTTAAAAATCATGTAGTTTCAACCTACCATGCCATGTGCAGGGACATTTCCCATTAGACCAGATTACTCAAGGCCCTGTCCACCTGGCCTTGAACACTGCCAGGGATGGGGCATCCTCAACTTCTCTGGGCAACCTGTTCCAGTGCCTCACCACCCTCACAGTAAAGAACTTCTGCCTTATACCTAACCTGAACTTCCCCTGTTTTAGTATAAGCCCATTACCATTTACATTTAGCCCATTTACCCATTACCCACTACAGTCTCTAATGAGTCCCTCTCCAGCATCCTTGTGGGCCCCATTCAGACACTGGAAGGCTGCTATGAGGTCTCCACGCAGCCCTCTCTTGTCCAGGCTGAACAGCCCCAACTTTCTCAGCCTGTCTTCATACAGGAGGTGCTCCAGTCCCCTGATCATCCTTGTGGCCCTCCTCTGGGCTTGTTCCAACAGTTCCATGTCCTTTTTATGTTGAGGACACCAGAACTGTACACAGTACTCCAAGTAAGGTCTCATGAGAGCAGAGTAGAGGGGCAGGATCACCTCCTTCGACCTGCTGGTCACACTCCTTTTGATGCAGCCCAGGATACGGTTGGCTTTCTGGGCTGCGAGTGCACACTGCAGCCAGCTTATGTTAAGTTTCTCATCGACCAGCACCCCCAAGTCCTTCTCCTCAGGGCTGCTCTGAATCTCTTCTCTGCCCAACCTGTAGCTGTGCCTGGGATTGCTCTGACCCAGGTGCAGGAGCTTGAACTTCGCTTTGTTGGACTTTATGAGGTTGGCACTGGCCACCTCTCAAGCATGTCAAGGCATGCAAGGTCCCTCTGGATGTAATCCCTTTCCTCCAGCATATCAGATGAACCACACAGCTTGGTGTCATTGGCAAACTGGCTGAGGGTGCACTCAAGCCCACTGTCCATGTTGCTGACAAAGACAGACCAATCCCAACACCAACCTCTAAGGGACACCACTCATTAGTGGTCTCCAGCTGGACGTTTAGCCGTAGACCACTACTACTCTCTGGGTGCAGCCAATTCTTTATCCCCCAAGTGATCCATCCAGCAAATTTATGTTTCTCCATAGACATTCTCTTGTTTAGAGACAAGGATATTGTGCAGGATGGTTTCAAGTGCCTTGCACAAGTCTGTATCAGTTGCTCTTCCCTTATAGACAAGTGCTGTGTCCCCATCATAGAAGTCCACCAAATTGGTCAGGCATGATTTGCCCTTCATGAAGCCAAGTTGGGTGTCACCAGTCACTTTGTTGTTTTTCATGTGTCCTAGCTTGGTTTCTAGGAGAATCTGTTCCATGATCTTGTGAAGCACTAAGGTGAGACTGACTGGTCTGTATTTCCCTGGGTCTTCCACTTTCCTCTTTTTAAAAATGGGGGTTATATTTCCCTTTTTCTAGTCATTGGATAATAGTTACAAAAGGACTATTTAATGTGTAATTGTGTGTATAAACTGAATTCTCAAGTGAGGAAATCAATTGGATTCATCCATTTCTAATTGGTTTTATATATATGCCTTACATGTATGCCATATATGTTGGCATGTATGTATGCCAGAATTGCTTAGTATTTTTAATCACATCGCACATTTTAATCACATTGCAAATTCATTAAAATTAATTTGAACTCCAAAGCATAATTTTGAAGGAGCATTAATAATCATTTCACTAACCTTGCTCCTTCTTGATTTAAGTGTGTCATTTGAAGTGAATTTTCCTGTTCGTCCCCCATCCTAATTCTTCAGGCAGTTGTAAGCACCTATATGTGAGACCTCCCTGGGGGAAATTGTTTTGTTTTCTCCCTTCCACCCGCCTGATGGAAAACTTGATTAATAACAGTGTTCTGGTATTAAGATGCTATGATCTGGTCACTATGACATTGTTTTACTTTAAAGTCCTGACTTTGGACTTACATCATCAAAATAGTTTTACATGCTTCAAGTATCTCAGCATGTCTGTTAATTCCAAATTAGGTATAGTTTGCAAACAGAATTTAAAATAGCCACGTTCCCTATGGAATTGAACATTTAAAGCTCTTCTAATGCTTTAAAATTGCCCTTCATATTTTTCTGATATTGTTAATCTCCTCAAAATGTGAGCACACCCAAGTAATGTCAGATTTACATTTAGAAAAACATAGTTCCAAAAATTCTGACTTATTTTAACTGTCTTGGTGTAATCTATCAATGTCCCTTATCTTTGCTTTATGGGAGGTTGTTCTTTTTTCTGTTGAGCAACTTGGTTTTAGCTTCAAGTCCCTGTTAAATTTCAAAAGTGTCATGTTAGATATAGATAATGCTTTCTTAAAGAGACAAATACAAATTCACCTTTGCATTATAATTACAGATTTAGGATTTGCTGTTGTACAGCCATAATTCATTCACAGCATTCTAATTAGTGCATGCGTTCCTAACCATGTCTCCTCAATCTCCATGTGTGTGTTTGTTAAATAATAAAAGTGTACATTTTTAATAAATCTGTTTTGACAAGCTCAGTATATACATTTATATTATTTAGGTGTATCAGTGCTTACTTCATTAAGTTAGTGTAAGTAGTAAGCAAGCAGTAACCTCTTTTCTCATGCAAACTTCAGAATTTTTGTTATACTACTTTTTATTCCAGTAATGAGCTGTTCTTTTAAACAGTTTGAGGAGTATTCCTTTCTGGTTGAGAATTTAGTGAACTAGTTTAAGATTTGAAAAACAGTTTGCAATACAAACATATGTCAAGTTATAATACTTTAGAATCTTCTGAAAAAGAAGAACAGTATTTTTCTTGTTTAATAGTAATGAGTAAAAAAATAAAAAGTTAAGTCCGATAGTGAGGAGTTTTTCTTTAGAGTAGGGGCAGACTGAATATTTTGTACATACTGAAATTGGGAAAGCTATAACACTTGGAAGCTCTGAGTAGAAAGATTAAATTAATGGGATGAATAGAGAGAGCACTGTGGGATGAGTAAGGTTATTTAATCTAATGTGTGCAGTATTCCCCATGAGCAATATTAGGAGGGCATAAACGTGGTCTCTAGGAACAGAAAAAAAAAAAAAGTCAAAACTCTTCTTTGTTTTTAACTTCATTAACTAATGCTATATTTAGATAGGAACAATGGAGTAAAGAAGGGTCAGGAGGAGGTGAATTGTAAAGTGCTTGTCCTGCCCTAAAAAGTAGTGATATTATGAATTTGGATAATCCATTTATGAAACGAGGAGGAAGATTTAATGTGCAAATATGAAGAAGTTAAGCTAGGACTATGATGTTTAACTTCACAACTGCAAACGTATTTCTTTCTAACACTACACACAGAAGGGCACAAAATACAGGAAAAAGAATTTTTCCCAGTCTAAAATGACTTTTAACTTTATAGTGAAATTTAGAAAAATTATACAACATTCTTCTCTGCTAACATACAAAAGGATCATGGAGAAATACCATTTATTGACAGGAAGTCATTATGGTTTTGAGGCAAGTGATGAAATCTAGTTTTCCCTCTTATTTAATGCTTTTAATCTTAAATTAATGGGCACTGATTTAAGGATTAATTATGTAAGGATTTGCCACCTTCATGTTCAGGTATTTTAGGCATTTACAGTTATACCTCTGTAAATTACCCTCTGATAATTTTTGACAGTGGAAAAATTGGTCTGGGTAAAGGAGAATTCTGCAGTCTTGTATTTCTTATGTTGCCTATGTAAGTATCTTTACTACAATAACTTGTATAAATTCAGTTAAGGAGATAAAAATATAGCTGTTCTGTTCATTTCCTAAGTTGTCTTCTTTTGCTCTTCTAGATTCTTGTAGACAAATTACTGAGCACACCGCATGAACCCTATGTAACAATCGATGACTCATTTTGGCCACCTTATCTTGAGTTGCTGCTGCGACATGGAATTGTTCAGAGACATCCAGAAAATCCAGGCAGAATGCGTCTAGAAGCCTTTCATGAGTAGTCATTATTTTTAAATGAAACTGCTCTTACTTGGAGGCTGACATACTTACATTCTATGACGAATCTTTTAAATATCAGTAACAGTTACCTTACGAATTAATCCTAACCTGCTTTTCTATAGCTCTCCTTGTAGTCCATGGCTGCACAAAATTTTCCTGATTTGAATTAATAATGTTTAACCTTGGATAATAAAATATGCTTTTTGTTAATCAGATTTATTGATATAGTAACTTCAGTGATTTCTCAGTTCATGGAAAAAGAAAGGGTTTAATAAAATCATAAACTGGTTTCCAGTGGAACAGCTCTTAAAGACCATCCAATTCCACCCCCCCAACATCCCCCACCTTCCATAAGACCAGATTGCTCCAAGCCCCATCCAGCGTGGCCTTGAACACTGCCAGGGACAACCTGTTCCAATGCCTCTCCACCATCACAGTAAAGAATTTCTTACTAATATCTAATTTAAATCTACTCTCTTCCAGTTTAAAACTGTTACCGTTGTCCTATCACTGAACTTTCTGATAAAGAGTTCCTCCTCATATTTCCTGTAGGTCCTCTTTACAGTACTGGCAGGCTGCTATAGGTTCTCTGTATATTAGAGAAGTCTGGAGCCTTCTCTTCTGCAGGCTGAACAAGCCCAACTATCTCAGCCTTTCCTCATACAGGGGGTGGTGCATCCCTAATTGTTTTTGTGGACCTCCTCAAGCAGATCCATGTCCTTCTTGTGTTGGGGCCCCAGAGCTGGACCCATTACTGCAGGCTGGGGCCTCACGAGAGCAGAGTATAGGGGAAGAATAACCCCCCTTGACCTGCTGATCACAGTCCTTTTGGTGCAGCCCACCACAAGGTTTGCTTTCTGGGCTGCAGGCACAAACTGCTGGGTCATGCTGAGCTTCTCATCAACACCCCCAAGTCCTTCTCCGCAGGGCTGCTCTGAATCTCTCCTCTGCCCAGCCTGTAGCTGTGCCTGGGATTGCTCTGACCCAGGTGTAGGACCTTGCACTTGTCATGGTTAAACTTCATAAGGTTGGCATCAGCCCACCTCACAAGCGTGTCAAGGTCCCTCTGGATGGCATTCCTTCCCTCCAGGGTATAAACCGAACCACACAGCTTGGTGTCATCAGCAAACTTGCTGAGGGCGCACTCAGTCCCACTGTCCATGTCAGTGGCAAAGATGTTGAACAGGATCCATCCCAACACCAACCCCTGAGGGACACCATTTGTCACTGGTACCCTGTTGGACATTGAGCCATTGACCACAACTCTTTGCATGCAGCCATCCAGACAGTTCTTTGAGTGGTCCATCCATCAAATTGATGTCCAATTTAGAGACAAGGATGTCGTGTGGGACAGTGTTGAACACTTTGCACAAGTCCAGGTAGAATAAGTCGGTTGCTCTTCCCATGTCGTCCAGTGTTGTGTCCCCATCATAGAAATCCACCAAAGCGGTCAGGCATGATTTGCCCTCTATGAAGCCACGCTGCCTGTCAGCAGTCACCTTATTTTCCATGTGCCTTAGCATAGTTTCCAGAAGGACCCACTCCACTGCCAGGCACTGAGGTGAGACTGACTGATCTGTAGTTCCTTGGGTCTTCCTTTTTTTCCTTTTAGAAATGGGGATTATATTTCCCCTTTCCAGTCTTGGGGAACTTCACTGCCACAGCTTCAGAAATACAATGGATAGTGGCTGAGCCACTTTACCTGCCAGTTTCCTCAGGACCCACAGATGCATCTGCACTGGGCTGACCCTGGCTGGATTCCAGGTGCCCACCAATGCTACTCTGTCACTCCCCCTTCTCAGCTGAACAGGGGAGAGAAAATACAACAAAAGGATTGTGGATGTAGGTAAGGGTATGGAGAGATCATTTGTTAATTACCATTATGGGCAAACTTGGACTAAAGAAAGTGATTTATAGCTAATGAAATTAGAGCAGGAAACGAGAAAGGAAACCAAATCTTAAAATACCTTCTCCCCACACCTCCCTTCTTCCTGGGCTCAGCTTCAATCCCGATTTGTCAACCTCCTTCCGCCAAGCAGGGGAACAGAGAATGGGGGTTGTGGTCAGTTCATCACAAGTTGTCTTTGCTGGCCCTTCCTCCTCAAGGGAGGACTTCTGACACTCTTCCCCTGCTCCAGCGTGGGGTCTCTTCCATGGGTACAGTCCTTCTGGAGCAGACTGCTCCAGCGTGGGTCCCTTCCATGGGTGCAGTCCTTCAGGAACAGACTGCTCCAGTGTGGGTCCCGACAGGGTCAATTCCTGCAGCAAACCTGCTCCAGTTTGGGCTCCTCTCTCCAAGCAGCCACAGCTCCTGCCAGAAGCCTGCTCCAGCACAGTGTTCCCACAGGGTCACAGCCTCCTTTGGGCATCCCCCTGCTCAGGCATGGGGTCCTGCATGGGCTGCAGGTGGAGATCTGCTCCTTCATGGACCTCCATGGGTTGCAGGGGCACAGCTGCCTCACCATGGGCTGCACCATGGGCTGCAGGTGAAATCTCTGCTCCAGCACTGGAGCACCTCCTCTCCTCCTTCTGCATTGGCCTTGGTGTCTGCAGAGCTGTTGCTCTCACATATTCTCACTCCTGTTTTTGGCTGCTGCTTTGCAGCAGCTCTTTTCTCCTTCCTTAACTGTGCTATATCAGAGCCACTACCACCACTGCTGATGGGCTCAGCCTTGGTGAGCAGTGAGTCCATCCTGGAGCTGGCTGGCTTTGGTTCTATCGGATAGAGGGGAAGCTTCTGGTAGCTACCAAAACCTCACCAAGCAAACCAAATACACATCTCAACAGGTGCCATGGACTTAAGCACATTCAGGTTCCTTAAATGGTCTCAAAACTAGTGCTCTAAACAGCCAAAGGGTTGTTTTTCTGAGGTTTGGGATCCTTTACTTTTTGCTCATGCTGTACCCCTCAAGACAGAGAAATTCACCAGGACATGATCACTGCAGCCCAGGCTACCTCCAATCTTGACTTCTCCAGTAAGTTCTGCATTAGTGAGCAACAGGTCCAGCAGTGCCTCTCCTCTGGTTAGGCTCTCCATCTCCTGTACTAGGAAGTTGTCCTCAGCTTCTTAGATGAAGAAACTAAGTGTGATGACTGAAATTGGGCTATTTTTTTGCAGTTAAGTCTTACAGCTACTAAAAATTATGATGGAAGTCCTGAACTGAAAGTATTTCACATGATGATTTTATGAGATGATACAAGGTTGCATGGGGGAAGAAGACAGAACCAAACTAATATAAATTCTAGGAAAATTGTCTTTTTTTTAGCCAAGAAAAATAAAATCATTAAGTTTTGTGTGGTTTTGAGTGAATGCTGTTCATTTTACCCACATAATTGCTTATTAGATGTAAGTACAGGTCCCAGTGTGCACTGTTGTGCATGAACATTGACCTTTTATTTCACACTGCTTGCTCAACTGCCCTCTGTTATTCAGTCTAGCTCTAATGTTTGACTAAACTATGCGCATTTACCTTACAGTATTTTTAACTATTCAAATAGTTAACTTTCTTGTCTTTGCTCTCTTGTCATTGTCCCATTAGATCTTTTTCCTTCATCTGTTCATAAATACTTTGTATACTGCAATCCTTTCACTTTATTACTAATATTATGAAGCTCAAATACTTCACTGACCCTGGATGCCTCCTTCTGTGGTGACATTGTTAAGTTGAAAAAAAAATGTTAACATTAAGTAGCTTTTCTAGTTCTATAAGGAAAAAAAAACCCAACAACTTACACCACCATCCCCCCAAAAAAACCCAAATCACTGAGAAAAAGTTAGGATAGTCTATAAATGGGTGCTGTACAGAAGATGCAATATTAATTTCCGTAACACAAAATCAAATCTCATCCAAGTAAATTATCAGAATAGATTTAAAAGAAAACACTTCATATAAAGCTTTATATTAAATTATCAGATTCACCACCATAAAATGTGTTGTAAAGGTTAAGTAGAAATTTTTAAAAAATGCAAGTTTGCAGAATTTAGATTCACAAGTTGTTATTAAAGAAAACTGACAGTCAGAAAACCCTATGCTGCTAATCACTGGACCCTGAGGAGATATACATAGATACCCTTGATACCTTCCTGCAGCTCCAGTGTCCTACGGCATTCCCTAAAGCCTTTTGGCTTAGGCTTGGAACACGCTCAGGAGCCCAAACTTGAATATAGAACTTTTTCCTTCTCAGTTAAGCCACACACCACAGCAAAAGAAAGGCTGTAGAAAGAGGAAATAAATTTTCTCTCATGGCCTAAAATGCCTTATCGGTTTTTAAAGGAAACAGGTTCAGACTGAAATAGAGCTAAGTGGAAGCTGTAGCTCCTAGAAAAATCCTGGCAAGTGAAGGGAGTAAGTTCTCAACAATTAGGGAGGTTGGGCAGTACGTCTAAAGACAGAGTTGGGTTCTTCTCCGTACATGTCTAAATGAGAGTTGTTTAATTGGAATTAACACATCCATAAAAGCTAATATCGGGACTCTACCTATGTGCATGCTATGAAATAAGGATTTGTTTAGCTTAATGTCAAATTTTAGCTCTACAAAGCTAACATTAAAAACATACGGGAAAGAACACTCAGAGCTACCAGTCTGAGTAAGATGAAAATCTGATCTAACCCACAGTCACTCTATAGCAGATAGTGTAGGCATGGATAGTTACAACCTTTCTTGGAGGAGAGATACTGGCAGGACTACTTCCAACCAGGTGGACCCTTCTGTCACTTCACTGGTCCCAAGTCAAGGGCCAAAAATGAACAACCTGCATTTACTTTGTTTAGCTAAGTCCATAAAGTACATTTGCTACATTGATGGCTTGGCTTCACAAGCTAAGATTTGGGAAGGGCTTTAACCGCGCTTACTACAAGCACGATGACCAAGGGCATGTGGGATACACAAATCCGGTTGGAAAAAAGGCTGCTTAGGCAATCAGGAAGTGTCTGACCAGGACTGTCATCTCCTGAGCGATCTCAAGCCACCCATGTGCTGGTCCGCCTGCATGCAAGGTTGGATCTGCAGCTTCCCATGCCCCTTGTCACCTGCCGTTTAGACCCTCACCTGTCCATACAGACAAGTGAGAGTGAGCCCTTCCAGCCTGCGCAGTGGACTTTTTAGGTGAGGCACAGCGTGTGCAGAACTGGCTCCACCGTTTACACCTGAGGTTTAACTGCCACAGCCTAGCTAGCTAGGATGGTGACGGCAAAGTCCGCAGGTCGTAGGTCTTGTAAGAGTGTCCTTCTCTTTGATGGGAGACCTTACAAGGCCAGACGAGCTCCATCAGCCCGGGTTTGAAGACAGGAGTTTTCCTTCTCCTATGAGGAAGGCCTGTCTTCGCTAACGAAGATTCGGGAAGAGCTTTACCCACACATTCTGATCTAGACTGCCATTTCCTGGGTCAATCTCTATCGACCGATGACCCAACAGCGCAACATCAAGTGTCTAGGCAGGATTCTGACTTAGAGGCGTTCTGTCATAAGCCCGCAGATGGTAGCCTCGCACCAGTGGCTCCTCAGCCAAGCACACGCACCAGGGATCTGGACCTGTGGTTCCTCTTGTACTGAGCAGGATTACTATTGCAACAACACATCATCGGTGGGGTAAAATTAACCTGTCTCACGACAACCTAAACCCAGCTCATGTTCCCTATTAGTGAGTGAACAATCCAACACTTGGTGAATTCTGCTTCACAGTGATAGGAAGAGCCGACATCAAAGGATCAAAAAGCAACGTCGCTATGAACGCTTGGCCGCCACAAGCCAGTTATCCCTGTGGTAACTTTTCTGACACCTCCTGCTTAAAATCTAAAAAGCCAGAAGGATCGTGAGGCCCCACTTTCATGATCTGTATTTGGACTGAAAATCAAGATCAAGCGAGCTTTTGCCCTTCTGCTCCACAGGAGGTTTCCATCGTCCCTGAACTGAGCAGGATTACCATACACAAGGTACATTAATAAGTAGTTATGAAACACTTTGTCGTGAAAAAGCCACAAAGGATCAGAGGAAGAGGTGAGCTTTCTGCTCATGATAAAGCTATGGCACTAGAACAACTTAGCAGGTGCTTAACATCCAGTGCGTTATTTTCAAAATGAGCTTGTGTACCATTTCAGCTGCATGGGCCAGGAAGAGAGCAGAGTCATTTCATACCCACCAGTGTGAAGTCATTAAGTGAAATTCCCATATATTCCCTTTTGGAATCCAAGTACTTCTTTTAATATCCAAAATGTCCTGTAACAGGGCAAATTAGAATACCCAGTTTTTACCAGACATGATACTGACCTGTTCTGGATGATATCAGCAGACATTTTCTGTTAGGACATATTTTCACAGAGATTAATTACATTGGACACCTTGCACTATAGAGGTCTACACAGTAAATCTGCTTTAGGGTGCATTTTGTTCATTTGTTCCTGCCTTATACCGCTGATAACGAACGCTGTGTACCCTTCTCCTCCCTACTCAGTGTTATCCAGGCTTCTTTTCTCATTTCTTGCTATTTAGGATAAATTGTCTTGATGATGAGAAACAACAGTAGAAAGGAGAAGACATGGACAGTGGGTTTAAATCTAATACTGAGTATTAAATCTGTCACTTGAGCATGTTTCATGGAAAAAAAATTCTATTTTGGATGTGGTTTGGTGTAGATTCCATTGTACATAGCTTGTACTTTAAGTACACAAGTTCATAAACTCTTGAATAGCTTTTTCTTAGCGCTATGTATGCATACCTTGTACAATAGCGCAAGGGAAAGGTCAGGAGGCATTGAAACTTTCACTCTTACTGCTTATGGCAAGAAGTAGCAGTCTGGATCAGTATAAGTTCAAATCCTGTCTTTGAATGAAAAAGTAATGTTTCTTTCAGAAAACATTTCTTTTCTGGGTATGATACAGCCTTGCTCTCCTAACCTACAGGTTGGGCAGAGAAGAGGTTTAGAGCAGCCCTGAGGAGAAGGACTTGGAGGTGTTGATTGGTGAGAAAATGAACATGAGCCAGCTTCAGTGTGCACTCACAGCCCAGAAAGCCAACCGTATCCTGGGCTGCATTAAAAGGAGCGTGACCAGCAGGTCGAAGGAGGTGATCCTGCCCCTCTACTCTGCTTTCGTGAGACCTCACTTGGAGTATTGTGTGCAGTTTTGGTGTCCTCAACATGAAAAGGACATGGAACTGTTGGAACAAGTCCAGAGGAGGGTCATGAGGATGATCAGGGGACTGGAGCACCTCCTGTATGAAGATAGGCTGAGGAAGTTGGGGCTGTTCAGCCTGGAGAAGAGAAGGCTGTGTGGAGACCTCATAGCAGCCTTCCAGTATCTGAAGGGGGCCTATAGGGATGCTGAGGAGGGACTCTTCATTAGGGACTGCAGTGGTAGGACAAGGGGTAACGGGATAAAATTTAAACAGGGGAAGTTCAGGTTAGATATAAGGCAGAAGTTCTTTACTGTGAGGGTGGTGAGGCACTGGAATAGGTTGCCCAGGGAAGTTGTGAATGCTCCATCCCTGGCGGTGTTCAAGGCCAGGTTAAACAGAGTCTTTGGTGACATGGCGTAGTGTGAGGTGTCCCTGCTCACAGCAGGGGGGCTGGAAATTGATGATTTTAAGGTCCTTTCCAACCCTAATTATTCTATGATTCTATGCTTCTAAGTGAGAAATCACCCAGCAGAGACACAGATATTCCCCTCACTCCTGCCTTTGGCTATTGATAATGATGCAAATTAGTCTGTTATAATGGTTTCACATTATTAATCAAAAAGTATATCTTCTGCCCCAAAAGAATACACATCCCTGAAAAATGCTACAGCCACTGCTCAGGCTCTCACACCTGAATACTCAGATACAGAACTTGAGCTCTTCTTATCTGTTACAGTCCTTCAGCCAAAATTTAAGAAGCTTTAATAGTTACCCTTGCTTCAAAATAAGACACCTGTAATTCCAAATGGAAGAATTATAAAAAGCATTGTGACTGTTGATACCAGCACGTTTATAATTAGCTGCACTTTGGAGTCTATGACTTTGACATTTATTTCATCAGCATCAGATCTGTAACCAAGTGATCACATATTCAGTTTCACATGCTCAGTGCTATATTTATAAACCAGTACAAATGTAACCAACTTCTAATGAAGAGTCAAGCAAAGCCAATTCATCAAAACATTGTGGAGCAATAACAAAAGGCTGGGATTGTAACAAAAATGGTCACTGCTGAAACCATGTCAGCCTAGACAAGCAAATTCTTCCTGGTACAGAGTATGCCTTTGAAAACACTGTCCATCTTGACAAATCAGATATAGCAATAGTAATTAAAAAGCTAAAATCCAGAAAGCATCCTATAGTGAAGCCCAGCACATGAGTGATGGCAAACTGTGGACTGCTGTAACTGTTGACATCCTTGAGATTTTGCTTTTAAAATGTCCTGAACTGAAGCTCTGACACACAGCCTGGGGGTGGGACACATCAAACCAACCCTCGCCCAAAAATCCAACCACCCAAACCAGCAAAACATGTTTCCCACCACCTACAGGTGATGATTATTCAGATATTTTTTATTGTATTTAGAAGAATTTCTTGTGGGAGAGAAATGCAGGAGAAAAGAAATTCCTTCCCATCATTTTAGGAAATACAGTTTGTCAGGCTGCTGATAACGTCTAGATCCTTTAAAAGCAGCTGTTACAAATAATTTTGAGCTTAAAATTAATACAACAGTAATCCAAAACGATGTACCCAGGTTATTCATATCTTAATCATCAGCTCTTTAGTGTTCATGTGGATTGTTTGTGTAATGAAAGTGTTTTTAGCATGCTTCATCCGCGGCTGCAGGAGTCACAATTCAGACACCTATTTAAAGGTGTCTGTGGTTCTAGCTGATGACAGAATCTCATCTGTCTGTTCTTCAAAGAACTGATAGCCTAGTCTTCAGTTTCGTGACCTGAGCATGAATCAGATAACCATCCTGGAGCTGAGTTTTGGGAACTCCAGTTCCACTGGACATGATCAGAGTCTACAGCTGACAGCTGAACTGCAGACATTGTCAGCAATGGCAAATACTTTATGCTTGCATGGCAATTTTTGCACCCCACTATTCAGTAATTTTTCTAAAAAGAAGTGGTTGCTTTGATGTGCTTTGGAGTTGTAGAAGAGATCAGGCAGAAGCGTAAGCTCACATTCTTACTTCCTTTTTCTGAAGAACAGGAAACTTCATAATATCCTAGATCAGAAGAGACTGAACATTCCCTATGTTACTGTGGCTTCTGAATGTTATTACTCCTTTCTATCACTTCAGTCATGTATTAGAATCAGAGATTGTTTACATCATGTTGCTATCTCTATGAGCTTTGAGAAGCGTACCTAAGATTCATAGCTGAGCCAACCTTACTAAAATGCAAAACTGCCCTTGGACTCCAAGATCTTAATTAAAACCTTATCAATTCATATACAGACAATTGGTTAATCGGAACATGACAACCTTGAGCAGTGTCAATCAGGCTTCTTGGTAAACTTCAATTAGTCTTTGTGTTTTCTATAATAACCAGTGGTGATTAAAATAAATGCCATGACAGCAACTATCAGTAAGGACAGATTTCTTTGATTTTGACTGTTACTAAATAAAGTAATATTGTACTTGGCTGGGTTTATTTGATTAGGCCCATATCTGTGGAGTACCGGTGCAGCTTAAAGCCCTTCACAGTTCTGACATTGCTGCACATCAGATAAGCAGGAGGCTTTTCCATCATGTTCCCCCAGTATTGAGCTTTAATACAGTCAAGAAAAAGGTGTCAGTCGCAAGCCTGTCACCATGCGTGGCATAATTCATGGATAAACTATAACCTGCAGAATCAGGTCAAGTCTGGGATAATGGTGCTTTCGGTTGCGACTGACTCGGTAGAAAATCTCAATCTGATGGAGTGCTACTTGCCATTCTGCTGTGGTTTAAACCTAGACAGACAGCTCGTTCTCTCACTCCCACTGAGTGGTGCCGGGTTGGAAGCAGTCAAGGCCTGCTCCCCACCCCCTCCCCTGGGGGCTCTCCCCTTCCCCACTCCCGGAGGGATGGGGAGCAGAATCGAAAGAATGCAACTCGCACGGGTTGAGACAAGAACAGTCCAGCAACCAATGTACAACACAGATCACCACCGCTACCACCAATGACAGCAATGATAAGAGAAAATAACAAGGGAAGAGAATACGATACCACCCGCTGAGAAACGAGTACGACCCGGAAGACCCCGTGTCCTTCTGGGTAACTCCCAGTTACCCCCCCCAGCATGACGTGCTGTGGTATGGAATACCTCCCTGGCTAGCTTGGGTCAGGTGTCCTGTCTCTGCTTCCTCACGGCTTCCCCTCCTCCCTGGCAGAGCATGAGGCTCAGAAAGTCCTTGGTCAGGGTAATCATTACTTAGCAACAACTGAAAACATTGGTGTTATCAGCACTGTTCCCAGGCTGAAAGTCGAAACACAGTGCTCACTAGCTACCAAGAAGGAGAAAAATTGACTGCTACTGCTGAACCCAGGACACATTCAGATACAATGAGATCCAAACTGGCACATATGTGAAGAGGGAAAATGACAGTAGCGACACTTCTAGGCTATGCGTACAGTACCGAGCCCCTGAGACTTCTCCATTTTCAGAATACATAGGTAGAGCAAACATCATGTTGTGAGCAAATCGATCTAGCAACATGAACACCTTGTCACAGGCAGCATTAGAAGGTTACAAGGAAGAGCAGACCACAGCTGCCATCACAAACTCAACTCCACAAAAGACTGAGATTGGTAAAAAATTACTGCCTTTTCCTAGCAAATTAACTGAACACTTCTGCAAATAGTTTTATGAGTTTTGAAGATGGCATTGAAATTAACTGTTGTGTTCACCTGGATTTTGCTGCAGATCAAAGAACTGCGGTATTGAAAGACTGGCGTAATAAGAGTTTATGGATGCAAAGTTTTGCCAGAAAAACACATGTGCTTTTTCTTTGTGTTTTTGTGAGAGATTGGGTAATGCTAATGAAGGCTGCTATGGTTAGTTACAGGCATATAACCTTGGGAAAATAAGTCTGTCTTGAAACCTTGAATATGCTTTAGTATTTTGGTAAAATGACACCAGATTTTCTGTATTTTATAATGTATTTGAAGCTATAAGGAAAAAAAAAAAAGTTCAATAACCAGCATATAAAACAGTCTGGGAAGGTATCTCCATGTTGCATCTGTTTACTTAAAATCTGAAATTCATCTTTCATGAGTTTTGAGAGAAACTGCTTTTTTTTTTTTTCAGTGTTTTGGTTTGGTTTGCTTGATTTAGTCTACCGTGAGGTGTTTTGGTTTAGTTTGGTTTTTTTTTTGCTTTTGTTGTTAGGTTTTATTTTATTTGCTTATTTATTTATTTACCTTCAAATTGTTTTAGCATAACAACTTTCTGATCACAACACTTTCACTTATTCCCAAAGGTGACATTCTAGTGATTAAACCAGGGAGACTCTCTATTTCATGCATATTCTCAGGCAATACTAACAGTATACTTTAATTCAGATTGTTTCCAGGTTAAACAATGAGTACTCCAAGGTACCTCAGCAGTGCCGAACTACTCATAATTATAATCAGCCATGGTTACAAGCAGTTCTTTGTTCTGCAAACGTTTTGAATTCTGTACTTTAGGAAATTTATCGTGTCAAACGAAACATAATCTTGCCTTCTCTATTTGGCAACAAATGCTGCTTGCAGGTGCTTCCAAATGAGCTTATGAATTATAGTTAGCCAAGACAAATGTAATTTTGGTGGTATTCCTATTCTAATTGTAATTTAGGTTGCATTTAATGAGTTGCTGGACACTGCTTCAGGCAGAAAGACTTAAAATACAAATTAGAATCATAGAATCATAAGAATTCATAGAATCAAACTAGATTAATGTTGCCATTTACTTGGTAAATAACCGGTCCTTTACTATTTATAATAAATAATTTCTGTGACAATCTGTTGCTCAAATTTCCTTAAGATTATAACGTGGTGGTTTTTTTTTTCCATTTAATAGAACACTGCTGGATTTTGATTGGTGACAAGACAAGTCTTATTCTTGGTGTCATGGTCTAGAGACATCTTTGCCAAAACATTAAAGTAGCCACAGAAACAAATTACAGCACTTAAAATCAGTATCTCTAATAATAGTTCATCTTTAGTACTTTTTTTGATTTTATTTAAGAGAACTGCTTAATTTTAAGTCTACTTGCACTGAGTTTAAAGCTTTAAATGGTTAAATTATTGATTTATATTAATAAATGCTGCCAAAGAGCAAGTGTTAGCTTACAACATTGCTGTGTATGCACAACCTGATGCAGGTTTTTGTTTGAATTTGCAGCATGTTGGTATTTCAGTATCGTTCCTTTTTGGACTTGTGTCTCTTTCACTGTTAGAGGGTTTTGTTTTGTGAAAGTCACTGCACTGAAAGTTGTATCTTAATTAGATCTAGGAATGTATTGCTTATAGGCTTATAGTCCTGCAACACTGAACTGCAACCCTGGAAAATCAGGTAATTAATTTTTGTATTTAAGAGAAGAATCCAAGAGCTGAGGTCAATGTGAACCAAGTTGCTTAATATAAAGGGAGCAGATCTGTGTTTCATCATGGAAAGGTGAAACTGTTCAACTGAACTGAATTTAAAGTTAGTCAGTCTGTTCAGAATAATGCTCCTGCCTGTTTTGCAAATTAGAAATTCAACTAGACTTTATCAAGTAGTTCCCAGATGGCCCTAAATTTGCAGGACAACCACTGACTGCAAACAGGAGCTTAGTTTTTATGCTCTTCACATATGAAGGCTAAGGCTGCACAGTCAATACATTCTTTAACTGTATGTAAGCTTGACAAAAATAGTGTAATCTGATGAAAGTCCCTTGTACATGATGGAAACCTGGCAACATTGAACATAGTCTATTATTTAGGAAGATGAAATATTGAAGAACTGTCACAGGTATAAAAATAGTACCGTAACCGCATATGTGAGGATCTCAGCAGACTTCTGCTAAGAGCAACACACGAATTCAAAAGTAAATTTCCTCCTACAGCTCAGGCTGATATGGGCAGTAACAACAAAGCTGAATTTCAGAAACATTTGTGAGTCTCTGGGCTGCTAACTATGAGATGATTAACTCAGAAAGCAAGCTCTCACATATGGGTTACAGTCCAGGAACACTGAAGCTGCAAATAACAACTGTGTCTTGACTGAGTTAGTCAAACAGTGACTGTTCTACATCAAGAAAACTGTAGCTGCAAAAGCATTCAAATTTTATAATGTAACACAGATACAAATTTTGTGAAATACTACATCTCTAAATCAACTGTGAATTACTGTAAGAGAAGCAGCACTTTTTAGAGAGCCAAGAGTCATGTAAACCGAATGAAACTGGGAGAGGACAGACAGAGCCCCAGTAGGATGTATGATAGGAATAGTAATTAAAATGAGAGATCTCATATCATGCCAGAAACATCCAGAAGCAAATCAGCTAACTCTATATATAACTAACAGGAGTTAGATGTAAACCTTCACCTTATATCAAAAGAGTTATTTTAGCCAAATTAATTCCTGCAGTTCTTTTCCACTAGAGTTAAGATTGTCCATGGAGCTGCACCAGGGATGAAACTGTCCCACTAGATTGCCACAGCATTGGTGTTTACAAAGAAGCATTATCTTGATTTTTGAGCAAAGTTATCTTTACAACATTTCAGCAAGGCTCTTTTCAAGCTGCTATTATTAAAAAATGCAACCTAGAAGGTAGTCAATGTGCACATAATTCTGCGAGGACATGAACCCAGTGCTGATTTTAAAAAGCAGAAGTACCTAGAGAAAATTAGAGACTGAAATAATCAAACTGAAGTTGATGTGTTTCATTTTCAAAAATCTAATCTGATGCAGTTCAGAACTCAATTTAAGAAGAAAATAGTATTGAAGTAACACTAGTATAGGGTTTTCCAATAAACAGGCATATGTATGGCAGGGATCAGGCTTATGTGAAAAAACATTATCAGATATGGATATTCAGCAAATTATTAGCAAAGTACACAATTGTCCGTAACCAACAAATCAGTCTGAATCAGACCAAATGGAGTATTTTTAGTATATTAATTAGTGTGAAATTTTCCCATGAAAATGTTTTATTTCAGGGATCTATGGCTTTTTGGATGGTTAAGGAAATTGTTTGCATAAAATTACTGACAACAGTAATACTGTTCAAAATTTCATTGTTCATTGACAGTATATATCAACTAAATTTGCGCGGTAAGTAATGCTTTATTAATACTCTATGTGGCACCTTGATATTAAAATTTTTTGTTTGTTTGTTTCTAATCAGTATTTCTTTCAAAATACTTGATAATTAAAGGATAAAACAAGACGTGATCAGTTCTAGAAAGTTGTTTTCCCATTTTAGCATAGTAGTACATAATGTAGTACGTACTATTTTTATGTACTACTCAATACACTAAGCACTTACGTATCCTTTAGTAGCCTAAAGTAAAATAAACAAAAGTTGTTAAGTTGCATGCTATGATGTTAAAATCTCAGCCAATGTGATGCACATAGAGTAATTCTAGAGTAAGAATTAACCTTTTATTTTGGAAAAGTGCTTCTATCATGTTCATGCCACTTCATATTATTAAAAAAGATTGTACAATAGATTTTATTGAGTTGTTCTGTGTCTGTGTCTTTTTCTATCCTCCTTCACACACATTTTAAGTTTTCTGTCTTCTTATTTTGTTATTGACTTTCTCTTTTGTGTTTTTTATTTCATCTCCCATTTCTCCTTCCAAAATCAGTACCTTCTAGGTCAAGCTGTATTCACAAAGAAGTGTTCCCTAACCCTATTGTAACACAAAACAGACCTATCTTTGGCTCTGAGGCTCTATCCAATTGCTTTCTTTGGGCACAACCTTCTCTGAAGAAAAGATATTTAGTATTACACAAAAGTCTGCCTTGGGTTCCTGTATCAACATAATAAAATATGACGGACAACTGACCCTGGTAATCACAGTGTCAGGAATCTTGACCCTATGGGGGAAGTCTGAAAATGTGAGTAAACCTGCATGCCAGGTCTGGCTGGAAAATGCTAAAATACTACAAAAATTACTCACACAGAGGAAAGCTGTGGACCTCTCTTCTAGGTGGCTTCAGACACTGTTATGCTTTCCTTCCTACTAGTCTACTGCTTGATGCCAGCCCACTGATAAAAGTATTTCAATAAAAGATCGTGCAAACAGGCCACAGGGATCCAGGTCACAACGTTTATTGGGCCTTCAAGTTCTTCGTTCCCAGAGTGTAAGAATTTATTTCTGTCAGAAAAGGGTGTAATTTCCTCAACAACAGATTTTGGTATGAGGCAAAGTACCACACACAAAACTGGGAAGGTGGAAAAAATAATTGCAGTTGCAAAATGAAGTAACATTTTGTTGAAGGAGGTTGACCAACGGGGTTTATAAGTTGGTGCTGTGCACTAAGTTCTGTATGTAGTCTCTAGCCAAAGTGACCAGATTTTTTAGCATGTTGAATGTCTACAGCTTCCATTACACTTTGTATACCTGGAAATTATGGATCAAAATCAAACACATGCTAGATATTACATTTCTGTTTGCTGTTTATTTATTACTTTTATCTATCCTTACTTATTTTTAAAATAACTCTTGCCAGTAAGAGTTTGAAAGGGAATATCTTTATTTGAGCTTGAAAGGGAATACCTTTATTTTACAAAGTTTTTCTACTTTGCTTGCTTCTTGCTGGCATTCTTCAGTCCTGGCAGATCAATTTGTAGGAGCATAGTCCAAATTGTACTCCCTGTCTTAAGCTTTATGAAAAGTAAGAAAGTGGAAAAGAGCAACTTTTCAAAAAGTTGAATTTAGAACAAGTTTCTGTAAATGTAGAGATGGAATAGTTGGAAATCTTTCAGTGTCAGGTGCGCCATTTAACCGACTTTTTTCTCTCCTTGCAACTGTAGGTGGAACCAATACGGATTTTTTTTTTTCTTTTTTTCTTTTTTTTTTTTTTTAATTTTTATGGAAGTTAAAATCCAGGTCACAGACTACAGAGAAAGAATGATTCCCCCTGTCTATCAATAAGGGTCCCTAGGTAGGATATGTAAAACCTTGGGAGATACCAAAGGTGAGAACCTTGGTTTGTGTTATTATATGCCAGGACAACAAATCAATTTGCCAGTCAAGTAGTAGACCTCTCCCCAGTTTCAAGTTAAATCAATTCCAGTTACTCTAAATAATACTGACTTGTTTGAAGCAGGGTCATGAAACTGGGTCCCTCACATGTCAGCTAAGTGCTCTGGATGTACAGTTTAACAGAAGATTATATTTTGTCTCATTGTTAAATGGGAACATGCATGAATTTGTTCAACAGCATAAACCACTTCCTTCTCAACTTCAGTGTCACTATTCCTAAACTCTTAAACCCAAAGAAAGGAGATGAAAACTGTGACCATTGTAAGAGACTAATCACTGGTGGATAAGCACAAATCTGAGGAGTCTTTATGGCCTCAAACACAAATGGGAGATGAATGAAAGAGCAGTGAAGGCAGTGCAAATTGAAAAACATTTGGCTTGGGTAAAGATCTTTTCTGTTCAACCATTAGCTAGAAGAAATTAAAGAAAATTCAAGAAAATTTGTGAAGTGTATTGACTCTGATTTAATATGCATAAGACATTAAAATATGAACGTCACATAGAAAAAATCCCAAGTTCTTGGTCTAAAAGCAGCATAAAAAAAATCTCTTGATTTTCTATTTAATTTCAGGTATACACATAAAGATTACGAACATTGGACAATAATTTTCTTACGCTGTCATTAGTATACATTCGTCTCAATGTTAGTATACATACTGAGGCTGTCTATAAGATGTTTTATTGGGTCATTCCATCTTGCTTCAACATAAAAAGGGTTAGTAGGAATAACGCAACTGGAGACAAGTTACAGGGCTCTGTGTCAAAATTAGATCAGTAAAAATAAAGAAGCCAATCCTATCTCAAACGGAAATTACCTTGAGTTAATTGTTTACAGAACCAGAGAATCATGCTTCTGCTTCTGTAAAAGTTGCATTTTAGTACTGATCTCTTAAGCCAATGCTAGAGATATTTATGTATCTCCTATCCAGTATTCATCTCCTATAAGTATCAGGCTTACAATGCATAAGGCTAGTTTGCAACATAATCTAGTTTGAGATAAAGATACTAATTCTGCAGTTAAGTTTTGCCTCAATAAATGGACAATGGAGAACTCATAAACGTGGGTTAAATGAAAGTCTGCCAAGTCACACAGCCAATGTCTGTTTTTTAGTGGCACTTAAAACAATCACGAGAGAAGGGCACAATGATTCTTCCATACAGTGCTGGATGAATCTTATGTAGCCGCAGGAATAGTTGAGAACCCTAATTAAAATCTGTTTTCATTAAGTGAAAGTGACTGTTCAGACTATTTTTCTATTCCATTCCTAGAAAATCAGTTAAACATGCACATTGCTACAGATGAGAGTAATTCATGAGAGAAAGGAAGCAGTGCAATCAGATGTGGAGTGGCACAGGTAACAGAGCCAAAATGATTGTTGATGGCACGTTAGGTTGGCTGTATCTGCCACTTTTTCCATCTCACTTAAACTTCCTTTTAGTACTATAAAGGAAAGGAAAGCAAAGCATCATTTTCAGTAAATGTATTGATGGCTAAGATCCCTTTCTGAATCCAAGCTGGCCAAATCATAGGAGTTCAGTGCTGAACCAGATAGAAAGCTTAGTATATAGGGGCAGGAGGAATTTAAATTTAGTAGCTGCTGTGTGCCAAGTATATAGTCATTCTTCTTCAGGGAATTGGTTGAGTCCAGCACACTGGCAATGGGTAAGGGGAAACCTATTTTGATTCCAGCTGGCCAGACTATGACTCTATAGCTCAGGGGTTTAAAGCATTATGCTGCCTGATGTGGGATGATTTCCTGATGACCAAGTGTGAAGTTAGGAAATACAAACTACCTACTCCAATGTAGCTGTAATATTTGTAGGGAGATTCTGATCTTGTTACCAGTATTATAAAAAAGTAGTTAAGTATGTTCATTTTTGTAGAATAATAGGAGGAAAGATGGATAAGAAGTATATCCAACATAATCTGTGTTTTAAAAGGAGTTTCCTTTTATTTCATTTTTTCTAAAGGGGTAAAAAGCCGTGTTTGTTAATCATGTGAATTACCTTCTAACTTACACAGTTAATTAGTCCAAGTTGATTTTGAGTTAAAAGAAATCATTTGAGTGATCCTGTTCAGCCTGGAGAAGAGAAGGCTAAAGGGAAATCTTAGAGCAGCTTCCGGTACCTAAAGAGGGCCTACAAGAAATCTGGAGAGGAACTTTTCACAAGGGCATGTACGGATGGAACAAGGGGGAATGGATTTAAGATGAAAGAGGGGAGATTTAGATTAGATATTAGGAAGAAGTTCTTTACCATGTGGGTGGTGAGACATTGGAACAGGTTGCTTAGAGAAGTTGGGTCTGACAGTCTTCAAGGCCAGCTTGGATGTTGTTTTGAGCAACCTGGTCTAGTGCGAGGTGTCCCTGCTCATGGCAGGGGGTGTGGAACTAGATGATCCCTAAGTTCCTTTCCAGCCCCAAATCATTCTATGATTCTATGATCTAGAGCGTTTTAATTCAGCCTCAAAAGCAGAACTACTTGCTGTGAGGGCCTGTACACCTGTCCGAAATGCTGAATCTCAACCAGATAACCAGCAATAGTAAAGCCTTTTCCCCATTCTCATCTCTAAGAACTTCTTAACTGTGAATCTACAGTGCTTATACTTTTGCTACTATCAAATCATCTGAATGTTTCAGAAAATGCCTATTCAAAACCAAAGATGAAAAAAAGCTAAGGATCTGGGTTTAAACACAATACTCTAACCATTAAGACAGGATCAATTTTGTTTTTTTAATAGCAAAGCGTTGTTTCACAGAAATTATTAATTTAAATAGTAGCCCTGTCCCCCCTCTCAATACCAGTATATGCTTGTATGTATATTTTTATACATACTGTTTTATGTAACAATTATGTATACAGATCTATATAAACAGGCCTGAATAAAATTGTTTAAATTTTTCATTGTACAATGAAGGCACTACGCCCCAGGTGTGACCTTGCCAACTAATCTACAGCAAACTGTTTCTCACTTGTGAGAAGCTAAGAGGTAATGACCACTGGATTGCACACACCATTAATATTGCACATACTTACTGTTAATATTCATTGTGCATCTCGGCGGTCGGGGGAGAATTCATGTTCTCCCTCAACAGGATCAGTGACAGAGACAGAATTAGGATAGCCCTGATACACAGTTGATCCCAATGCTGATGGTAGTTTGCTGTTGGAGAAACCACAGCATTCATTATTGTTGATCATGGTGCCATTGTCTCACATGATAACACTGTAAAGTTCAGTAAGTGAATACTGCATACTTACAGTGCTTCATAACTGAGAAAACAGGAAAAGTAGGGATGATCATCTTTTCCAACAGCTATTTCATATTGAGATATGCAAGCTTAATTCCTGTATTCCATGTAAAAAACATATGTGAAAGAACTAGAAAAACTTCTGAGATACTTAAAGGCCTAGATGTTAGAAAGGAGCAGAACACACTTTGGCAGCAATGTGTTCACCCAGGCACATTTACTACAACATTTGTCAGGTTTAATAGGACAAGCATAATGAGGGTGGTTTTTTTTGAGAAATGGTATCGTAATATCTAATCATACTTTATAGAAAATATGGGCATTTTGTCACTCAGAGTTCAGTTCTCAGGATGAAAAAATTCTTTTCTGCACATCATATTTCATCAAATTCTCCAGATTTCTGAACTGGAACAAAATTAAAAAAAAAAACACAAGAAACAAACAACCAAAACAACAAAAAACCAAACTCACCTGGTCTCTGTCCTTCTTAGAGAGCAATGATTAAACAAAGAAGCATAAAACCTTTTATCTTCAAAACTACAGTTGACTTCAGAAGAATTACAGTAATGTATTTTATGGTCCATCTTTGGCAGCTGTTCAGAGATTTGTGTGTAGTTTTACTGCAGACCAGAGCCTGAGGAACGCTGGATTGCCCTGTCTATTCTGAAAGTTTTGTATCCAGTATTTCAAACTTCTGAATTTCTTTTTTTCCATGGAGTCTCAGAAAGAAACTTTGCAGAGATAGTGAACAAAGTGAACTCCTACGTATTCTTTTGCAGTTACTTTGTTTCATCCCCCAAAAGAAAGACCCTAATAGAAGAGTATCCATTCATGTGCAAAGCAGAGTATCCGCGGCAGAACAAGAGCAAAGGTTACCCTGGCACCCTCCCCAAGCCTATTCAAGAGAGAATCTCAATTTGTTTCTCACCTCTGAAAGTCAGACATTGTGTCTTGGGACAGAGAAAGAGAATGGCCCGGGGACAGCTATTAGAAAATGAGAAATGAAAGTGTTCCATGTTTATACTTCGAACAGAAATGACAGGCTATGCCCAAAGGTGATGCATAATACTAATTACACTTTAGAAGAGCTATAAGCCTATGCTAGGGGAAAAAGCAGTCTTTCAGTGGAGGAAGTATCTGTAAAATACCTGATTTTTATAATTACTAAAATGTACATCAGCTTCATTTATAATTTTTACCAGCTGAACTGAAGGTCTGATGTGACACAAATTTAAATTATATGAGTAATGCAGATCCTTAAATTATGAATTAATGTTTAATGACACTAGGTCCTTTGTAGTCCCATTTGATCTCTTAGCAAATACCAACCAGATCTGGTAAAATGCAAAACTAAAATTTCAACTTCTGGACTCCTCAGGATGAGCATTAACTGGCAAGCAAACCTTTAAGTTCTTCTTTTAAAGACAGCAGAAAAAAAATCACTGTAGGTACATACTTGCAGGTGGGATATGTCCATCTGTGTTTGTACTCTTCGTGTACCTGATTGCCTTTGTAAATACACTGTTAAATTAAGACGGCTGTAGGTACTTATTGTTAGCCAAACTATACAGACTGGCAGTACTGGGACAGCTCTGTTCACGCAATAATTTACATGGGGCTTTATTTATTGCCAGATAACCTAATCTGTGGATGAAATTGGGTAGATTTCTAGATGGCTGGAACTGTGGATGCAATGAGCTAAAAAAAAACGTCCAGCATTTGCTGCAAGCATGTAATTTCCTTAGCTGTTACTCCACTTGCTTTGAATACTTTTATTTTGGCTGACAAATCTCTTGGTATGTTATTAATTACAGAGTTTACAAAAACTATATATAAAAGTTATTACCACTAACTGAGTTTCAGGCATGGTGGGAATACAGAGAGTGGGTGGGTTAAAAAGCCAACCAACCAAGGAAACCAACCAACCAATCACCAGAAAACTGAAGTTATTTATTTGAAGCTAGACTTTCAGAACTTCAAAAGATTGCTAAAATCAGCTTGAATCATAACAGAGTTTCCAGTGATGACCACACAAAGGATGAGGCCTCTTTTGATCTTGGCTCATCATGTAAGTACAAACACAGGAACAAGTTGCCCTCAAACATCTGCGAATAGCAACACACCATCACCTTCATATCCCTGGATGGTTTTACGGTTATTTCATGTCAGAATGAAAAACTGCTAGCATATACTGCACAAGTCTGTTGAACCACAGTATTAAGCATCCTGCAAGTTTTTGAGAAAAACTGAGTCTTATCCTTTTCCAGTATAACTCGCATGTTGATGCAAATAATTACTTAATGGCTATAGCAGGAACAGAAGTACGCTAAACCCAGTTCATATTTCAGTTCACAGATTGTGGCCAGAATATAAACCCATAACTAAGAAATGTAATGTTCTGACTCCTTAGAAACAAAAAGTTGTTTGTGATTTTAATGCACAGCTGAGTTTCAGCAAAATGTGAAAAAGACATTTTTGATGTTGGAAAACTTCTGTTCATAGACTCATAGAATGATTTAGGTTGGAAGGGACCTTAAAGATTATTGCGTTCCAACCCCTCTGCTATTAGGAATTAGCTGTTAGGAACTTCTTCCTAGTAGCTAATCTGAATCTACCTTCTTTCACTTCAAAGCCATTTCCCCTTTTCCTATCACTATCACTTGTAAAAAGCCCCTCTCCAGATTTCTTGTAGGCCCCTTTAGGTACTGGCAGGCTGCTATAAGGCTGCTGTGTTGTGGCCTTTGGTCTTTGATTGAAAGTCTTTTATTTTAGTTTTTTCTTTAAAGGTATCCTTTTAATGTAACAAACAAAAATATATGCAAGACTGAATGCGTTTCAAGAATATTTAGTGGAATAACAGAAGATTCACAGGATCAAGTCCTGAGAAAAGGTTATATAAATTTCAACTGTCATGGTATTTGCTCCTGTTCCCAGGCTTTGTGTAAGTGGCAGAGGGCTTTAAGAGGCTCACTTGAGAAATAGCTGCGGTCATTACTAGGGGAACAGTAACTTCTTTCTTGGGATTTCTTTTCATTTCTCTTCTTTCATGGGGGACCACTGATCTTACAGCAGAGCACCTAAATGCAATATATGGATGCTCCTGAGCTGCCTCGGTGTGAAATCCAGCAGTGTTGTTGACTTTCGTGGATGCCTGTGATTGCCAGCGGATTACAGTGGAAAACAGTGTGAAGTGTGAAGTGCTTGTAAATTAAGCCCCTTACAACTTGAACAGAAGTTGAAGACTGCTCTTTACATAAAAACAGCTGCTGGGTCATACCAAAAGATTCATCTGGCCCTGTATTTTTTTCTCCAAGGGATGCCACAAGAGAGTAACTAGGGTTAACTGGGTGAAGAATAGGGCAAGTAGACACAGCAGTTCCCCTTTCATCTCTCCGGTGTATAACCAGTTCCAGGTGAGAGACATGTGTGATGGTCAGAGACCTTACTGCTGCACAAACATCTTCACGCAAAACCAGACAGTCCTAAGTAAGTGGAAAAGGGAAACGTTGGGCTTTTTAAAGGGGCCTTAATAAGCCCGTTCAAAGCAGAATGCTGTCTTCCCTAAACCAGGAGCCGTTAGTGCTGTGATAATCCTGTAAGAAAATTAACAATTAGATTACTTGTTAGATAAGAGGGAAGGAATGTATGTACTAACCACATTCACATAACACCTTACTGCAATTCACACTAAACCTTTACACTTTGGAGGGATAGGCAAAACTTCACAGGTCAGAGGTGAGCATTGTGATTTTTTTGTTTTTTTTTGTTGGTTTTAGTTTTTTTCTTTCCCCCAATTCTTCTTCAAACCAGTGGCTTAACAGCTTTTATTATAGTTCTATTTATAAGCTGTTGCAACACAGTGTGGTAGAAAGAATGCCAGAAAACCATCTAAATTACACAAAGTTGTAATCTGTGTCCAAAGCAGTATGCACTGTATGCTCTAGAGTCTTTAATAAATCTTTTCCAGATATACAGTCCAGGAATATGGAAAGTCCAATTCTTTCCATTCAAAATAAATCTGTGCTCATTTCACAATCCAATTTTACAATCTCTGACATTAGTGTATGTGTTCATGCTTTTATATAAAGCATACCAAGAAAACGGGAATCACCACATAGCTGAACAGATGCAAATGAACAGTCTGTAATGCTCGTCAGTATGACAACTGCAATTCTCCTTCAATTCAGAAACTAAAAAAGTCACCCAGGCACTTGAGACCGAGGTGCCTAATTCTGCCCTAGGAGCTCCATTCCTAGAGCTGAGAGCCAGACTGCAAAACACTGCAGTGCTCTGCATGGCAATAGCCAAGTCTTCCTGTGACTTAATTCCAGATTTTTCATTCTAAAATCAAAATAACTGAATTCTTCTGTATTTGCTAAGATTTTCTGCATAGCTTTCATATGTTTCTGTGTACACTAATCTTTTGAGGAATACCATTTGCCAATTTTTTCCATAGAGATTTTCCGTACACATTTTCCACATACGGTACAATTTGTCTCAGTTTTGTTCTCCATAAGTCTTACAGATTGTTCAGGTCTTACGAACAACTATCTCCTCAAAGAGGAAAACAACAAAACAAGAACATACAGAAAAACTATAATACATACAATGGAAAATGCTCCCTTTAAACAAACTGTTATGCTTACTGACCTAATCTTCTTTCTTGGTATCTACCTCTTGACTTGGAAAGCTGGAAACAGACAAAGCAGGAAAAAATATTCTGCCTTCGAAATAAAAAAACTCCCTCATCTGAATTGTCTCTCTTTTTAATGCTTACTACTATTCCTATTCTTGTATGGAACTGTATTGTTTTTACTATACTTTCTCTTTTTATCTTAATGAGGATAGGATCAGTTCCATCTTATTTGCCTGCAAAATTTGAGACCAACATCCATTCTGCTATAGGGGCCCCCTAATCATCTTGAGTAGTCTTAAGATTCCTCATTTCAGGTTTACTAGAGAGATACTTCATTTCACCCCTACCATGTTTTCAGTGTTATTCTCACCACATTCACATTCTCTGATAACTCTCTCTGCGCTGCCTCATCTGTGTTCCACCAGGAAGGAATCTGGCCAGGATATGTTGGGTCAAGCTTACACGAACTTTTCCAGTTTTATTTCCAAATCTTATACTAAAATAATTGGGTTGGGCAGGTTCACAGGGTATTGCAGAAACAATGAGGCTTGGGTGACAATAAGGCCTGCATCAGCTCAACACACACAGCTGGTTACAGGGAGCATCCTAGGAAAGGATGGTCTCCCATCCTGACTTGGCAAAGGTTCTTCATATTTAAATTAAGGCATTCTTGGCAATACCCACATTGCTGGGCAGAAGTAGCCTCAAAGCCATACTTGAAGCTAAATGCATAGCTGTGAGGTTTGTTGGAGTGGGCCATCAATGACAGCTTGAAAGGGGTGCCTTTTCCAATGGAAAGTACACCTTCATATGCATTCTTTCGCTGAAATACAATGTGCCAGGCACAATAGATTCTACTCCTGATGGCAAGTAGTCGGTATTAGGCTGAATACATGGCTCAGGGTAGTTTCTAGAAACGTTTTTAGATCTCTCCCTGTAGGGAAGATGAGATTTAGAAGCCATCTGAATTCAGGATATATGTAAGGAAACGTCAATGATTCAGATACTGCATCTCAGCAGCACTATTACATTCAAGCACCACTAGAATCTTTTAGTTTGGAGGACTAAAAATGAAGTCCATATGCACATCAGGAATTTTTCTCCTTATATGCACAAATAAAGCACTGAACCTATAGCACATCTAAATGCAAGGTTATACTGTTGTTTTTTTTTTTTTCGACTATATGGTCAACTGAAGTATTCTAGCAAGAATATTTATTTAATTTAAAACTTTAGATATGTATTTTTAATCCCCAAACACTGCTAGTGTATTTCTAAAGATGATAGGTTATTATCCTCAGGTCTTCATTGACACCTTGGAAAAAAAGCCCCGCATGTTAAGCATGTCCATCCAAACGTACAAGTAACAACACCCTCATCTTACATAAACACACTGCTCACCAAAGACTTGTAGGTTTCTCTTCTGTATTTATTTCACCCAAAAGCAAGATTCTTGGTACCACTCCAAATATCTCTGATATACCTAGCAGTGTTAAATTGAAATTTAATATAAATATTTAAATAAAAAAACCGTGCTTGCCAATCTTATCAGTTGTTGACTGACATACTAAAGGTTTCAAAGGCCTGAAGTCAAGAGCACTGTAGCTAACTACTTCCATGGGCAGCAAAAGCTAACAAACTGGTTAAGACATAGGGTAATATATTCTGTGCTCAACAAATGTGTAATCCTGTCCAGAGCTTCTGAGACACATTTGGCCAAATGTTTTATACATATTACCAGAATTCACAGTAGAATTCCTGTTCCTGCTATAAAGCCTTCTACTCGCAGTGAAGAAAAATTTATGCTATCAATCTGTATATTACTTCCTATGCATGTTTCTTTTCTAAAAAAATCACAGATCATAAAAAAAATGTATATAGATGCTATTTGGGCTGATGAAACAAAAATAAAATAATCAAATAAGATCACTATTTTTATCTGAATAAGGTTTCACTCTGAAAAATTATTTTATGCAACAAAGCAAAACAGGTAAGTCAGTCTGTACTGGGAATTCTGTCAGAAATTCTAATCACAGACGGTAGGAATTTTTTTACTGCAGCCAAAGCTTTTCCTGGTATATACCGGTTTTGACTGGTATACATACACTAGTGGCTGTAGGCAAGAAAATGTGATTGTCTGGGACAGGGAATAAATAACTTGTTGGTCTGAGCAAGCAGCTGGGTTTTGCAGAGTTCATATATCTTTGCTTTGCTTGATTTAGAGCAGGGGAGTTGAACCCATGTGAGGGCCCTAACCAGACAGTGATAAGCTGTCTTTCTTTTTAGCTTGATGAGTATTTAATCAGTTATACACAGTGGAGCAGCTCCAGCCACGGAGAGACCAGTCTTCCACACCAGAATAGTCCTCAGCCTAGCCGTCAGACGGCAACGTGAGCATTCCTGAGTCTGATTCGGGAAGGGTCTCATTTTGAAAGCAGGTCTCTCAAATCCCATGAGGATACCATAAGCATGAGGCAATTGGCCATGATACATGTCTGTCTGTTCAAAAGGTTATTTTTGGTTCTGATGAAGAATGGGTGAAAAACTCTCTCTTTAGAATCTGTCCTTTCAGAAGAACAGACTCTCCCTGTTCTCCATGTGTACGGCTCCATTTGCAGAGAAGGCTGAGCAGAACCTGTCACTATGCCTGTCAGTGGAGACAGGTGATGTGGCTAAGGTACACCTAGCTGCATTCTGCTGCAGGGCTTCCGAGGTGAGCGTGATTTATCCAAGTTGATCATCTTATGTATTAGTTTGTTGCAGAAACGTGAACTTTGAAATATTAACAAAAAATACCCATTTCAACGTTAGAGACACCTGTTTCAATTACCCAGCCGTACCCATTACAGCAGTAGCTGCCTAGGCAGGTAGAGGGCGAGGAAAAGGAAGGTCGGACGCAGGATGGCGCCCTCGGTATGAGCAATTAATACGCGGGGCGCAGGCTGGCGGCGCACCTCCCGCATGGGAGCATTTCTCTCTCTGAATGCCCCTGTTCCGAGGGAGCAATGCTTTCACAGCTCCGCTTTTCCATGCGCTGGTACTCTGCTACTACTCGGAACACTGCAACATTAATTTGCCCAAGAATTGTAACAGGGTCTCACAAATCAGTATCTACTGTATTCAGTGCGGAGTTCCGTGTGAATGATGAAAACTGCGAGTACCTTTTAGGCGTATATGCTTATTTTGCTAACGCTGCTGTTAACAGAGATTTCACATGCTTCTGTGCAGAGTGTAACCCCGCTATCGCAGTGCTTCACTTTCAAAGGTGGGTGTGCAGAGTTTATTTGAAGCGTGGAGCGCCAAGCACAGCTCTGACTTGCCCATCTCGCAGGGCACACAGTCGTCCCGGCGTGACCAGGGTCAGCGCCAAGGGTTACTCACCACCCTCGCTAGTAAGGCAGCCTCACGGCTGATCGTGCGAGCCGGTCCTGTTCTTTCGACCCTCGGAGGAGTCCCCGAGTGGCTGTGCCTTTCCTCGCGAATCATTCCACAGCCCAGCCAGCTATTGTGGATTCACCAGAAAAATTACACCTACTACCTCCGGCTCGGGATGGGGGCGCGCACCAGCACCATTCGGGAAATAATGTTAGCAGAAGCTTGAAACCTTAGAACCTGGATTTATGAAGGATTTTTTTTTATTTTTTCCTCCTTTTTTTCCTGGCTATAGGAATTAACTTGGCGGGCAGGAGGGCAGGTCTCGGGTTACCATCCTCCGCCACCGCTGGCTCCGCGGAGCAGATGCGGTCCCTCGGCCATGCCCCGCGCCCGCCGTCCTCCTGCTGCCCAGCGGGGCCCTGCTGCTCCGACCCCCGCCCCGCCCCAAAGCAAAGCGAAAGCGCCTTGCGCGGGCACAGTCCGACCCCGTCAGGGCTCTGATGACGGGCCGCAACCCCCACCTCCCCTCAGCTGAAGCGGCATTACTTCTTTAATCAAGGCCCTTTCCGGGGAGCGAGAAGGGACCTGCCGGCGGGGAGGGAAGGGGCACCGGTATTGGAGGGGAGAGACCGCCCGGGCCCGCCGGCCGCTGCCTGCACACTTGAGGTGAGGCCGCTGCTGCGGCGGCAAGGCCGCCCCGTCAGCTCTCCACGGCCAGGCTGGACTCCCCTCCAGCATGCACCGGGCAAAGCGGCTGCACCAAGGCCGTAACCCCACTCCCCACCTCCCACCCCCGGCCGGTTCTCGTTACCCCGGCTGTACCCCTGTCCCCCACCCTCGCCGCCACGTGACATGGCGCGCATGCGCAGCGGCTGTGCCGCCGTCCCGGGGCACATCTGCGGCTGACGTCAGCGTTCTCCGCGCCGTCCCCCGGGCGAGGCTGCCAAGCTCCCTGCTGCTGCCGCGCTTAGCTTGGCCGGCGGCCTCAGCTGGAGGAGGTCTGAGGCTACTTCAACCAAACCTTCCTGAGCCCTCCCTGCTCTGTCTGCCTCCTCTCTCCTCCTCTACCCACCCTACTCTCCCCCCCCCCCCCCGCTCTGTCTCTCGCTCCCCCCTCTCCCCCCGTAACTCAGATGATATTCACATGGTATTTTGCACAGAGGAGGCTGCTGAAGAGGAGGGCACCCACCCCCACCCCAATATAAGCCTGTTTTTCCTTCCTTTCTTCCCCCCCCCCCCCTTTTTTTTTGTTGGAAAGACAAAATATGCAGGGTGATAGGTTGGGTGAATTGATGGCATCCTTCCTCTTGCCAAGCCAGCCCGTTTTCTAAAACCCTTTTAGGAAGGAAGGCTAGCGAATCTTACTCAGTTGGAGAATAAAGCCCTGATGGTTGCTTGCACAGAGGGGGAAAAGCAGAGAGGAATACGGGAACCGTCCTGTGCAATCCCCATTGTTTGAAACTTACTTTTTATCTGAAATTGAAGATGAAAACGGTAAGGAAGATTTCACGATATTCAATGAAACTTTTTGCTTTTCTTGTGTCCTGAGCGATGGTGCGTGCAGGGCTTTAGGGAGCGGGGGGAGATTTATATAGTATTAGGTGAGGTGCATTTGGAGTAATTTCAGAGAGAAGTCTCTGATGGGGGAAGCGGGTGCAAGGATTTTCACCCGTAACGAGCAGTGATTTATGAGAACGGTCTCAGTGCAACTTTTTTACATATTTTTTTTTTTTTTCACACTTTTGATACTGAGCTGTTGGTAGAGGGGGCGGACGGGGGGATCCCAACCGAGAACCAAGCAACAGATGAACCCCAGAGGAGCCCCCAAGCCCCGAGGACGACTCGCCGCCGCTGCTTGGGGTGTCTCCGCGCTCGGTCCCGCCGTCCTCTGCAGTGGTCAGACAAGTGCACGTTCCGTGCCGGGGCGGGGGGGGGGGGGGTGGTGGTGGTGGTGGTGGGGGCGGCGCCGCCGCTGCCGTCCCGCAGCCCGGTGCCGGCGGGGATGCCGGGCTCTCGCCGGGCTCGTCAGGAAGATGGAAGCGTGTGGTTTTGATTTACTTCGAGCCGCTTAGGATTTGCCAGACTTCCAATCCCGCGGAGGCGCGTTTGTCCGTGTGTGCCTGTCTGCGCCGCGGCCCGGGGCTCATAGGGACTTTGTCTGGTGGTAGGAGGTAAGTGGGCTTTCGCTCCCTGGCAATGCGTGTGCGGGTTTTGTCTTCGGGATTTTCTTTCATTGTTGTACAAGAGAGAAGAGAGAGGAGGGAGGGAGGGAGAGTCAGACTCTTGTTTTTATTTGGGCTGCCGGTGCAACGCGTTTGGGCCAAACGCCAAGTGTCTGGGTCACACGCGTTTTATCCAAATAGATTCAGCGCTGCTGTCTGGAAATGGGCTGCTGAAAGTTAACTAGGATCAACTCCACCGCAGCAACCAGACTCTTCCCTTCAGCCTCCCTAGGGAGGAGGGCTTTTTCTTTTTTTTTCCTTCTGGATTTTCTTTGAGGAATAATGTGTCTGGGGACCTCCAACTTGATTTAATACTAGTTTGTTAGTTTGTTTTACTTCATGTGCGTGCAGACGCGTGTAGTACGCGTCTGTATACGTGTTGGGCTGTGTGTGTAGCCGTGTATATTTTCCAGTCTGTCGACTTTTTTTGGGGGGGGTGTGTGTGTGTGTGTGTGTGTGTGCTTTCTTTGCATACTCTCCTCACTCCTCGACAGCAGGAGTCAGTGGGGCGGGGTGTGCCGTTCGCGACCCCATTGCCCCAGGGGCCAGCCGGCCGGCCCCGCTGCACATCAGGGCTTGCACAGCGGCAGTTCTGCTCCTCACGCCTGGGCTTCTGGCTCATTCCCGGGGAGGAAGGATGTGTCCGTCCCCTTTGTACGTGTCCCGCTCCGCGCCGGCCCCCGGCCCCCGTCTCTTCTCACCAAGCTGTTCACGGTGCGGGCCGCTGTTTTCGCCTAGGGAGCTCCCGGGGGCACGGCTAATCCCCGGCTTTTGAAGCCCTGCGACGCTTTTCAGGGCCAGTCCCGATACCTGTAATTGAATTTGTGTGATTGATGCCGCCCGCCCCCCGCCCCGTCCCCTCCCGCCCTCCCTCATCATTTCCGTAGCAACCACTCGTACTGCCGGCGCGGCGGGACGGCCGGCCCTGGCCGCGCCTCCCCTCACCGCGGCGGTCCCCGCCGCCCGCCGGGGCTGGAGAGGGCGGGAGGGCGGCGGGCACCTCAGGGCGACGGCGGGGAAAACAGCCGGTGGAGGCGTGGTGACCTCGCCGCCCTTCGCCCGCCGGGAGCGGGGCTGTTTCCCCCTCGCCGCCTAGTTCGACCCTTCCATTCCGCCGCGAAGCGTCACCCCCGGTTGGTCTCTGCCATCCGGCGCGGTGGTGTCGCGTTATTTCGGCAGTTCGCCTGCGACCGGGAGACCTCCCTGCTGCTGCCGCCTCGAAGCGCGCTGGAGCCTGACGGTTCTGTGGTGAGCGACCCGGATGTGTAGACCTCGGAGCCATGGCAGTCCCCATGGGTGTGTGGCACTGTAGGCACGTGTGGGGATGCTCTTGGATTAATGGTCTCCTGATAGCTTGCCTGTCCTACAACTTGAGCTATTTCAGTTTAAGAGGTGCTTTAGCTGCCCAAAGGTGCCTTTGGGTGGATGGAGGCTCCCCATGCAACCCAGAGGTGACTTGGTCTGAGCAGTTTGGGAAGTCACCTCCTCATAGCCCGGTCTCTGCCCCAAAGTCTCCTGGTATGTGTTTATGCCCTTTTTCTACTCGCTGAGTTTCAGTGGGTGGGAAGCTCCTGGTACTGGTGACAGGACTGCCAATCTTGTCAGTGCCTCCACAGAAATGGCAGTACCACACGGCTTTGTCATCGGCACCCTAGATTCCAAAAAGCATCTTATGCTTCTTCTTTGCTGCTTGTGATTTATAGTTAGGCAGCATTTGTGGTTTTAGATGATGGTTCAGGACATGGAGCCACACCTGCCCTGACAGGTTGGTGAATGTGTAGTTCAGCCATGAGATGGAGGAAAGGTTTTTTACTGTAACCTTGATGATGACCGAATGTGCCATTTTTTCAACAATTAAAAGTGGAATACTGAATATGTGCTTACCTCAAACTTCACACTAGAAGTACTGTTTCTGGAGTTGCCTGAGTGTTTCATTCTTCATGTCTCTGACTGCTCCTTAATTCAGAGCATTAGTGTAGCTATGTGTAGTCTGCCTGTATCACTGCTCAAGTTGGCTATAATACTTTTGGAAAGGAGGTTAAAACCTTTGCTAAAGTTTCCAGAAAGCCTAAGATTAAAAGAGTTTTTTCTTGTGAGAAGCTTGGAATGTGGGACACCATTTCAGACAGACATCTGCAACAACAGTAGACAGAGGGTGACTGTTGGACACTGTTGACCAACACCCACCATGTGGGCATTGGGTGTCGGAATAATGGACACTAATTCACATCTGGTATTCTGAGCTACCTGGCTCTTTAGGTACTACAGTTTTGGGAGATCTTAATGTTAGAATAACTTATTATCAGCCTGTTAGGCTGAACGCGAGCTCCATGTTATGATTTTTTTCGGTGAAGTAAAAGCTATGGGACAATGTTACCTCTATATCTGGCAGTAACCAGTCATTACTGGTCTGCAGTGTCCAGTTCTGGTGTCTGTGCATGGAAAGGGATGCTGATTAATTGGAAAGGATTCAGAAAATAACTGCAGAAGTATTTAGACATCTGGAAACTGGATTGAACAGAGTGAGGTAAACCCAATACTTTGAGCTGCGTATCAAGAAGTGTACAGAGGTGCTTATATCAGATTATCACTACCCATGCAAGGAGAAGAAAGCAGCTCGTTAGCAGCTGGGGTAAAGCAAGATTCAGTGACGGGAATTTGAAACTGGACATTTGCAAATTAGGAGTAAGGCATGTTATGTAGTGTACTACTGTAGCCGAAGAGTATAGGGTTGATTATGTCTCTTCAAAATTTGTAAGATATTCACAAAACTTTTTTGACAACAAATACGTGAAAAATTAGAATGTGTGTGATGGATAGCTTCAGATACTGAAATGTGATCTTTGGTATTAGAATGTGCAGCATTTCCATTTAAGAGAATGAGAATTTTGCCTGCATAAGCAGAACCCAGGCCCAAGTAATAACAAAATACATGCTGCAGAAAGATCAGATAACTGTACTCTGGATTCTTTCCCAGGTTCTTACTTTGTCAACCAGTGTATATGGTATAGTTATTCACCGCTGAAATCAATGAGTGCACAGCATTGATTATACCTGGAACAAGTCTGAACACAGCATTTCAGCAGCAAGAAACCTTAATTTTATGACTCCTTATGCCTATTTAATACAAAGTCAATGTGTACACCTTAAGCGGAATAGCTCTGCTGCTCAAGGTTAATAGTAATTCATAGTTTTTGTAAGATTGTGACCTTGGACCATGAGTAATAATGATTGACTGTTGTTTCAAAATAGTGCCTTGCCTGTTCACTGTAATGGCTTTGTGTTTTGTAATATAGATCTGTTTTAGTAAAAAGAATTTGCCTTGACTTATTTGAGTAATTTTCTTTCTTTCTTCCTTTCCTTTTTTTTTTCTTTTTTTTTTTTTTTTCAGGAAAAGAAATGGAACAAGTTCATTAACTGTCCAGTTTGATATCTTAAGGAATCTTACAAATACTTATTCTGAATTGAGAAAATGACTGCAGATATAGAAGAAAGTACAGGTTGTTGGAAAAGGATACCTGTCAAAAGGTGGAATATCCAATAATTAATTTGAAGTAATATAAGATAAATGTACCTGACCTGTTATGGTGTGATTCTGGAGTGGAGTTAACTCTGTAGCACGTGGGTAGCTCCCTGAAGAGAAAAAAAAAAAAAATAAAAAAAGGTGCTTTCTGTTTTTGTTTTTTTTTTTTCCTAAATTATGGAAATCTTTTGGAAGATGTGGACATGGATTTTGAGCCTAGTCATGGTTTCATCGGAATTTCACAGTGACAACAAGCTTTCATATAGTTCTCAAGGTAGGGTTCAACCTCTAGTTCATAAGAAGCATCTGTTCTTGCATTGCATGTGGGTAGTATTTTCTAAACCATGTTTATATCATTCATGAGATCATATGGGCTCTGCTCTTAGGTTTATCATGGAATTTTATATGCAGCAAATCTGATTAAATTTTTAATTTTAATTTCTTTCTGGTTTTAACTGTAGGAAAGCCTTGCAAATTAAATCCAGTAAAATGTTGTACTTGATAGTAGTTTAGAGACTTGCCATAATACTAACATATTTTTAAACTATTAAGTGAGGATCTAGTATTATGTTGATCCATTAGCATGTGTAGTTTTTTAATAAAATGAAGAGCTGTTTACATGTTTTTACATGTTTTTAGGTTAGAATTTAGGCCCAAATATTTATGTATTTTGGGTAAATAGGAAAAGATATTTAGTTAAGAACTCATGTTATTTCCAGTGATATCAAATAAATAGGAAACTGAACACATTTTCTTGACTTAAAAAGAAAAAAAAATATTTATTTAGTAAAATGCTGCATCTTGCATTTAAAAGAATGACAAAAATTACTTTTACTCGTGAGGATGATAAGATATAACCAAGTATGGCTTATGCTTATGATACCACTGTTATATTTTCTTCTCTTCTATGCCCACTCCTTGGACTGTCTTACCTTGTGATTACAAAGAGGAATTCCTGTCTTACCTTGAACATTACCAACTAACAGTCCCAATAAGGGTTGATCAGGATGGAGCCTTCCTCAGCTTTACTGTGAAAAATGATAAACCCTCAAGAAGGAGGAGGAGTACAGACCCTTATGACCAAGAACTGGCAGCATCTAAATTATTTTTTAAACTTTCTGCCTATGGGAAGCACTTTCATTTAAACCTGACTCTCAACACAGATTTGGTGTCCAGACATTTTACAGTAGAATACTGGGGGAAAGATGGACCGCAATGGAAGCACGATTTTTTAGACCACTGTTACTACACAGGATATTTGCAAGACCAACACAGTACAACTAAAGTGGCCTTAAGCAACTGCAATGGTCTGGTAAGTGCACATTACATGTTCTATATAATAGTGTGTTTGTCCCTTTCAAGTTACAGAATAACAACTTACTTGGCATATTTTTCAGTTTTCCGAGTCCCTGCAAGAAGCAGACAGAAGGATGCAGAAATCCTCTAAAACCTTATCTGGGTCCTGGGGAAAAGTAGCCATCAGTTTTTCAAGCTTAATTTTAGGTACTAAGACCCAATTCTGTAGTCCTTTAACAGTCAAAGTTTTCAGTGTTACAGTGTCTGCACTAGGGCTGTGACATAAGGTCTGTGCTGGGATCCTTACAGGTTATAAAAGTGTTGCAAGATCAAAGGGTGGGAAGGAGGAAATAGTGTATCCTTTAGGATGCCAAATCTCTCTGCAAAGACATTGATTGAACTAAACACCTGCTTGTTGTCTTTGAGAGACCTAGAGTAAATAACAGAGAAGAGAAATTGCTTGCGGTGGAAGTTGTCATTGCTATAAATTCAAGGAGTGAAGAAGAGAGTAGGTACTTTGCAAGTACTAGCATCGGAAAGTAATTATTTACCTTCTTTAGAAATACTTTGTTTACAAATTGTAAGCAGTTGTATTTAAAACTGGGACTAGAAATTCTCATCTCTTTCATTCTTGTTTCACTGTTCATCTCTGGATCATGGGGTCTTGCAGGGAGTAAAACTCTGTTTATTCCCAACAGAAATTAGAAATCAAATGCAAAAAACTTTAAAATATTGGGTAACAAAGTATTGAAATAGAAGAGCATGACTAGGAAATACTAAATCAAGAGCCAGTAATTTCTCTAGTAAAAAATGTATGTATAACAGTTATTCATTCTGTTTTAATTATAGTAGAGCACTGGTCAATCCTTTCATTAGGAATAGTCAGATCTAACTAATTGCTAAGGAAAAAAATAAAGATTTCGTAGACTTGCTATACTAATTCCTGTTTATCCTTGGAAATGCTATTGGGTAGTGTATCTTGGTATGTTATTTACACATAAAAGCCAGCTGCTTCAAACCTAGATAGGTTGCGTTACATCCAGCTACTTGTGGTATCCCTGATTCAGTCCAGTTAACATTTGGAGTACTCTCGAGGAAAAAGGATTTAATGGGGATTTCCAGGGTTGAGTGAACACTTTCTGAGAAATGTAGTTAAAATGATGTTCCACTGAGTGCGGTATGAGAGTTTCGTTAATGCAGATATGCAAGTCTAAATTTAGTGCAATTTCACTTTGGTTTTGCAGTTCACATATAACAACTCTTTGTCACAGTTATTTAAGCTCTTAAAGTAATAGATTCAGTCATTTTGCTTTTGGGCTTATTGCAGCTAAATGTGCTATGGAGACCAAATCCCTGCTTTCAGGACTAGCTTCTTACACAGATGCATGCAGCATCTTTTAATCTCCAGAGTTTCTGCCTGCTGAGGCACAGAGTGGTTGACTCCCTTGTAGCCTACAGTCATGCACCTGCCATGGTGCTCCCCTTTCAGTTCCCCTCTGACGCTGGCTGGGGAGTGAGCCAAGAACGCCTGCAAAGGGGTGCAATGGTAGGCTCGACTTAGTGTCATCCCCTACCGTATAGAAACACCTCTGTCACCCAGTGTTGGCAGGGCCTTCTTGGTAACTGAGTGTGGGAGTTACCACTCCATTCAGATAAATCCATTACAGTTATTTTTAAATGATGATTCCCACTGAGAAATATTTTGTTATAGAGCTGCGGGTTAGAACATATTTAATAAAACAATTAGCAGTAAATATCGGAGACAATATTATTTGTTTTAGAATTGGTGATAGTTCAGAAGATGTCATGCTTAAGGCATTTGTTGTATTTTCCAGACTGAGTATTGGTCTGTAAGAAACTGCCAGTCGCATTCTGTATAGTCCTTGATTGACATCTGTCTCAAAGCAAGTGATTTTAAGTTTAAACCATGGAGTAATGTTTAACAGTGAGTGTTGCTCACAAGCCCAATTTAAGCATTCCATTTGTTCCTGTTGTCTTGTTAGACTTCAGGATTACCAAATGAGTCAGATTTCTTCCCCACAGTCAATGTTTTGTGTTAACTCTATTTAGTTATTCAGGGTGGTCAGGTGAGACCATGTTCTAATTAATGTAAATAGTATGACTTTGAAGAATACTTGTATCTGAGGTGAGTTCCAGTGCAAGGAGGGCTTTCTGTCAGTGGAGTTATAATTAAAGTGATAAGCAGTCATTTCACTTCACTGTTTTCTGCTTCAGCCTCTCCCTCTATGTTTCTCATTACCAAGTGCCCCAGAATTACAGGCTGCTGCTTACTGAAGTTTCATTCCAGCAATTTCCATCTGCGGGGCCCTGATTATGCTATAAATTGTCTGAAGTTCTGAGGAAAGCTCTGTAATCCAGTGAGCAGTCATGTGAGGAAATTGAAGGTCTTGTCCGGCAGGCTTGCTGGCTTCTAAACTCGTATTTAGTGTATGTTACGTTTGTGGATGGATTGCAGGTTTGGCCTTCTCATGAAAGAGCCTGCAATGAGCAGCATTTAGGGCCTTTGGATGTTGGGTGCAAAGCAGCAAGCCTGAGGCATTGCTGAAGCTGATTATGTCATCCTGAAGGAAAGGACAGAAGAAATGGTATTAGACTAGCTGAAGAGAGAGCTTCACCTCAAGGGAGAGAAGACTGTCTAATTCTGAGGATACCAAGTCTTGAAGAAGAAAAGCTTTGGAGCTCATAGTAGTGGAATTGACCAGAAATCAAACTTTTTTGCATTCTGACCCACCTCTGTCCTTTGCCTAGTGTCAAAGCTCTTAAGTGAGTGCTTAAACAAGTTTTCTGCGGTAGTGGCTGTTCTCATTTTGAGCTGAAAAGCCCAGCAGTGAGAAATAGTTTAAAATGTGCAGAAAGCGATGATTACTAGGAAGGTGTGTGAGAATTTAAATCACATTTTGAGGTTACTATGATTCCAAGGATAATGGAAAAACCTAGGTATTTCCATGGCATGTGAAATTCCATACACTAAATAACATTCATGGTGGGTAGCACAGATGTCTATCCAAACAGAAACGATAAAGCACAAGAAGTAGGATATGGCAAAAAGCATGACTGTACTTGGTTAAGGGAGGAATTACTTTACTGGAAGATTTACATTTGTTTCACGTTTTCTTAAATTTATTTATGTATAAATTACTCATATTCTTCTTAAATTAGCATACTTGAGAGCTCATTCTACCATGAAGAAGTAATAGATTCATTGAGCATGAGGGTGGAGGGGACCTCAGGGATCATCTGAACAGGAATTAGAATCGTAGAATAGTTAGGGTTGGAAAGGACCTTAAGATCATCCAGTTCCAACCCCCCTGCCATGGGCAGAGACACCTTGCACTAAACCATGTCACCCAAGGTGCTGCCCAGCCTGGCCAGGGATGGAGTATTCACAGCTTCCTTGGGCAACCCATTCCAGTGCCTCACCAGCCTTACAGTAAAGAACTTCTTCCTTATATCCAATCTAAACTTCCCGTTTAAGTTTTAACCCATTATTCCTTGTATAACTACAGTCCCTATGACGAGTCCCTCCCCAGCATCTGGTCCAACTTCATCTCCTTTCATAGATTATAAATTGAATATAATATGGCATTTTTGAGTCATATGTACAGTAATTTATAAAAATTAGAAATTATGTTGAAATTTCTAGTCTTTGTAAAGATTTGGTGTTCTCGATCAGGGTATTTGGAGCTCTCTGGTACTAGGATGTATTTGCAGTGTAGACATAGTATTCAGAAAATTATATATAAACTGTCACTGTTCTAGTTTAAGGTGTCTCATTAGATTCCATGATACACTGTCTCAGGCCAGATTATTGATTATTGATTATTTTTTTTTTTTTTTTTTTTGTCTTCAAGAGCGCAGTAACCTAATGCAGTCTTTTTCCTCAGCTGGCAGTGTATAGCCAGCTGTAGACATGCTGAACAACATAGACATGTTTTCAGATGTTTCCATTACTACTCCTTTATATTAACAATGGGTAAAGCATAAAGTCTAGAAATGTTTAAGGCATGGAGAAATTGTGAAACAGTAGTGCTGTCTGGAAAAGACACACATTTACTTGTCCTTCATAATGCACTTTGCTTCTGCAACTGATGGACATTCCCCATCTGAAGAAGGTTAAGGCCCCATCTGGACAGCCTAACAGAAAAAGATTCCTTTTCACAAATTCAGGGGAACTCCGTGTGGATTCACAGATTTGCCTAAGCATGTCAAACTGCTGGAACCAGACCTTATATATGTTAGCAGGAGTTGGCAGACTATAGTGGGATTGGATAACACAGGACCTCAAACAATCTGTTTTAGATAATAATCTTGGGAATGTTACTTGTAGCAACTTGGGGCATTCAGTTTGTTTCTTAAATTCATGGCATTTTGTAAAAACCTTTTGCTGGTCATTCTTCTGTTTTAATGGTATTTCTTATGTTTTGGAGCAGAAGTTTAATTTACAAACTGTCCAAAACTAGTAACAAAAGTAAAAAAGAAAAAATCCTTTTAATGCTCTAAAAGGGCATTATTTCAGTCATCTGTTTCAACTGAAATTCTATACTGCTCTGGTAGATTATAAGCTAAAAATGGTGTTTATAATGTTGTTTTGGATATAATAGCATAATTCCCACTATTGATTAGGCATTGCTGAATGCATATACAATTGAAGTATCTCTAGCCAAATGAATTTTCTAAATTTGTAGTTAGAATAAGTGCTGGTTGTCACTGACATAGATACTTTTTATGTACAGGATTAGGAGTGCTTCTTAAAAATTAGTTGCTGCAATCCAACAAGACCACTTGCATCAGGTTAATGCAGGAAGAATGTTTTTGTTTGCAAGCAAAATTAGTATGTTTGGTACATGTATACCATTTTAAACCTGGTTTATATGAAGGGCATATGCAGAGCAAGTTCATTTCCAACATTTATCAAACCATTTGGCTAGCTGCAGCAACTGTCTTCATACATGTTCTGAATACCTGGTGGTAGGTGTAAAGGAAAATTTATTTGCTGTTCTTAGCTAAACGTTATTAAAATCACAAACCACCATAGCGCTTGGGCAGATGAGATCAGATGTCAACTAGGCATAGGGAAAATTAGTGATACTCTTCTAACCTTTTTCACTGCCAGTACCTGAATGAAGGATCATAGTTTGCAGACATTAATAATAGTTTTTTGTGTATTTGCTCTTGCAAATGCACGATTTGCATAGAGGATTAATGCTGCAATTAAGTGTCATTTATGGCATCTGAACTGACTCCCACTGAGGTCATCTCGCTGCATAAAGCTATCAGTTTCTGATATAAATCTCATTCATGCTTAGACTTGTTAACCTTGCTGGACTTGAATACAGACATGAAGAATGTATGCTTCAGAGTAGTCAGCTTTAGTTTCAGACCTACCCTGTTGCAGAGACAGAGCCACAGGTTGGATGGTACCTCTGGCCTCTCAGGCTTGGCATAAAGCAGACAGCCTGATGGTGTTGGCCAGAACCACTCTGCGGGACTCTTTTCCTATGGGAACATAACAGAGCTTATAATGGCTCAGGATTCGCTTGAACCCAGATGTCTGACATCCAGACTGGATGCAGTCCAGACTGTCAAGGTTCTTTCTGCACATCTGGCAAACCAAGCTACAATTTGGTTTATATTTTCAATATTATTTAAGCAGCAGTGTGCTAGTAAATGATTTATTTTCTAGTAAAATCTAAGACTTTAAGTAACAAAAAGACATTGTGAGAGGAATTTGATACCAGCATCTTCCAGATTAATATAGGTGCTGATGTTACCTGCTTGAGAAAATAATTGAGTTCATAATGAAAAATGCCACTGAAGAGGAACAATTACTGTTATAGTCACTATACATAGTCTATGCAAGGAATGCGTAATTGAAAGCTGCAGGGTGTTCATACACATATTTTTGAAACTGGTAATAGGGTTATATTTGGAAAACACTGTTCTTTCTGATGTGTTATACAGTATTCTTTGTGTTAAGTTAGATGTTGTTACTGAAACCCGGTTATTCCTGGAGTGAAGAACAGGAGGCATTTGATGTACAAAACAGCAGCAGGAACAAGAGCTTTGACTACAAGTACGCTGGCAAGCCCTCATCTTGGAAGCAGCTTTAGGATTTTGAGGGCAGATAATGTAGCAAGTGGCCTTATGGCTGATCATAGGAGTCTCATTGGAGGAAAAAAGCCCTTTAAAAAAGGTTCATGCATAGTACTTTATAGATCAAAGGTGTGGTAGAAATATGTGATTCATCAAACCAGGGTGTGAATGCAGAAGTTCCCGCTTCCACTCTCCTACCTGATGAGTAGCTCTTGCATTGTAGAAAGTTCATACATTCAGAATTTTCTAGGTATAGGTACCAGAACTTTTTATTCAACAAATATGGGTGTAGAAGTCTGTCAGTGCTTATTCCACAGTCTTTCTATATCCACAAGCATCTCCAAACTGGATTTTCTGCTGAAGTTCTGTTTTAATTGCTGAAGTTTCAGGAAATTGCATAGTTGGCCTGAAATCTCCTCTTTCTTCCATAAACCACTTCCTGTTTGGAAGAAGCTGAGTTCACAAATGTGGAAGTTATGAGAATAGAGTATCTACTATTCTGAACTGCAATATGAGGAAAAAAATCTTCATTTGTTATGGAGAATGAGGTCTAGTGCACAGTCTGCAGCAACTTGGATTTGCCAGATTTGTGGCAAGACTTTTGAAGGAATAAGTGCTTCGTAGACAGCGTATCCTGGGTTAGTATTAATAAATTTGATTTTAATAACTAGCGCGTTTTGGGAATTAAACATTTGGATGTAAAATGCTGAATGGTTTCCTTGAGTATATGTTCTAAAATTAATCCTTTGTGCAGTTTTGCTTTGATGCAGTATGTGGCTTTAAGCATTGACCCGTGCGTCATAGAGGGAAATTGGTCTTGCCATTTGAGCAAGGCCATTTTGGCTTGGCATTTTAATGGATATGAATAGTAGTTTTGGAACATCTCTGAAGAAATTATTTGTCGTTTACCAAGAATATCCCTTGCTTTTTTACAGCATCCACCAAAAATGATGGGAAAGAACTGCAGAAATCAGGCAATGATATTTTTATTCTTTTCTGATCGTGTTGCTTATAGGTGCTTAATTGTGTTCCCACTAAAATCAGTGAGAATGCATTGATTTCTGTGTTGGCTTACAGTTCTGGATTTCTTCAGAGATAGATGATTGTCAAATGTTTTTTAAAGTTAAGCTTTCAGTAGGAGTTCTGTACTGTCTTTCAAGTGTTTATTTTCTTCTTTAAGCATGGAGTGATTGCTACAGAAGATGAAGAGTATTTTATTGAGCCTTTGAGGAATGTAACAGAAGATTCTAGTAACTTTAATTATGAGAATGGTCATCTTCATGTTATATACAAAAAATCTACCGTGCACCAGCAGCATCTCTATGATCACAGTCATTGTGGAGTCTCAGGTAAATGAATATTAGTGTCATTCATTTAAAAAATTATAACTTAAAATGTATTTTAAAATCTTGTTTGGTTTACATGTAAGACACAGTGGAGAATGTAGCAATGGGAATCCTCGTTTTGGGTGATGCAGTGTGCCCTGCTGAAACGTGAGTTTGCCCTTTTTTTTTTTTTTATTCAGATCTAGAGTAGAGTGGCTTTCGAAAACTGAGATAGCGGAAGAAGCCTTGTTTTACGCCTGTGTTGTGTACTATGGTAGTAATGAGCAGCGCACAGGCTTCCTCAAAATGTGCTATAAATACACCTTTTTGCACAACTAGAAAGTGTAATTGGTTGACTGTGTATTACAGCTGAATGCTTAGTAAGTGTTCTCTCTCATTTGAGAAAACTGGACATGCAGTAAATGTGTTAGTATTCTGATTAGTAATACATGGGAACTTTAGTTTTTATGGAGGCTTACAGTGTTTTGATAATGGCTTTTGGTTCAGTGGGTTAGCGTGATTCCATAATAGTCAGGTATCCCATTTACAGGTGCCTTATAGGGAGGATTGTAAAGTTTTGACTGAGAAGTATTTTCCTTGTGAAGCAGTTTTAACTTCAACAAATACACTTTTCATGTACTGTTTGACACAGTTTTCACTTGATTAAAGTGAAGCTGAATGCTAATTTCTTGAAGGCAGCATGGAGTAAATCTGACAAGTTATTTTAGAGCATTAAAATAATGCTTTTTTGAATAGTAGAAAAATGTTCTAACCTTCTAATTTATTTATATTTCAAAAATAGCTTGTTCTTAGAAGATCAGTCACGGACAGTTGTATTCCATGAGATTCAGTGCACAATGTAGGCTGACAAATACTAATTTTACAATAAAATAGTATCACTGTCCATTTATGTAACTTACTTCAGCTTCTTTTGGAGGTTGTAACTTTTAATAGCACCAGTTGACTAAATTTACAGTCTACAAAGGCCCATGCTTGGGAGACAGTTTTTTCCTGAGTGTTCCAGTTAATTGTGTTTAGGGAATGTCAGATTTTATGTATGTAACTTTTGTTTTAGTTTGGAAACATTATTCCATCTACTACTTCTGATATTGCAGAACTAGTCTAATTATTACTGTCTGCTAATCAGTTGTAAAGTGAGAGTACTAAAGTATGTTCATATTGTAGGGAAAGCTGTCACTTAAGACTCTTGAAATAAGTGGAGGGATTATGAAACATGGGATGATGTAATTTTTAGCATTATTATTTCTCCAGCAAAAAAAAGGCTGTTTGCATCTGTTAGATGTCATCTTCAAGATCAGTGTTTAGGAAGTCATCTTACCTCAAGTGATGATGAAGTGCTGTCAGCTGGTTTGGTCAGGTTGCATTCAGTCATTCTGGTGCTTGTTCCATCTGTTGTATGGATCATAGGTTGATTGGAGCTATGCATCTTGTGTGCATTTTTTGTGAAGTGTACAGAAATCTTTAGCATTTAGTTCTTTGACTATTTGATGCTGCCTTTGTTCTTGGAAGCTCCTGTGCATTTCCTGAGGTTTTTTATATGTCACATCCTGAATTACTTAATTATTCAAATACTAAAGCACTACTTTTTACAGCTCTGGGCCTACTATCTTGCTTGTTCATCTCAGTTATTCCTTTACCTTTTGTTCCTGTATGCTACTTTCACTCCATGAAAATTTCTGAAAAAATTTGCTCTTTCCAAAACGACAAGGTTTTATTTTCCAGATGATGTGTCATTTTAATGTTCTCCTCCTGGGTACCAAAACCTTTTAAACTTGTTTTCTGAGCACTGGTGCATCTTTATTCCGAAGTGACATTGCATCCAAAGCATCCCTAGAACATCCAAAAAGTAAAATCGAATCTCAATTTTCAGTTTCACAGCTTTCAGACTCTAGGACCCAAGCTAGGTTTACAGCAATCTTCAGGGCATTTGACTGGTTTTGAAAGTTTTGAGCAGTCCAATTTTGTGTTTTAAAATGCAGTTGTAGCAAACCTCTAGCTGCCCTCTGGCAGTACATAGTTTATTTTTGCTTAAGTGAGATGAAAAATCTTTAGGCAATTAAAACAACTTCAAATTTCCTGCAATAGACATGAAAACTAGGAAAAAAGCTTAGTATTCATTTTAGAAGCCTTAACAAGGCTTTAATAGCTGATGCTTTTTTTTTAGAATAGGCCATACCTGCAGAATGGATTATACTTGCAGAATAAGAACAATTTTGTTACCAGTATGTTTTCAACTACTAGGTTTATTTTAATTTTTTTATTTTTCTAAATTGCGCACCTTTTTAAAGGCAACACTGTCCTCAGAAATTACAAAACGCTGTAACAGTGGGAATGCTGAAGCTTTGTATTCCTGGGTTTGACCTGAACATATGTTCTTTGATGTGTAGTTATTGCTCTTTGAAAATAGCGTGCTTGGTTGAATTGCAGAAAGCCTTGCTTTTTCATGGAAGGTACTGGTATTATCTTAACTCATCCTTAGCTGAATCTGTTTTAGTAGAGGTAAGGCTGCATCACAGAAGTTGCTCACTTGAGTAGTACAGTTCAGACAATTATAAATGGATCTGTTAACATTCTCATGTTCATCCATAGCTAGCAAGAATTCCTCAGATATTTTGAAACTCTACTTAGGTAAAAGCAGACTAATAATATACTTTAATAAAATTAAGATTTAGATCTATGTGGGTCTTTGTGGAAAAGGGATATTTAATACACAGAAAAATGCCAGTTTTGCAAGGAAAGGTGGGTTCAATTTTGTCCTGATGACAAGAATTCAGATTCACAGTAAGTTTGTAGTGTTTGTTTTGGATTTTCAATAATCGGGCTCTTGAGTGCAAGAAGTATTTTTTCTGTATATATATATATATGTGAAACAAGTACAAGAATCAACATGTTTGTATCAAAATGAGCATTAAAAATAACTGTAGTAATTATCTCATGTCAGGCCATTTTAAACTTCCCATTATAGTTAATTCACAAGGTAGATAAAACATAGCCTGATAGCTTTCTGAAGAGAAAATGATTTGGCCTGAAAACTATTAGGCAGGTAAGCATAATTGCCTAATAATTGCAGAGTTTCAGAGGAGAGAAAAAGCTTTTTTTTTTTTTTTAGTGTCTTATCAGTGTGTTGTGTGTTTAATTCCTTAGTATGTTTTGATACTTTTTCTACCTTGATCTTGAGTTTTTGTTTTCCAGTATGGTTTGTTTTTGTTTTTGTTTTTGTTTTTTTTTCCAAATGTTATAGCTGTCTTGTTCTTAGCCTTAAAATTCTGAAGTGTGCTTGTGGTTAATTACAACTAATCTTTAGTATTAACATAGATATGTAGAATCAGATCCTTTAGAAGATTGATAATTTAGTATACTAAGTCAAGTTAAGGAGAGCTGAGAACATTAGAACTCAAAGTTGGTTTTCTATTACCTAAAGTATTTTACAGTAAAAAAAAAGTAATTAATTTTGCTTTGCCTCAAGAAGTATTTCTTTAGAAGCATGAAGATTGAAATCTCAATGTAAATGAGCTGCATTTGAGTGAGTTTTACTAGAGACCCTCTGAGGTGTCTAATTATTTTGGTTCCTAGAAGACCTGACAAGAAGTGGTAAACCATGGTGGATGAATGATGCATCTGCTTTTCCAACTTCACTTCCAGTCAACGACACGTTAAGTAGTCATAGTCGACAGAAGAGATCAGTAAGCCTTGAACGGTTTGTGGAAACGCTGGTAGTAGCAGACAAAATGATGGTGGGATACCATGGTCGCAAAGATATTGAACACTACATTTTGAGTGTAATGAATATTGTAAGTTTCATCCCGCTGTGTGTTCATATGAATAGGCATGTACTGAAATGATAAAGCAACTGCAGGGTACTTGTATATTGGCATGAATAATTCTTTCAAATATATCAGCTTTCAGGAATTAATAGTTAAATATGGCAAATGTTAGCAGTGTGGGAAAAATGCACTACTGTTTCTGTCAAGAAGTACACTGATAATTTTTAAATTATTGTCTTCAATTTTAGATTCATATGATTACATTTAGATTATACATTTATATTCTGTTTAAGTCAAAAGTCTAGGTGATCTTTGTGCTGGATGAATTATGAAACAAGGTATAAACAGTTCCGATTGAAAAGTGTAACCCAGTAAGTTTGTTTCAGTGAATGGTCTTTTTTTTGGTCCAAAATTATGCAGCTGATAATTAACATTATGAAATTACATTGAGTGAGAAAATAGGTTAATTTTTAACTATTTAGGAAACAAGTAGTGTTTCTTGTCTGACTTTGTGCCTTTTCTTATTTTCTGGAGGTCAGGTTGCCAAACTTTATCGTGATTCCAGTCTAGGAAACGTTGTGAATATTATAGTGACACGTTTAATTGTCCTCACTGAAGATCAGGTAAGAGATGTTCCATTAAGCTTTATATCCCTAAAATAAAAGTTACATTATTGTTTAATATAGATTTCATTTAATTATTTCTTGAAACGGCTGCATCGGAGTACAAAATCTATCTTGTAATCTTTCACTACTTTAATCAAGATGAAACAGTTTGAAGGGGTATTCTTCATGTATCATCTCAGATATCTGTTCTACTTCAGGTGAATATTAATACACTTTTGGGGATGCCATTTTTTTATTTTTATTTTTTTTTTTCTTTTTGTATGGACATAGTCATTAAAATTGGAGCAGAAGCAATGACTGTTCGGTAATACACAGCTGAACTTGGGGTCATATTTTACAGAGATAAAATTTGGCAAGAAGAGTTTATTCCGAGAAACCACTGCTTCTAATTATAGTCCCATTTTAGTTTTCAAAAGGCTTAACAACTGACCTTAGTAATTTGTTTGGAACATTTCTGGTATGCATGTTGTATTGCAGCCAAACTTGGAGATAAACCACCATGCAGACAAGTCCCTCGATAGCTTCTGTAAGTGGCAGAAATCCATTCTCTCTCACCAAAGTGATGGAAACACCATTCCAGAAAATGGGATTGCCCACCATGATAATGCGGTTCTTATTACTAGGTATGGTCATTAAAGTATTGTGTTTATTTTATTCTATTTTATTTCTCTAGCTTTCTTGTTCTTAGCTCATATCTATCTATCTATCTATCTATCTGTATCTCTAGGCTAGTTGTAAAATAATATAATTCGTAGGTAATCTTAAGAGGAGGAAAACTAATAGGTGGCTTGTCTTAACTATATCAGATTATTAAACTGTAGATAAAGAGTTTGGAAAGTAAGTTTCATTATTCATAATTGCCAATGCAGAGTATTCCAGTAGAACAGATGGATCCTATTGAACATTTTATACTTCCATAATTAAAAAGAATTCATAAGATTATGGAGAACAAAACAGCATGGAATACGTTTTGTTAACCACAGGTAATGCTTTTTGTAAGAATTTCAAGCCAGAGCCTCAACTGCTGTAACAGTATTCCTGCTGAAAAACAGGTTCTTGCAGATTCAGGCAATGTGAGAGTCTGCATTGTAGCTGTTTTGATTTATAATGCTTAATTAAGATGAGAACTGACAGTTTTAACAGGTAGTTGCAAAGCCTGCATGTATCCCCATTTTTCTGCTTCTATTCCACTGTTACTGGGATCAGTTCAGCAAAGTTTGCACTGTAATCTCGTAATCTTGATAAATGTGTTCCTGTTTGTCCTTTGCAGATATGGGTAGGCAACTATACTTTATTAGGAGATCAGCTTCCCATTGTTTAAGGATACTATTTATTCTTTTCTGTTTTGTTTAAATAGCAGGTGCAGCACTGCATATTTAAATTAGCATCTTTTTAGAATAGTTTCTGCTTTCCAGGACAATGTGACCCTTTTGTGGAAACATTGTGTTCACTGCAGAAAGTTTTAAATAGTGATTAGAATAATGGATCTTTTCTGGAATTTTGTGCAAAAGCTCTAAAAGTGGCTTTTTAAATTTTTTTTCTTTGGGGGGGGATGGGTGTTTTTTTGTGGTTTTGCTTTGAAAAAAGGAAAATAAAGGCAATTAATTTTGAGAGGAACAAAAAGGTAATTACTTGTATGTATTTTTGCATGCATATTTCAAATATAGTTGTTATATGTGGTCATTAATACTACATAGTACCAGTTAAAATAATGAAATGCGAGAGTGATATAGAGAGAAGTTACAGTCCAAGAATTTTTAGAAAATAATATTGAAGTTTCTAATAGAAACAAATAGAATGAAATTCAAAATAAAATATGGTTCTATCCAAAGATCTTGATTTTTTTCAGAAAGACCTTCATTTATGCTTCATTTTTTGCATACAAGGAATTTCTTCGCTGGGGCTGCTCACACGTGAAATTAAATACTTCTTTACAGCTGTGCTACATACACATCAAGCTCTCACTTTCATAATTTAGGCAGTCAGTGAAAAAGCGTAATCCATAGGTGGTATGTTGGCATGTGGCAGTTGAAGCCCCCCAATATATATGTGCAAACTGTGTTGGCAACACTATATTTTACTGTTATGGCTGAATAACCTGACGTTTTGTTAGTGTTATTCTGCCACTGCAAAGTACAGTTGTTTATTTTCTTTCACTGTTGTGCTTTAATATGTTTTATTACTGTATATTCTGTACTGGCTTCCCTGTTCTGGTAGGATGTTCCCAGCATAGTTATAAACAGTTCAGTGTTCTAGACAAAGGCTTAAGTCAGTGCTAACTTGCAGGCCTTAAACTGCAAAAGGAGCAAGTTTTCAGAGAATATGAATAATACCCATTGAAAATTAAGATTTTTATTTTTTTTTCAGCAAGAAGTAGTAAATATTAAGGAATTATTCTTCTGTATGTCTAGTAATCATTTAAGTATGCTGCAGTTTTTTTAAGACTTGTGTAAGGCCTTGGGCAGCATGGTCTAGTGTGAGGTGTCCCTGCCCATGACAGGGGTGTTGGAATCAGATGATCTTAAGGTCCTCTCCAGCCCAAAACATTCTGTGATTCTGTGCTATCTTTTAAAAAGGACATAATTATAAAGGACATATCTATTATAAAGATAAGTTCAAAGTTTACTTTTAAGAACTTTACACTTCTAAGTATTTACCTATATTTGAAGTCAATAAAAAGTCTAGTATCTGCAGGCTAGTAATACTACCTTTATAAAGCATCACTGCATACTTGTTTAGTTATATATGCTTTCACAATAGAGTGATTGCATTCATTTATTTACTATAATAATTGTAATGTCTAGTAATAATTCAAAATGCTAAAATAATCAGTTTGAATCAGTCAATCAGGCTTTTACTGAAACTGCTAGCTATCGTGGCTCTTACTAACAAAATATATCAGCATATGTGAAGAATTTTTTTTTTTAAATAATTATGAATAAATTACTGAAGTGTAAACATGCTTGTTTTCTTTCTGTTTTTTATGTCTCACCGGATGAACCAGAGTTAATGCATTATATGTGAAAAAGAAGGGTGTAGCTACAGTGCTATAAACTTCCAGCATGTTGGAGAGGTCTTCAGTAACCTCTTCTTGAAGGAATTTGAACCTGTACTACCAAATATTAAGTTATTTCTTAGCCACTGTAATATTTTTTTGAAAGCAGTCTCCTGTATCAGTCCCAGTGATGCTGCTCTATGGTGTGTGTGGTAATTACATTTTCATTGAATTTGACACCGAAACCATTTTTGATCATTGTGGGTATTAGGGGAAAGTAGAAAAGTTTCAGTTCAACACTTTGAGTAGTTCTGTGTTGATTAAAACCATATTTTTCAGGAAGTAATGACTTCTGTACCCTAAACTAGTTGTATGCTAAAACTGAGTAGCCTCCCTGACATGGAGGTGTGCCAGGCTAATCTACTAAGTCCTGGGGAGACATTGGTATGCCTGCTAAGCTACTGGTCTTTGGACAAGAGCCTGCCTGTGTTCAGAGTGCCTGGTGTGCGGGCTTCTCTGTTGTGGCCCTGCAGGCACCCTGCAGAGTGCTTATTTTACTAAGTGTGTAGGAGATTGCAGAAAACCTATTTGCTGATAAAAATAATTAAGGCAGGTAAGAGAGTGGTCCAAGTAAGAGCCCTATTCCCAGTCAGAAGAGCAAAATTGTGGTGATAGAAATAGGGTATTACTTCGACACATGGTAACAAAAATAATGTTGATACTCAACTCACAATGGTGAGCATTGTGACTGGTTTAGCTTTAATGCTGCCAGACTTATGCTGAAGGCATAAAAATTATAATTAGCAGAAACATTTCCTGGTACTGTTGTCAGCAGAAGCATCTTCCTTTGGTTTCACTGGGGAGCTGCTGGTAATGCGAACCCAAGGGTAGGTAATAGGCATTATACAGAGGACTTATTAAAGAGTCTTGGGATATTTGGTGGCTTTGTGTAAAAAAAATAAAATACCATCAGCAGTTACCAGGACACTGATAATACTTTTATGTGTGTTGCTGTGTTTTGCCTCCTTTTATTCATTTATGGAACTTTTGTTTGTATTTTCTGAGTCTTAAGTGCTTAATGTTATTTCAAGATAAAGCTGTGACTGAATGTTCTAAAACAATGAGACTTTATTTTTTTTTAGTTTAGTGCTTGCTCTGTGAAATTTCACTTAGAGTTTTTCTGTTTGAGACTATATTTAAGTCTCAGATTTTAATATTTTATCCTGTAATTGTCTAAATTGAGGTCTTGGGGGCAGGTGAAAATAAAATACTAAGCACACAGGTTTTCGTTATGAAGTTGATTAATATTGTAATGCTGATAAGGGAGTGTCTTCTTCAAGTGGATCCTTAAAATTCTTTCATATTACAAATTAATAAAAGTAGGATTAAAAATTTCAATGATTCTCTTATCTCAAGTCTTTTTGTAGACGGAAAGTAGTCTTTGCTTTTGGTTCCTATATTCCTTTATCTGTTATGTGATAATCTAAGGTCAGATTCTCAGATTTTTTGTTTTAACTCCGTGTAAATTTTGAGAGTCTCTGTATATTCTTCCTTGTGAATCACACATCCAGTTTATTTCCTTGTTTGCTTGTTTAACCTTTATTGGTACCCTGCTTCCCTCTTTTTGTTTCTTCAGAAACTCCTTAAGAAAGTCTTCATAGTTCACCTTAAAAATACAAAACTTCGGATGTCACAACGTACACTGTGGTATCAATGCTTATTTTTGAAGCTTCCCTTCCATTTCGATCATTTGTTTCCTTCTCTTGATCTTATGAATCATAAAGTAGGAATTACAGAATTCCTCAGCAATACTTTGGTTAATTTGGAAGCATATACACTATGAACAAAACTATTCCTTGCCCTGTGCACCCACACAGGGTGGTAAGGGCCTGAGGGTTACATTCTTGTTTTTACTTTGTATCGGGGTGGAGAAAATGAGAAAATAAAAAAAGGAAAAAAGCCCCCCCCCCCTTTGTTTTCTTTATGTTTTACACCCTAAGTGCTCTCTAGTACTGTATTTTTTTTATAGCTCCAGAATTTTGATTTTTTTTTCAGGTACTAAGTAGTTGTTTTTCCAAATGACGTGACTGAATCACTAGGCTTTGCAGTAGCTGTCTTTTCGTGCTGGGAGGGAGGATCCAGAGCTATTAATTTGCTTCCTGGTGTGTCAGTAGGTGAAGCAAAAGGCGTACCAGACAGCTCATGAAGGGTAAAGCTTCAGGGAGAAGTTGAGATGCCTATATATATATATATATATATATATGTGTGTGTGTGTGTGTGTGTGTGTATGTATTTCTAATGGGGCAGAACTTTGTCTCTGAGATCCAAATGTTTTAAACAGAGAAACATTTGAAACCTTTCTCACTTAAAGAGACAATATTTCTCAGAAGTCGTTGTATGAAATGTTCTCTCTGGTTGGTAGCGTCATATACCAAGAGTTTTGTTTTTTTTTAAAAAACAAAATCAAATTCACTATGTTTGTCGAAAACATTAAGATCTCTTTGATGCATCTACAGTGCTTTTTTAGGAATATATGGCAAAAAAGCTTAAGTTTTGGGTTTGAGGCTGTAACCCCTTTTCCCCCTGGTATACTGTTAGAGATGCACTTACTTAGATACCAGTTCTGAAATTAGCTGAAATTAAAAGATACTTGTATTTGAAGATGTTCCACTTGGATTGGAGACTGCTTGAGCTAGTTTATGAGTGCTTTACTGCTTTAGCAACTATTTATTCCACAGCCCCACTGAACTAATGTACTATGGAAGAGTCTTTATGTGCTTGAATAAAGAATCAGGACTGTAAGATGTTTTTACTAATTAAGCCTTTATTGGTAGGTTAGACTGGTGTCAGTAAAAATGTTCAGTACCTCAGATGATACTATATTGCTGTTTCTCTGGGTTTTAAATGTGCTTGTACATACTAAATTTTGTGAGACAGTGAATGAGCTCTGTCTTAATACAGGCTCTTGTACTTTTGCCAGGTACCACCATACTTGTAATTCAGTAAGTGTATTGCTAAGCAGTGTGGTATGGCTGTTGTTAGCATTAACCCTGGTCTTAGTATGCAGCGTATCTGTAGCAACACTGCTGAAGCCCATATGGGAGGCATTAGCATTATTACAAAATTGGTGGATTTTTCAAATCTTTCAAGGAGAGAAATTTTACAGAAGTCCTTTGTGTTTACTGTATATATGCAAGATTAACTTCACAATACTTTGGTTAGTCCTTTCCTCATATGTGTGCCCTCATGGGCAAGGTATACTCTCTTTCATGTATCTGTGAGGTGTGTATCCCCTATGCAGGGCAGTACTCCAGTTTTTCTAAGGGGGCAGAAGGTATATGTATGTAGCACCAATCCTAAACTCCTGTAAGTCTTGTGGTTTGCAATCTAAAGAACTGCAATGTTTCTGGCATTGCTGTAGATACTTGAGAGGGGCAAAGAGTTTCTTGTTTCATTTTACATACCTGTGTAGAGCTGACCGCAATCATGCCTTCCATTTTTTTATAACACAAGGGGGTTTTAGGCAGCCAGGGATGATTTGGTAGTTGCATGGTCCCGATAGCAGTATTAAAAGGAAATATATTTTTTGGACATAGTTGCCCTTTTTTGTGTAAGTTACTTATTTTGTGTAAGTTGCGAATTAGCAGGGCTCATTTGGAGAGCTTTAAACTAGATTCGAAGGGGGATGGGGTTGTAGCTGGGCTTGCCCCAGTGGGGCAGCACTCCAGAACTGGTGAAGACTGGGAGGCCTCCTATAATCCTAGGGTGAAATCGGTGTGCTCAGCTCGCTCCCTGGAATGTCTGTACACCGATGCGCGCAGCATGGGAAATAAGCAGGAGGAGTTAGAAACCTGTGTTAAGTCAGGAGACTATGATCTGGTGGCAATTACAGAGACGTGGTGGGACAGCTCACATGACTGGAATATAGTCATGGAGGGCTATGTCCTTTTCAGGGAAGACAGGCCAGCCAGGCGGGGTGGTGGGGGTGCTCTCTATGTACGGGAGCAACTACAATGCACTGAGTTCTGTCCAGGAACAGATGACGAGCGAGTTGAGAGTCTGTGGGTGAGAATTAAGGGGCAGGCTGGCAGGGGTGATACTGCTGTGGGTGTCTGTTACAGACCTCCAGATCAGGGTGAGGAAGTTGACGAGGCCTTCTACAGGCAGCTGAGAGTGGCCTCACAGTCACAGGCTGTGGTCGTCGTGGGGGATTTTAACTTCCCTGATGTTTGCTGGAAGGACCACTCAGCAACCCAGCCACAGTCCAGGAGGTTCCTCCAGTGTATGGATGATAACTTCCTCATGCAAATGGTGGATGAGCCAACCAGGAGAGGAGCGCTGCTGGATCTCATCCTCACTAACAAGGAGGATCTGGTCGAAGCAGTAAGGGTTGAGGGCTGCCTTGGTTGCAGCGACCACGAGATGGTGGGACTTCAGGATCTTGTGTGGTAGGACCAGTAGAATAGCAAGTAGAATTGCAACCCTGGACTTTAGCAGGGCAAACTTTGGCCTTTTCAAGCAATTGCTAGGGGAAATCCCATGGACAAGGCTGTTTGAAGGTAAAGGGTCCCAAGATAGTTGGTTGGCATTCAAGGGTTGCTTTTTCCAAGCTCAAGATCAGAGCATCCCGACACGTAGGAAGTCAAGGAAGAGGGCCAGGAGACCTGCGTGGCTAAATAGGGAATTGCTGGGTATGCTCAAGTGGAAGAGGAGAGTTTACAGGTCATGGAAGGAGGGGCTGGCCACTTGGGAGGACTATAAGGCTGCTGCTAGAGGATGTAGGAAGGCAGCTAGGATGACTAAGGCCTCCTTAGAATTAAACCTGGCGAGAAGGGTCAAGGACAGCAGAAAGAGCTTTTTCAAATACATGGCAGATAAAAGTAACACCAGAGGCAATGTAGGCCCACTGATGAACGGGATGGGTGCCCTGGTGACAGAAGATACAGAGATGGCAGAGTTACTGAATGCCTTCTTTGTCTCTGTCTACTCTGCTGCAGGCAGTCCTGAAGAGTCCTGTACCCCTGAGACCTCAGATGAAGTCAGGTCAATGGAGCGGTTTGCCTTAGTCGATGAGGAATGGGTTAGAGACCGGTTGAGCAATCTGGACATCCATAAATCCATGGGTCCAGATGGGATGCACCCGCGGGTGCTGAGGGAACTGGCGGAAGTCATTGCTAGACCACTCTCCATCATCTTTACCAAGTCTTGGGAAACGGGAGAGGTGCCTGAGGACTGGAGGAAAGCAAATGTCACTCCAGTCTTCAAAAAGGGCAAGGAGGAGGACCCGGGTAACTATAGACCGGTCAGCCTCACCTCCATCCCTGGGAAAGTGATGGAACACCTTATCCTTGGTGCCATCTTAAGGCATATCAAGGATAAGAGGGTTATGAGGGGCAGTCAACATGGCTTCACCAAGGGGAAATCATGCTTGACCAATCTCTTAGCCTTTTATGAGGAAATAACACGGTGGATGGATGATGGCAGAGCGGTGGATGTGGTCTACCTTGACTTCAGCAAAGCATTTGACACAGTCTCCCACAGCATCCTCACAGCTAAATTGAGGAAGTGTGATCTGGATGATCGGGTAGTGAGGTGGACTGTGAACTGGCTGAAGGAGAGAAGGCAGAGAGTTGCAGTCTACGGGGCTGAGTCTAGTTGGAGGCCTGTAACTAGTGGAGTGCCTCAAGGGTCAGTACTGGGACCAGTATTATTTAATATATTCATCAACGATTTAGATGAGGGAATTGAGTGTACTATCAGCAAATTTGCTGATGACACTAAGCTGGGAGGAGTGGCTGACACGCCAGAAGGCTGTGCTGCCATCCAGCGAGACCTGGACAGGCTGTAGAGTTGGGCAGGGAGTAACTTGATGAAATATAACAAGGGAAAGTGTAGAGTCCTGCATCTGGGCAGGAACAACCCCAGGTTCCAGTATAGGTTGGGGAATGACCTGATAGAGAGCAGTGTAGGGGAGAGGGTCCTGGGGGTCCTAGTGGACGACAGGATGACCATGAGCCAACACTGTGCCCTTGTGGCCAAGAAGGCCAATGGCATCCTGGGGTGTATTAGAAGGGGGGTGGTTAGTAGGTCGAGAGAGGTCCTCCTTCCCCTCTACTCTGCCCTGGTGAGACCGTATCTGGAATATTGTGTCCAGTTCTGGGCCCCTCAGTTCAAGAAGGACAGGGAGCTGCTGGAGAGAGTCCAGCGCAGGGCAACGAAGATGATTAAGGGAGTGAAGCATCTCCCTTATGAGGAAAGACTGAGGGAGCTGGGTCTCTATAGTTTAGAGAAGAGGAGACTGAGGGGTGACCTTATTAGTGTATATAAATATATAAAGGGGGAGTGTCACGAGGATGGAGCCAGGCTCTACTCAGTGGCAAACAATGATAGGACAAGGGGTAATGGGTACAAACTGGAACACAAGAGGTTCCACTTAAACTTGAGAAGAAACCTCTTCTCAGTGAGGGTGACGGAACACTGGAACAGGCTGCCCAGGGAGGTTGTGGAGTCTCCTTCCCTGAAGACATTCAAAACCCGCCTGGACACATTCTTGTGTAACCTTATGTAGGTGTTCCTGCTCTGGCAGGGGGATTGGACTAGATGATCTTTCGAGGTCCCTTCCAATCTCTAGCATACTGTGATACTGTGTGATACTGTCATAGTGTAGTAATACAGTCTTACTCTAGTAACAAGTGCCCATTAGGTTCTGTAGTAGTTAAGGCATTTGGTAGTGAGGTAGGGCCAGCCAGAGCTCTGCACATTCCTTTCCTCTTGCAGCTCCAAGATTGTTATGTCTCTTCTCTTGAGGCACTTTTCCACTTTTTTCTGGGCTTCTTAACTTGTTGCAAAGATTACTTTTCTATACAAGCCACTCTAATGCTGCTCTGTCAGGACAATTTTCAGCCTTGTCCAATAAATCTGGACATCCAGAGCATTTCTATTCCCATAAAACCCTGTCTTTGAGCCTCATCCTGTGTTTTTTCCCTAATAAGAAGGGCTCTGATTTCAAGAAGTAATTCCAATGCCAGTTGTATCTGTTTGCTCCTTACTTCCTTGATATTCAGTCATTTAAGCAGTTTTCACCCGTGTTTTTTTACACAGCCCTTCAACTTCTTCTGCTGGAGTTCTTTGCAGTGAATTTAAGCCCCTGTCAGGAGGCTGGTTTTCCTTAGTTGATTTTTGTGCAGAAATTGCAAGATTGTCCATTGACTTATTGTTCTGGAGACCATGTATAGGATATCTTCTCTGAGAGGGTGCGCTGAAAAGATGAGATATATATATGTTGCTCTTAATCTCTGCAGACACTCTCTGCAGTCTCTGCAGATACATAAAATTCAAGGAACCCCCTAAGCAAATAGTAGCACTAAATTCCCCATGGCTCTTTGTTTTCAGGGAATTTAAGGGGTATATGTGAAAAATCTGTCTGCATATCCAAAAGGAGGTATGTGGAAAAAACCCCAAACAAAAAAACTTGAAATGTACTAGGACTCTGCCTCAGCAGGTTGAGGAAAGTAAGGTATTTAATATTTTTGCACAGTGCTTTGCATAATAGGGATGTTTGCATCAGGGTTCCTTTATATGTCATGTTCCTTACACTCCTTTTTAGAGACCACTGACAAAATCCGTATGTTGCTAGATATGGCACAGGTACCACAATTGCTACTGTTGTGTCAAAAACAGTTTGTGGGTGTTCACTATCCTAAGGTATATTCTTTGGAATGACAGCCTTAAGACTGATAAAAGAGAAGCTGTGCCTGAGAAATAAGACTGATAGAAGACGTGCCTGAGAAATTCAGTGTAACAACTGTGAGCCATTACAGCAGTAGAGGGTCTCTGTGTAGATGATTTGTTTTGGGTACATATGAGTATAGAGCTGTGTTCAGAGATTGCAAACGCTGCATGTTTGGGGTGGGGAAAACATATACAAAGACTTCAGTGGAGGATTCTCCCTCACTGATTTTCTGTGTGTCTTTCTGTGAGGTGACAGGCTGTAAGTTGTGAAATGCTGGTAGGAATATCAAATTAGATAACACAGCCAGTAGAGAAAAATATAAAATCGGTTGATACATTGCATAATTCCCCGTTATGTGACAGACGCTTACTGGTTGGATGGGTTTTTTTGTTCCTCCACTCCACATTAACAGAGTAATGTTCAGGTTTCCACTCTTGGCTGTGAATTTTCTGGGGTTCTGGGGGGAAGTGGTTAGTGTCAATTATATCTTTAAAATTTATACCTAGATTTTGTAGCTGAAAGGAATCAAATAGACTCTGTGGGATTTGAGGGAACTCACATGGAACAGTAAAGTAGCTAGAATGTGAATCTGAAAAACTGCTTATTGCATGGCAAATGTCAACCAGCAGGTGATTTGCAGCTAATTAACAAGCACACTGTGTGAGTGGAATATTTTCTAATCAGTAAAAAGGCTGTTATTTTAATTTTCTGATGCCATTAGTTGACTCTCATTTTACAGTTGGTTGGTTAGAAGATATGTATTCTGATTCAGTTTATAAAACTGGAGTCTGTGAGAGTGGAAGGGTGGAAAAGGTATAAGGTATACCCAGAGTTACTAATCCATTCCAGATGCACAAAATGTGTTTGAAATGTTTTATATAATACCAAATCCAGAAGAGTGACCAATGTCATGCACTAAAGCTGAGATTTTCATGGTCTGACTAGAGACTTCAAGTCTGAAAGCTGTTTTCTTTTTTTTTTTAATTTTTTTGTAGATTGATTGAAGTACTTGATACTGAGTAAAAAGACAAATAACATTCTCCTGTCTCAATTGAACACAGAAATTTTTAGGGTAATCTCAGAAACATCTCTTAAAATGTGCTCACTGGTTACCCACCTAATGATTTCCTGGACTGGAAAACTTAAATCTACCAGGACACAATGTGGGCTGTGCAACTCCTTACTGCCCCAGTTAAAGGTTTCCTTTAAATGGGAGAATGAAACCTTCGGTAATTAAAAATACATTTTAATAAATCCATAAAATATAAAACTACATTTGCTGTTGATAGTAATGGTATATTAATGCATATAGTTTACAAATAAGACACTTCCTTTTGCACACTAGACTTACTAGAGAAGAAAAATATATCGATGAAAAATACTCCTGTATGCTCTGTTTTTTTCTACTTTTTTTTTTTAATTTTTTTAACTCTCCAAGCATTTACCTTCTGAGTAGCACAAAGGGTCATAAAACCATTCAAATGATAGTTTTTCCAGGAAATGTTTGGTGGTAATACTTTTGGATATCTGTTAGAACACTCAGTTACTGCTTGGCCAGATATCTGAGGAAGGGCTTTTTTATAAAGAACATAGAGTTGTTTAAAAATCTCTCATTTCTAATTTTTTTCTGTTTTTCTGTTTTTCTTAGTAGTCTGAGTAGAATCGCGCCCCCCCCCCCCCCCCCCCCCCCGTTTAAGTATGGTATCAGGGCTGTTGTTACTTTCACAACCTGCAGTGACCAACAGAATAATACATATGCAAAGGAGTAGCAGTGCTCCTCATGCTTAACAATCCAGAAAAGCATATTAGGCCGATTTTTAGCTTGGATTTTCACCAATTTTGGATTTGGAGTTTTGTCTGTGATCTGTTACGTAAATTCTGTCTCTCACCACACATGAGTATGTACTACATTTTCATGTTTTCTTCGTATTTTAAACTTCCATCTGGACTACTAGCTCAACTTCATGGTTATATTTTATTAGATTGCTTATATATAAGAATGTATGAAATGTGCTTTTAATTAGGACATAGGTTGTAAATTAATTTTTTTGTGGTGCAGCGTCATGTCTGTTTAATTTTAGTATTCGGTATTCTTCAGTTTCTGCCAATCTGTCCTAATGAAAGGCGTGATTGTTTATGCTTGGAGATCAAGGGTAGTATGCCCATTATTTCAGTAGGATCTAGGGAATATTTAAATTTGAGTTCATAGCTTGTTCATTTTAATTATGCAAATAGTTATGTGAAACCTAAAGTGAGCACTGTTGGTTCTATGCTGCTTAATAACTTCTTGAAATACCTTGCCGCTTTGAAATGCGGATTAATGAAGTTAGGTGCACAAGAATCTTAACCTTTTTGAAATTGGAGATGGTATTTTCTCTGAACTTGTACCTATTTCTGTATTCATTTTACTGCTTTTATAAACAGCCACTTTGCATAGAGATGTCTTCCTAACTAATTTTTACCGTATTCAGCATGTTGAAAGTACTTTCCAAAGTAATTAGCACTTAAAGTTAGTGATTTGGTTTTGTTTAGTTTTTTTTTCTTTTGTGCTTTGTTAGTGAATTTACAGCGAATATGTGACACTTGAGAGGAACTCTCTGGAAATCTTCCAGTCAAAGAGCAGGTGTGAATAGGTGAATAGGCAGGAGCAGAGAGTGTTACAGAGTTGTCCCAAGTAAAAAAAGTATGTTGTAGTTTATGTCTGCAGCTGTAGCTGTTCAGTTTCACTTTCATAATATGTGATGAAATGTAGCTTAAAAGGTTGTTAAAATTCTGACAGAACTGGATGAAGGGAGGTAAAGTAAAAATCCCAAGTTAAAAACACTGTACCTAAATGTTTTGTAGTTGCCATGCTGGCTTGGTCTCGTGTGCTTGGTTAATTTGTACTAAAGTTGATTTTGAAATTGGATCTGCTAAACAGATAAAATTTTGATTTAAATTCAAATGAAATAAATCTCTTTGCTTTCAACTAAAATGAAAACTTTGTGAAGCGTAAGAAATTTGGTGAAGAAAATTAAGAAATCACATTGGTTTACATATGGCATATTCAGATTACCACCCCTGTTGTATTCTTAATTATTTTCTTAACTAGCACTTTTACTTCTTTGAAGATGTGTTTCACAGTCCTTATTTTATGAAGTAAACACTGGAAAATACTGTTGCTGAAATACAAACATGGAGGTAACACTGAGAACTAACTGAAATTCTGGTCAAACCATGTATCACAACAGCATATGAAGGAGCAGTGGTTTGAACAACTGTAAAGAATTTAACATGAAATTGAAAACTAGTTCAGCTAGCAAGTCTTGTGTAAATTTGCTCTTTTATATGCAGTTTTGTACTATTGTTTGTTTCTGTTCTCTGCTGTCACGCTGAACTGTTAATTAGCAGGTGAAAACTGTAGCACGTGGAAATACTGCTAATGGGAATATACTTAGCAAATGTAACAATTTCTACTTTTTTATGCTTTATCTTGTACTTATTTCCATGCTTGAAACTTTTCATACTTCTAATGATTTCACCTGTACTAGCTGTATTTCTACTGGCCAAGTTAATACAGCCAGCAATTACAACAGTAACAGTGCAAATTAAAAAAATAATCTCTTCTAATACTGCATAATAAATATCTCTTGGATCACTGGTCTTTAATTGTCCACACAGGCACTACGTGAATTCCTAGACACTCCTAGTTTAAACTCTTTGATACACATACCACTTTTTGTAGTATTTCCAGACTATACCAAAGTAGCCCATGAACATAGCCGAAAGCTGTTGTGTGTGCATGGCTAGGGCATACCACCATGGAATGCAAGCAGTAGTGGTACCTCAAGCTAATAAATGTAATAAAGATTTCCTCTCCCTCTCCTCTCCCGAATTTATTTGCAGTTGTCTTAGTTTGAGTAATGGCTGGTTGTGTCTTTAATAAGCAGTACTCTTGCTCAAGCAATTTTGTATCATTCAGTGAGTCAATTTGTTAGTTTGTCAACAGTGGTAGGTATTGTAGTGTTTGATGATTTGGCGCACTACAGTGTGTAGATTCTTCGTACTGAATATTTCACATGCTCTTCCTCCCTTGCATTTTGTAACTGTTATATAGCAAGAAAAAAATGACTTTCAATTATAAATGCTGTGGAACTCAATTGGACAAATGGTCAAGACCAGTTTCATCTATTTATCAAAATCAGAAAAATATTTTTCTGTGTAAAAAATATTTATATGTTAAAGATGAATTTTTATGTTTAGGGTTTGCATATTACATATAAACATGTAGTTTTATGTAAGTGCAATGAATTGGAAAATGCGTAGGGCCATGGATCTTTTATTTTAACGTGTATTATCATATACAGATAGGGTGGTAAATTCTAGCAGTATGACATTAGCAACAGAAAATACTGGACCCAGTGAGAGGGGCTATTAGGTGGTGTCAGCTCACACTGCCACATATTCTGTTGCTGATAATTTGACTTGCAAAGTCATACCAGCAGTCCCTAAGTTTTGAACACGTTACAATAGTGAATTTTTGTAATATAATCTTATCTCAGGGTTGTTTTTGTCTGTTTAATGGAAGAAAGCTGAAAATCATGATTAAAAATTATTTTATATGTTTTAAGTACCCGACTTGTAACCTCAGAGTAAGTCCTCAGGTATGCTGTAGTTTTGTATAGAAAGCAGGTGATCTCCTACGAAGACCACTCCTAACTAGCTAAAACCACAGAACTTTTTCCTTTTTTTTCAGTCACCTTTTCATCTGTCTCTTCTCATCTACTTTTCATTGTCCATGGTGAAAGTGTTCTTTAAATTGGACCAGAAGTCCCTCTGTACCTCCTCTTTTTACCTCCTTCTCTATTTCTTCTCTGTTTTAGACTAGATGATTATTGTAGGTCCCTTCCAACTGAAATACTCTATTATTAATGGTTTATAGAAGCTTTAACTTTAAACAGTTTGCCCAGGCAAGCACTGAATATACCAAGTGTTTTAAGATAGAAGTATGTAGTTGTGAACCTGCATTCTTTTAGAGAGGGAAGTATTATTTTTCAGTATGCACTTGGCTTCCTGAAAATCAAGATTTCCATTAATACTATTTATACCACAGTATGACTTCTTTTTTTTTTTTTTTTAGTGGTAGCACAATGCTGCATTACAATTGCAGCAAAGTCATTATTTGTTACATATAGAATCATAGAATCGTAGAATCATTAGGGCTGGAAAGGACCTTAAGATCATCATGGGCAGGGACACCTCACACTAAACCATGTCACCAAAGGCTCTGTCCAGCCTGGCCTTGAACACTGACAGGGATAGAGCATTCACAACCCATTGGGCAACCCATTCCAGTGCCTCACCACCCTAACAGTGAAGAACTTCTTCCTTATATCCAATCTAAACTTGTCTGTTTAAGTTTTAAGCTGTTACCCCTTGTCCTATTGCTACAGTCTCTAATGAAGAGTCCCTCTCCAGCATCCCTATAGGCCCCCTTCAGATACTGGAAGGCTGCTATGACGTCTCCACGCAGCCTTCTCTTCTCCAGGCTGAACAGCCCCAACTTTCTCAGCCTGTCTTCATACAGGAGGCGCTCCAGTCCCCTGATCATCCTCATGGTCTCCTCTGGGCTTGTTCCAACAGTTCCATGTCCTTTTTATGTTGAGGACACCAGAACTGCACACAATACTCCAAGTGAGATCTCACAAGAGCAGAGTAGAGGGGCAGGATCACCTCCTTCCACCTGCTGGTCATGCTCCTTTTGATGTAGCCCAGGATATGATTGATTTCTGGGCTGCGAGCACACATTGAAGATGGCTCATGTTCAGTTTCTCATCGACCAACACTCCCAGGTCCCTCTCTACAGGGCTGCTCTGAATCTCTTCTCTGCCCAACCTGTATCTGTGCCTGGGATTGCTCCAACCTAGGTGTCGGACCTTGCACTTGGCATGGTTAAACTTCATAAGGTTGGCATCACCCACCTCACAAGCGTGTCAAGGTCCCTCTGGATGGCATTCCTTCCCTCCAGGGTATCCACTGAACCACACAGCTTGGTGTCATCGGCAAACTTGCTGAGGGTGCACTCAATCCCACTGTCCATGTCACCAACAAAGATGTGGAACAAGACTGGTCCCAACACTAGTCCCTGAGGGACCACTCATTACTGGCCTCCAGCCGGACATTGAGCCATTGACGACAGCTCTTTATGTGCGGCCATCCAGCCAGTTCTTTATCCACCGAGTGGTCCACCTATCAAATTGAAGTCTCCCCAGTTTAGAGACAAGGATGTCATGTGGGACAGTGTTGAATGCTTTGCACAAATCCAGGTAGATGACATCAACTGCTCTACCCCTGTCCATCAGTTCTGTAGCCCCATAATAGAAGGCCACCAAATTGGTCAGGCAGGATTTCCCCTTAGTGAAGCCATGCTGGCTGTCACCAAGCACCTTGTTGATTTTCATGTGCCTTAGCATGCCTTCCGGGAGAATGTGCTCCCAAGATTTTGCCAGGCCCAGAGGTGAGACTGACTGGTCTGTAGCTCCCTGGGTCATCCATTTTCCCCTTCTCAAAAATGGGGGTTATATTTCCCTTTTTGCAGTCATTGGGAACTTCACCTGACTGCCATGATTTTTCGAATATGATGGCCAGTGGCTTAGCAACTTCATTTGCCAGCTCCTTCAGGACCCACGGATGGATTTCATCAGGTCCCGTGGACTTGTGTACGTTCAGGTTCTTAAGATGATCTAGATCCACATGCCCTCCTATGGTGGGCTTGAAGTCTTCATTCTCACAGTCCCTGCATCTGCCTTCCAAGGTTTGGGTGGTGTGGTCAGAGCCTTTGCCAGTGAAGACTGAGGCAAAGAAGTCATTCAGAACCTCAGCCTTCTCCAAATCCGGTGTAGCCAGTTCTCCTGAGAGCTTCCAGGGAGGGCCCATGTTGACCCTAGTCTGTCTATTATTTGCAGTGTACCTGTAGAATCCCTTCCTGTTATCTTTCACATCCCTACCAAGTTTAATTCTAACTGAGCCTTAGCTTTCCTAACCTGGTCCCTGGCTTCCCAGATAACATCCCTGTATTCTTCCCAGGCCGCCTGTCCTTGCTTTCACCTTTTTTCCCCTAAGTCTCCTCAGCAGCTCCTTATCCATCCAAGGAAGTCCCTCCTGCTGCACTTCCTTCTAGCTGGGATGCAACACTCCTGAGCTTGTAGCAGGTGATCCTTGAATATCAACCAACAGTCTTGGGCCCCCCTGCCCTCTAGGGCTGTATCCCATGGAACCTTACTAAGCAGGTTCCTGAAGAGGCCAAAGTCTGCTCTTTTGAAGTCCAGGGCAGTGAGCTTGCTGCACGCTCTTCTCACTGTCCTGAGGATCTCAAATTCGACCATCTCATGATCGCTGCATCCAAGGCTGCCCTGGAGCATCACATTTGCAACGAGCCCTTCCCTGTTGGTGAGCAGGAGGTCAAGCATGGCACCTCTCCTTGTCAGCTCCTCTATTACTTGCAGAAGGAAGTTGTCTTCTACACAATTGAGGAACCTCCTGGATTGCTTGTGCCGGGCCGTACCGTCCTTCCAACAGATGTCAGGGTGGTTGAAGTCACCCATGAGAACAAGGGCCTGCGAGCATGAGGCTTTTCCTATCTGTCTATAGACTGCTTCATCTGCAGTTTCTCCTTGATCAGGCGGTCTGTAACAGATCCCCACAGCAATGTCCCCCATAGCTATATTCCCTTTAACCCTGACCCACAAACTCTCTGTTGACTGCTCACCTGTCCCAGACAGAGTTCCATACTCTCCAGCCTATCCCTAACATAAAGGGCAACTTCCCCCTCCCTGCCTGCCAGGCCTCTCCTTCCTAAAGAGCCTGTAATCTTCCATTCCAACACTCCAGTCATAGGAGCCATCCCACCATGTTTCTGTGACGCCTGTTATATCATACCCCTGTAGACGTGCACACATCTGTAGTTCCTTGTGTTTGTTCCACATACAATGGGTGTTTGTATAGAGGCATCTGAGCCGAGCTCCAAATGAAGCCAGCTCATTGGCTGGAGCAAGTGGAATATCTCTACATTGCTCTGAGCATTTATTATAGGTGCTGGCAACTGACTGGGTGTGTTGGGATGGAAGGATGCCCCCCTCCCCCAGCACATCTAGTTTAAAGCTTTCTTGATGAGCCTAGCAAGCCTCCTACCTAAACAGCTCTTCCCCTTTAGATCAGCTCCACCAGCCTCCAGTAGACCTGGCCCTGCAAATCCGGTCCCCATAAAGCAGTTTCGTTTCAATAAATTAGATGATTCTTTGTGTGTAATGGAAAAGTTACTACTCTTCTGACCATTAGAAAAAAATCCAAAACAAAATCTAAGAACAGTTAGCTTTTAGTTATAAGACGTATTATACAGTGGGCTTCATTGGCTGTAAAATTCTCATCTTCCTCCGCCTCATCCAAAAGACCATTCTGCCATCAGAATAACATCTAATTTTATCTTTGTCTGTGACCTTTGTATTTCTTTTGAAGTGGTTCTGCTTAGTGAGTTATCAGGAAGAGGATTTACTGTGGCTGCAGTTCTGCATTTTGATCTATAAGTCGAGCTCTCATGCCTGTGCCAAGTGCCTTAAATATTAACTTGGCTATGCACAATTACATATATTAAAAAACCTAACTCTGCATGAGTATATCATATTGAGGAATTTAGGCCATACATAGGGCAAAGTACTTTCTTATTGTTGCTTACAGATGATAACAACTAGATTTAATGTATGAGGGGGAGAGGAAGGAACAAGAGACCATTGTGTGTGTGTGCATGTGTAAGTGGGGAACAACACCCAAACCTCTTTTACTATCCCCACTTAAAAGTAAGCAAGCAAGCAAGCAAGCAAACAAACAAACAAACCAACCTCAGTGGATTCCTCAGTGATTGAAACATCATAGTGTCACTCTAAAACTTTTGTGCCTGCCTGGGATTTATTTTGCAATGTCATTATGGTTTTTTCTTTTAAAGGCATTTCTTCTGACTCTAGTTGCTGTTTTTTCCTGCCTTGCTGATGTTGTGACTTTGGTTTAAGTAATATAACTTTGTAAAAGTAGGAAGAAAAGTAAGAATGATAATTGCATTTTCCTTAAGCCTGCAAAATTATTTTTGCTAGTTCAGTGATCTAACTTTGAGCTGGTAAAGATCACTGTTGCTGATATATTTATGTTGCAAATCACGTGTGCCATAAGCTATTCCATTATCCCTGCTCCCCTGTTGAATGTTAAAGAGATTCTTCTTCTCTATAGGTCTTGAATCACTTCTTCCCCAAATGTCTGGTGCAGCTGTATGAAAGTATTTTCTGTAAGGTGGTCTAGAACAATGTTTTGTGCGACTGGTAATACAGATGTGTTTTAGTATCCTATTTCGAAAATCACTTAGCCTGTAGAAATAGAATGCTCCATTGTTAAACAGACTGATATCAGTGTAAAATAAATGTGTACTTTGGAAACTTTTATTTTTTAAATTCTAAGACAATAGTTATATAATAAATACTACTTGAATTAATTCCAAAGATATCTCTTACTTTACTTATATATCAAGCTAACAATGCTGACAGTTCATCCAGGCCCTTTGGCTGAGACTTTAGTTCCTGTGCTACTCTAGTGTTGTGGAAGACTTGGCAGTGGGGACTTGTGCTCCACTGTTAAGGATTTTTCTCATTCAAAATTCTTTCCATCCCCATGGAGTATTTCATTAAGGAAATCCAGCCTTTGTGTTTCTAGACCATTGTCTTCACCTTTGGAAATGCTGGTGTCCCTTGATTGGATGTAGTTAGAAAGTGTGCAGTCTGTAAAGTTGGTTGAGAAGCTCAGAGGAAAAACACTTTCATACATAGAAAGGCAATGTACAGTCAGTCCTCATAAACCTTCTTTATATATGTACATCGTATTTTGTATTTTACGCACAGTACTATATTTATGGCAAGCATATGGTAGAATTCATCTCTGAGTATTTTTAGATAATAGGTTCAGATGAGCTATATCCCCAAGTTGTCTTTTAGCATTACTGTGTCAGTGTGTAGTTTCTTCTAACTCACAGCAAAATACTTTCTTTCTGGAATTAGTGTTTCTAGTGTAACAAATACTGTGATTTTTGTAGATGAAGTACCTTGTAACATGCCAGATTAAAAACTGGATACAAGCTAAGGAAAAGAGTACAGTGGAAAAAACCCCACTGTTTTGTGTCTGATACCACAATACCAAAGATTCTTGCGTATGTGAGGTGGCAGTTTAATGTAATTGGAGGAAAAAGGGATTATGAAGTCATAACAGAGCAAAGGCCATTTCTGTCTCGTACAGTGAAGGCTGGTGCAACTCTGCAAAATCAGGAGGAAAATGGGATTGAAACCTTGACATCAGTGGAAATGCTTATATAAACTATAGTTTACAGATGCTGTGTTTGTGAGGTTTTTTCTCAGCTGTTAAGCATGTATACATGCTTAACGAGAGAATGCTTCTTAAATCACTTGTCTGGGATATGTTCACTTTTGCTTTTCTGTTGAATATTGTACTAATACAGTATTCTAAAATATGTAAGGTTTTTTTCAGTTCTCTTTCTTGGCACAGAGTGGTTCTAGTTTCATACGGATTTCTATGCTGTTAACATAGAAAGCTCCAGGTCATCATGACCCAAGTGTCTTTGAAAATTTTGAACAATCTGCCTTTTCCTGATTTAATTATTATCGAGTAGGAGTGCTTGATTTGCTGTAACCAGCTCCTAGAGTAGTATAATTTGAAAGTGGCAGGCCTAGGTAATTATTCTAGCCTGTGCATGTTTACATAACATATAGATACCTTAAGGACTCTAATTAAAGATGTCTTGCCCTAGGTGTATCGGTATTGTATGACTAAGACCTCCCCATTCATGAACACAGGCTCTCCTTTCTCCTTAATTACCACAGGTTGAGATGGACCATTTCCTTCTTCCACTAGGCCAAACCTCTCTCCTTCTAGTGTGCTACCTGTTTTCTTACAACCTTCTTCACTTAATCGGTGTAAAGAGTTTCACTTGCATATGACTAAACTCATTAAAAACAAACTGCTTCACTGATACTTGCCTTTATAGCTGAAAGCTGTGAAGTAGCAGCAGTTTAGTAAAAAATTACCAAAAATATAATGGCCTGCGAAGGCAGGCCTTGCCTTAATCTTCAGAGCCAATTCTACCATGCTTGCTGTGGCAGCTTTGTTGAAAAATATTTCCATGCTTGGCATCTTTAGGACAGTTATCAGCGTTCACAGTGAGCACTGGATGATTGTGTGAGATTGAACGAATGCGTCCCTGGATGCTATCACTGTTCCTCTGGATCCCAGGATCAGTCTTCAGCAAGTTAGTGCTGAAGGTGGTGTGTATTGACAGCACTACAAATCAGAAGCAAAATGACTGCTGCTATCTACTGGGCATCATACTGACGTGCTGTGTTTTCCCAGTCTTCTTTCTGCTTCTTCAGTACGTATACTCTGGGTTTTGAAGATGAGAAAATGGTGTGGGTCAGTATGAGTGTGTATGTTTGGAGTGGGGCGGAAATCATTACATGTCAGTGCAGAGCAGGAAGAGGGAGAATGGTTGTATGTCAATAATTGTTTTGGTTGTATGATTTTTATGAAAAGGTACATTTGGGCAATGTATCTTGGAGAATGTAATCTGTCGGCAAGTAATTTCATTTGTACAATCAACCAAAATTCCTTACTCTTTTCTCACTGTCATTTTGCCTTTAAAGCTGTCGCAGGATGTATTGTTCTTAGGGATTATTTCAGTTTATATGCTGAAACCAAGCCTGAAAGACCCTGGTTTTTCAATAGTACAGACTCCCTTAATGCTACATGAGACATAATTTTATAGTTGCTCTCAAAATCTTGATGGTCTTCTACTCCACACATCTATTTTTGCCAAACAGTTACCAAGTAATTTCCTGTTACATGTGGTGAGGTCAAATCCAAGACTGCCAGCTCATGATTGCTATATATTTTCACGTAGAGCTTTGTGGAGCAAACTTTAGAAACGAGGTCAGAGGTGTCTGAAGTTTTGCTTTCCGCAGATGAAGCTTTGGAAACAAAGCTGATTTTCTTTTTCCTTTTTTTTTCTGTTTTTTTTTCTTTTTTTTTCCCGCCTTTTTTTTTAAATACCTATGTTAAACCTGCCCTTGATTATACTTCAGTAAACTGTCATCTGTATGTATTTGAATGTGTTTAGTTACTAAGACAGTAAAGGAAACACGGTGCAAGTACTGTAACAGTCTTTGCACAGCCTTTAGGTTCTGCAGGGGTTCCAGTAAGGCAGTTTCCTATTGTTTTACTATGCTGTATTTGTAGTAAATACATGAAAATTTCTTGCTGAGCTTTTAATAATAAAGTATCTTTATACCATGCTGTTTTGTAAAGTTTTTCAATGTTTCTACCTCCATTGAACTTGATGAAAAAGCCCCTTAGGGCTAACGCTTTTGAAGACTACTTCTGCTTTTTAAATTTCCAGTGTGGAAAATTTTCTTGTTTTAAGAGTTCTTATTCTCAGAAAAACTATTGGCAAATAAGTAAGATTGAGATTCTGTCAAATATGCAGTAGTTAAAATTGTCAAATCTGACAGAAGATTTTGGCAGAGGTACTGTTATCAGAGCTCCATACCCAGCTGATTGATCAGATCTTCCAGTTACTGTAATGTGAGTTCTTTGTGGAAGGCAAACTGTCTACAAGGAAGGACTGTCCATATGAAAGCTATTTCTTAATGTCTAGAAGCTTGCAGAATCTAAATTATGAATGAGTTTGTAGTGTGGGTTTGTTTGTTTTTTTTCCCCTTGTATTGCTTGTTAACTGCTGAGTATTGGGTGGAAATAAAAGTTTGATTTTTGTGTAGTATAGCAGCTTAGGGCACTTAGTGACAAAATCACATTTTCTGTATATACTCTTAAATATTTCAGAATAGGAACCATAGTATCGATTCACTCTTTGTATATATTGCCTTTACAAACATCATGGAGATGTTCTTTATTTAGAGCTTCTGTGGTAGGGTATAAACAGGTATTTTTTTTGAAGAGGAGGTAATTTCTCAGGGTAAATTGAAAACAAAATTTAAGCTCTACCTGTGCCTTTCAGAAAGGTTCTGGCAATGCAGGTTATGCTCCTTTTCTAATAATTTTTACTGACTAGATTTCAGCTATATGTTGTACACTGTGCACATGCGTAAAGGCCACAGCAGGAGTTGGTTCACAGACATCCAGAACTAATAACTTGTGTTCTGCAATTTAAATTAAAGGATTTGGAATCTGTAGATAAAAAAGGTTTTTCTATACTTGGCAAAGAGTGAGACACGGAACACAGTTAATGAGTACATTCTTTGACAACTGTAATACTTCTTGAAGTAGTTCATTTTTCTGCAGAAGTATGCTTTCATATGTTGCAGGTTGATTCTCAATAAGTTTGTTATTCCAAAGGTCAAATATATTAAGAATATCTTCTGTAATAGATTCTTCATATTATTCAATATTTTGTGCTCCAACATAGTTAAACCTGTATGCTAGAATCTTTTAAAAAGAAAAAGAAAAAAAGGTAAGCCTACTTTTCCAAATATAATTTGATGTGTGATTTTCATCATCATCATGTTTCTGTGTTCAGCTGTAAGGGATTTTAAAGAGACAGAATATTCAGAAAGTGACATCTTCCCTTTGGAAGCTAACACTCTTAAATTACTTATAAATAGAGGCATCAGAAGCCTTTCAAAGTATTTCAGGTGTAAGTACTAATGTGGCTAAACCAGTAGCTGACGTGTATAGAAAGAGAATCACTATCATATAAATTGAGGTAACATTTCAAAATAAAAAATCAAATTTTTTTACTTATTGAATTCTAAAAGAAATCAAAATTTATCAAATTTTATTTAAAGATATCTAAAATAAGAAATTCTTGTTAGGAGCAGAAAACTTTAAATATCACTTAAAACTTCCTTTTCTGTTTCATGACAAAATACATGATTTGTTGGTTTTATTATAATAAAGTTATTGACTCAGTAGATGGCACTCTTCCCTCTGAGTCACTAAGGTGCCTAGGTCATCTGTATTCAAGGTTTCCTTTTTTAAATACAGTATAGACTTGATCCCGACTACTTCTGCTCATTAAAACAAGAATATCAGTTGTCATATTATGACAAAATTTCTGTTTAATTACTACATTCTTGCTTGTCTCAATCTTCATTAGTGTTGCTGCAGGATAGCTTCCTTTTTTTTTCTCTCTGAACTGCTGTGTGTTAAAATTATGTTAAAGTAGTTTTAGCACACCCCAATACATAGATTCCTCCAGCCCCCACTTCCCAACTTGAGCTTAACAGAGCCTGGTTATCAAATCTTTCCTCCCATAACTATGTCTTATGACTTCAGTAGAGTTGTTTTCATACTAAAATGAAAATTCCCAGTGTAAAACATCAGTTACCTGTGAGGTGTGTAATTATGCCGATACTCTGCACTCATATTATCAAAACAGGATCTCCTGCCATGACTTACCTGCTGTTTTGAAATCTGTCCTTTTTGCCCCTCATGGATCTCATACCATTTTGCGATACAGATTTGAAGTGGTGTTATTGGACACATCCTAAGTAGTATTTTCTTTTTCGTTTGAGAAGACAGAAAAAGCAGGGAAGTCCATCTTAGGCATTTTACAATGTTTAGTGAGGGCGTCCTCAGCGCAGGAATGCATGGTAGTTTATGCTGAACAGGCATAATGATCTTTGATACCCAAGTCTTATACCAGTTTTGGAGGGGTGTTAAGAAAACACTTGCTCTGGCATTAAAGTACTGAAACTGGACTGTGTTTAAATGGGGAGACTTTTTTCCCCTGTAAAACCAGGTTCTGATTAGTTCTTATGAATAATTGATTCATTAAGAAAACTTAAAAATGTAGAAACCAAAATACATTGTTTCAAATCAAATACTTCTTTGATTTTTTTCCTCCTCTTTTTTAATTCTGAAAAAAAAGCAGCAAGAAGTGATTTGCAAAAAATTGGAATAAATTCTGATCTGTTGCCACTTTAATTAGTTCCAGAACTTTGGCAGTAAGGTTTTCTGTTTCACAATGAAGTGGAATTTTGGTAGTCTGGAACCTTGCTAGTTACTCAAAAATGATGAGACTTAAGAGCTTCGTAGGTAATGGCTTTAGATTCTGTATAACACTAACTGGAGTGTCAGATCATGGCGTTAGTGAAGGAAAAATACTTGGGTCATGTAACTAAAGTATTTTTTCATCTGTTTAATTGATTTGATTTTTTCCAAAGTTGAGATGTAGTTCTTAAATGACCTACAGTTGGTAAGTTTTGGTGTTTTAAGAAATGTTGACCTAACTGATTTTTGTGGAAAGACCTTAACCTACATAAAGTAACACTGATACCAGGGACATGTGAGAGACTGTGTAATAGTTTAGACGTATGAGCAACTTACAACAAAGTACCAACGAAATACAGGAAGTTAGCTTAGTTATATTTTGTCACACACTAAGCTCACTCAGTTAATCTTCCATTATCAATCAGCTTAGAGTTATGATATTGAAGGAAAAAATGCTTTAATGTCAGAACTAGAAGGATAGAAACTTCCAAAATTAATTCTTTCTTTCCCATATGGCCACTTACAAATCTAATTTAAAATTAGCTTTGTACTGAGTTGCTCAAGGGCTGATTAATGGACTATCCTGTGCTGCTGCTGGAGTAAAGTCTTTGTTGTAAGTATTTGTAATACTGTGTTAGGGCATCAGGTTTTTATTATTAAATCTAGTATTATCATTATTTTCGTTATTTCTGAACATTTTGTTCAGGTTGTGTTCTGAAAACTGTGGAACTTGGTGTTTCATAGAGCTGATTGCATTCAGCTTCCAGATGAGCATGATTGTTTTCCAGACCTCTTCAGATGGTTCTTTGGATAGCACTGAAGTTGCGTTTGGATGGCCTTCACACTGCCTTAGCCAGACCCATGGCAAATCTCTCACTTATTATTCTCGGCAGCTTGAGAAAGGGAGTGCTAAAGTGATTGGATAAATAGGGAGGAAGAGGTACAAGTAGTTCCTTTGCTTGCACATTAATTTAGCTGTAATGAAAGGTATTTGCTTACACTGTAATTTTAGGACAGTTAGTTCTGCTTAAAATTTGCAAGGTCATAAGTAGTGCTGACAAATACTCATTGTCCAGATTCTTTCGGAAGACATGTCTATCCTATGAGCTCTTTCAACCACCTGCCAAAGTGGAGTGGAATACACTATGCAATGCTGAACAGGATGTTTGGAAACACTAAAGAAAAATTGTACTCCAGACACTAGCAAAATGAAGGAATTCTTTGGATGTGCAAAATGCAATCTGTTAAGCCATGGAAGTGTTTATATGTCTTTGATCAAGACTGGTTTTGAAACTACTTTTGTACATTCTTTTAAGTAGCTTTAGAACTTAAATACATTTATTCATCTCTAAATTTTTAAATTTTTAATAACATTTATTTCATATGTTTTGGTTTAGGCAATTATAAGTTCTTCAAAGAAAAAGTAGGAATTTTGATTAAAATACTTATATTCATGAATGACTTGTATTTCTCGAGTAAAGCCACCCTTAACGTTAATAGCAACACTAAAGTAATTAAGACTTAACAAATTAAGAACAAGGCTATTTTGTGCACCAGAAATTACAGTTAATATGTAATATAAATAAATATAAATAAAAAAACCCCAAAACAAACTGGTATTTTCTGCATGTTATCCAACCTCTTTCCCAGCATCCTTAATTTATTAAACTTATGTGTTGAACCTTATTTCTTGTATAATTTGGATAGAAGTGTTTCAATTCACTAATTTTATGTAAATCAAAGTGATAAGATAATTTTGTCATTTTGAAACAGTGAAATTCTCCATATTTTTCAGCCACAATGGAGATAAATACTTCATTGGATATTAACTTTTCTTGTTTGCAGACCTTATGGTACTTATTTGCATCTGTTTATAATGGGTTAACTACATTAATTGAAAAAAAGTTACTGAGTTGGAAAAGGTAAAGCATATTTATCTTCTTTCAGCTTGAACTTCTTGGATTTCTTATAGTTAGTGTTTTATGCAGTTGTGTTTGCAGAAGAGTGTCTTACAGGACAATGTCAGGTGCTTAAAACAGTCAATTAATTGGGGGACTGTGGTTCAAGGGGTTTCATATGTAGTTGTTAGTAAGATGTAGGATTGTTCCAACTCAAAGTGGAATGGGAGGGAGACTGACTTCCTCCTCCTTCCCATTTTCTGTGTTAGTAAAATATTTAAACTACAGTGACTATGGCTGTAAAGAAATTTCCATTTTGAGTATGTAATTGGCTTTCATTTTCAATGAATATTCTGAAGACTTGTAACTTTTACTATTCCATAATTATTAAATAAACATTTCAAAGATTTTCAGATAGCAGCTATTTTGATTCTGTGGGATTCAGGTTGGAAGGGACTTTTGAAGGTCTTTGCTCCAATGTCTTCCTCTAAGCAGGGTGAGCTATGAGATCGATTATTCTTTTAATGACATCTGTAGAGGAAACTAAACTAATTTCGGAAATACAACTGCAAGTGTTTGTGCAAAAGAAAAAAAAAAGAGGTTTGTGTGTAAATGCTTAGTGGGCTTAATAAAATTACTGAAGAAGTATTTATTTTTCCACTTCAAGATAGGTTAGCTTAGGAAGTCTAGTTTGCAAACGTAAGACTTGAATAATGTACGAAAAGTTAAAATTAAAGAACTGGTGAGGAATTCCTTTTGACAACTGGTAGTTTGAATATGGAAGCTTGGTTTGAAGAATTTATACACAGGGAAAGGAATCTGCCAGGTGCATCCCGTTACAAGATGGATCACTGTTGCTGCAGCCCATTTTCTTTCTTAGCTTAGTACTGAGCCTTTTGTCATTCCTTATTGGTAGAAGTACTAAAATACATTGCACCTGCTTCACTCTTACGTTCTTTAAGGTATGGGGCACTAAGTATGTATGATATGTATGTATGTCTTGATAGACACTGTAGACTGATCACAACTTTTATGCAGTAAGAATAACATTCTTTGTGAAGAGCCACTGTTGTAAAGTAAGTTACTGTTCTCATGGTACTCCGCCATTCATTTGCAATGGTTAGTTGCTGTTGTCATTGAAATGATTTGTAAAAAATAAGCTAGACAGAAAATGAGAAGTTGCAGATATATGTTGCAGATATGCAACTCAGATTTCTTTTGTCTTGACTGGAAGAAGTATTTCTTCCTGCTGTGTGTAGTTTGGAGAAGAAGATGAATCAAAGATTTACATGAAGTTCTGGACAGGATGCATGGATTCATCTTTTTGATACAGAAAGATTTCAGAGATCAGTCTCAGGTGCATAATTTCCATTTATCAGCACATTAAAAAAAACACCCCAAACAACATCCTCTCCCTTCCACCCCTGGAAAAAAAAAAATCCAACCCAAATTAAGTTCCTTTTGGTTTTAATACGACTTTTGGTTACCCTTTGGAAAGATACTTTCTCACAAACTTTGACAGTTTCTCAGTCATGTTATTATTACTGTAGACCTATTCTTTGTTCACTTCTTTTAAACTTACCTTTGTAAAACAGTCATTACTTCTGCTACCATTCTGTCATTGTGCATTTCTCTCAGTTCACAGGCAGTCTTCAAAATTTGTTAGCTGTAGAACTCAGCAGCAGCCTATTTGGTGGTATTTACGCATGCAATCTGGAGAACTGTCACAGATGTCAAGCACTTGATTGATTTTTTATTCTTTAAGTACTGGCAATCAAATTAGTTGCTGTCATTTCTTGATGAGCAAGAATCCTGTATTGTTTTACAGAAACAAACACTAAACTTCTGCAATAGATTGTTTTGAGTTTGCCATTAGAACAAAAATTTCTTTTGATGCTAGTCAGAGTTAAATATCTGAATGGAGTCATTGTCTTTCTTTCTGACCTTAAGAAGTCAGCAAATAGATTTTATTCCATTCACTGAAGCTTTTAATTACTGCACTAAGCTACTGAAATTTAGCTCTCTGTGTAAACACAACTCTGTCATTACCCAAATTCCTTGTGATTGTTTATTTGGGCCCAGGAACAGGGCTTATTGTTCTCATCATGTTCATGAAAAACAAGTCATAATAATATATGCTTAAGAGTTTCAATCCTTTTAGAGAAATTTTGTAAAAAGTATCAACCAGAAGTTGGGGGGCGTGTGGTGGGAATCACTGGTGGTCTTTCCTCTTTTGATTCTATTATTTGATAATACAATTTTGCAGAGAAGATTTGGGCTACTTGTAAAATATACATTGTTAATCCAGAAAAATAAGTATTAACAATTGTTTGGAAAAAGAATAAAGAACCTTATTATGCTATTGTGTAAACTGGGCATGATATGCCTATGTCTTGAATAGTTCATGTCATTCTGGCCTTCTAATCTCAAAAAGTTTTAGGAGGATTGGAAGAGAGAAGGATGATAAAAAAATGCAGAAATTTCTTTACAAGGAATGACTTAAGTTGAGGATTCCTTGGAGGAATCAAATTTTGGAAAAGTAGAATTTGAGAGATTATTCCAGTGATCTACAAAGTTACAGATTGTATGAAGTGCATAAACAAGGAACACTATTCATTGTGTCTTTCAGTGCAAGAACTAGAGGCTGACCAGTTAACCTAGCAGAAGAAAGGCTTAAAACAAGAAGGGAGGCAACCCTTTGTGCAAGAGTTAGCTGATGTTAAAACTCCTTGGCAAGTCACTTTGTGGAAGCTGGGTACATGCATAGGTTGAAAGGTTGCCTAGGAAAGTTTACAGAAGAAAAATCCATTGAGAGTTACTAATATCCAGAAGCACGTGTGTCTCAAAAAATTGGAGCTGAAAATAGTTGAAGATGGGGGAGTATTGGGGTAGATGCCATTTTATACTTGCCCTGGTGTTATTCTTTCTGCGACATTCTTGTAGACCATCATGTAGGCAGGATATCAGGATAGTGGAATCTTTGGTCTGGCCCATGTTGCAATTCTTGTATTATCTTTGTAGCAGGTGTGGTCTGTATACCTTGTACCCTAACGAACTGCTGCTCAAGTACTCATCTTGTACTCATACAATACAGTGTAAGGGCAGATATAGTGGACATTCTGTGTATAAAGACATGTCATCTTCAGAGGAACTTGTAAACTAATCATTTACAATATTCAGAAAGTTAGAAAAGGAGGGTAGGCAAAAGCTTATAAATATATCTTCAATATGTTATTGCTATAATTTATCTCATTTATTTCTGTACGTTGTACAGAACTAAAATTTGGTTAGTAATCATAGCTGCTAGCTGTGTTTCCCTTCTGCCAAAGGTCTAGACTAGTGGCTTCCTATAAATGGTTTAGCATAATATTTTCTGCTGTGTGGCAGGATGCCCCCAACCGCGCCTGTGTAATTAGTTTTGCTAGTCTTCCTTTTTCCAAGACATTGTTGCAGTAGCAAGCTCTAAAAAGCATGGCCCTGCAAGCTGCTTGAGCTGCTCTGAGTTGATGTGCTTTGAACAAAAGCTTTATGTGTTAGTTGCCAGACTTTTCCCAAATGCACTGATAGAAAAATTACTAGCATTGTGCTTGGAGTAGATATGCAGAAATTGCTGTTCTGTTCTCTAGGCCAGTTTTAGCTAATCACATCCATGTAACTGTGTCTAAATTTTGGCTCAGTACTGACAATGCAGTAAAACTGTGGAATCCCTTGTGAGGAATGAATAGTGCAAGTTAAGTATTACCCTACATTCTGGTGATAATGAAAATGCTGAATCTCAGTTGTTTCTGGTAAGGAAGTCACAATTGCCCAGATAGGTAGCTCTACATTTCTGGGGCACTAGAATAAAAACCTTTACTATGGATCAGGAGGAGTCCCATGGAAAGAAAATTAGATACACCACAGAAAAGTTTAGAAACACTTCTTGTAGTTCTGCTAGATTTAAACCCTTTTTTTTTTTTAATGGGTTCACAGTCTTCAGCTTGCAAACTTTGTGCCTATCATAACTGATTTTCAAATTTATACAGTTTTGAAATCTAAATATGGTTTATCCAGATAATTGTTTTTTTTTAATGATTCTGTTGAAAAATGCCTGGTTGAAGAGTCTCAGTATTGAAGGGGACCTAAAGCCTGGTGTGAAATTGAATTAACATATTCTGGAGAAGAAGTATGGATTCATTTAATTTTGGGCTATAACTGCTAGAAGGTCTGGAGCACCTTTTGTATGATGGCTTATGCTGTCTGTACTGTTGTCAGTAAAGTGATAGCAAAATACTGAAGACTGTCAAACCTCTTGAGCTTGGATGCTGATGTTAAATGCAGAAGCACAGAACTTGGTGCAGGGTATAAAATGGAAAGAAACAAGATGGAGCTTTGAGTAGCAGCCCTAGGCTGAGCCTATTGGTGCTGCTATGACTGCCATCAGGATATCCCTCAAAATTATGTTTATAGCAGGATTAGCCTATTTACTACTTGACAGCAGCTTGAGCCATCAGTTGATCTCTGGTAATCTTAATGCTGTAGAGAGGGAACTCTGCTGCAGCCTGTGTTGACTGCAGATCACAAAATAAAATACAAGGAGAAGGGATGAATGAGATAGAGCAGCAAGCCTGTACATGTTGGACACAAAAAAGGAAAAAGGAAGAGAAAAGGTCTAATGGTGGAGAAATCAAGGCAGAGCAGAGCGTGATGTTGCTAGTCCAAGGCCTGCAAGTTCCTGGCTGTTTCTTCAGTGCTGGATTTGCTTATAAAGCTGTCTCCAGAGTAGCTCTAGAGTCTACTTGGGCAACTAAAATAGTCTAATGAGTTTGTACAATGTTAATTTGATGTCACAATATTGTGATTGAGCTGATAATTTCTTAATTTGTATAGTAATGTATGACCTACAGGAAGATTCTGATTAGAAGAATGTGGGGAAGGGAAGTATTTTGTCTTTTCCAGATTATCTAGATGATGTTACCGATATGTCAGCAGACAGCAAGTAATTACCTCTATGTTTATGCTGATCTTAATCCACTGAATAGTACTTTCAAAGGAGCAAAGATTGCTTTACAATAGCTGTAATACCTGAGTCAGTCAACAGTATTGATGCTGTTCGAGTTGTGTTGGGTTTGGTTTTTTTGTGGGGAGGGAGATGTTTGGATTTTGGTTTGGTGGCTTTTTTGGTGGTTTTTTGTTTTTGTTTTTGTTTTAACACTAGCAGAGTACTGACTAGTGTTTTTAAGTTTCTATAAGTGTCTGGCTGAAAACTAGGTTGTGATCTAACAGTTTGTAGCACTTATTATTGTGTACTTACTTTATTGTCTTCTCGTTGCTGTAGGTGGTAAGGACATATTTGTATGTGAGGATCATGGCTAACACTGGAAAAGGAAGCTGTTAGTGTGGGTGGCTGTAGAATAAACCCTGAAAAGCACCAAACATGTATATCGATACAGCTAGGCTTAGAAAGCAGAAGATGACTAAAAAACCTGAATGTATTATTTCTTCAAAATAATAAGAATTTAAAGTTCTCTGATTTTTGATGACTTTTTACCCGTGATTTGAAATGGTGTAGGGTATCGCTCAAGCTGAGAACCATCTCTGGGTCCTCATCTTGTCTTTAGAAATATTTTTGTTTACAAACTCACTTATGAAGTGTTCCATTTTCATGTAATTAGTATCTTTTGCAATACCTCTGCTATATGCTTGTATGACACATCAGTGGTGTTGAAGAGAAACCTCTCTGTTGATACGTTTTTTTTTATTAATAAGTAAGAATTCATTTAGACACTTGAGGAGTGCAATTTACATTGAGGGAATCTTTTATTAAATCATAATCTCAAAAACAGCTTTTTATATCTGTCCTAAGTACACCGATAATACTGCTGATCATAGTAAATTTGCAACTGCTATTCCAATGTTAACATTGCCAAAATTGATGAAGGCAAATGACAGCATTAAAAAATCTGTTTCAGAATGGAGTTTATTTTCACTTTCATGACTACATTTGCAGTTTAGAAAAAGTAGTATGGAGATATTTTATCTACAGTGCAGTTATTAAAAATACATCTTTTCATATAAATGAGGAGAAGTAGAACTTAGAGCACTACAGTTTTTCTAGCTGAAACTCAGAATTTCATTTTATCTACCCAAGCTAAGTATCAGAAGAAAGTCCAGTAGAACCAGACTTTGGTTGTCTATGGCAGTTTCAAAGACATGGAAAACTAATAATAATAGAAAAAAGTTATTTCTGTTGAGTGATGTGTAACATGTATATTATTCTTTTACTTCCTTGGTTTGAATAAGTCTTTTTGGTTTGTGGTTTTTGAGGAAGAAACTAAATAAGACTTGTATTTTAAGGCAGAATGCTGTTGTGGTATACCACTTTCTCTAAGGCTAAGGATATACTGCAGTAAAGCTTTTAGAAAGACATCAACAGGTATTTATTGTGTTACAAAGAGTATTGCCGTTTGCAACCTGTGCAAATCTAATCAATTAGCAAATTGTCTTAAGAATGGTGAACTGTTAAAGAATTGTGATACAAAGCTTTTTATAAAAACAGGCCTAAAGTCGGCATTTATGACTTACCTTTCCACACGGTTCTCTAGCATTAGCAGCATTGTCTGCACTTGCAGAACAGCCTCCTTTTACTCATAGCCAAGTATATGCGTGCAAAAGAATAGGATGAAACTATAATCTACTAACTGTTTGGGTTTTTTTAATTTCTTTTAATTAATTTTTATTTTCCATGACTTAAAAATAGGAGTTGGAATTGTCAGATAGCTTGAGGTTTTTGATCCCTTTAAAAGGTTTCAGTTTAATTCAGCAGTACTTCATAGTTCTAGGTGTTGCAACTAAGTTAACTTATTTTTATTTATTATTTATTTAGTGGGGGGTTTTGTTTTGTTTTTTTTTCTGTTTTATTTGTTTTGGGATTTTTTCCTAGTCTGTTAATACTTCTTCAAATATGAAATACATGATGGGGTATGTAGGTAAATCATGTTGCATAGCATGAAGAATTGAAAATAAAAAAGATCAAATTCTAATGGACCTGTTGTGTTTATTGTTGAGCAAGGGTATAAGAAATGAACAGTCCTTATTTGAATAGGTTATGGTTGAAACCTACAGTAATAAAAAGTAAATGTCAAAAAGTATAATTTGGTTTACAGCAAATGAAAAATAAAACCTTAATTTCAGAGGTAACACATTTGGAAATGTTCCTTAAAAATGAACTCTTAATAATTCGTACTAGTTAGCTGTGTTCCCTCATAGGCTAGAACCAGTTCTTTAGGCTTTATTTTGTTTTCTGACAACCTTTTCAAGCAGGTCAGTTGTCAAATCCTGTAGTATTTCCTACATATGAAGAGCTTTATGTCTAGTCATACCTTTCTGTTGGTTTTGTCTAGCCCCAATTTCTTACTTCATGTACATTTTACATTTATATTCCAGCCATCTTTGTAGGCTTTTTCTCAGCAGTTTCCTGTGATTATGTCTTTTGTTTCTTAAAATCTTTTTCATTAACTGAAGCTGAGAAGTGACTTCAGGTTCATACCTGTGTAAGGGTAAGCATGTTGAGGACATAAGGGCAGCTTTTCAGCTCTGCTTAAATCGATGACAGCATTTTACTTGAGTTTAGTGGAGCTGGCTTTCTTCTTAAAGATCCATTTTGTGTAAGGATCTGTGCCTTCAATTGTTTTCTTCCCATTCCCACTGGATATTGAAAAACATTAGAAAACCAGTACTTCCTGTATACTGCACAGACTTCCTTGTGTTCAGTTCTAAACCACATTTTAAAGAATTCGACCTATTTTGTATTTTCTCACTAAATAAGCCTGAGCCCTGTCTGCTTTTTTGGGGGGATAATTTTACATGAACTTCAGTAGGTTTAGATTCACACTTCTTCCTAAATGCAGAAATAAGTTAGCTTTTTTAAATATGTCAAAGGCGGGAAATAGTAAAATCTTTCTGCCTGTCTGTATCTGTTTATGACATGCAAAACTTGCTAGTTTGATCACCTCCCCTCTCCAAACAGCAAATGGAAATTGAGAGCTTTATGTACAGATAGGATGGCAGAGTTTGATCCACCTTGATGAGATCAGTGCATGTGAACACTCAGTTCAAAACTGGAGCTGAATCCCACAAACTGCTCCACACTCAAAACCTTTAAAAATCACAGGAATTCCATGTGGTCACAGTGGTCTACATGCATAGAGAGAGTTTGCTGAGTTTGTTCCAAGTTTTAAGCTTTGCTTTTTTGTCCATGGATTTGGCTTACAGACAGACCTTAACTCTTTTAGGACTGAAAGATACATGTCTTGTGATCAGACTCTGATGTGATAACAATCCCTAGATCATTTTAGCAGAACTGTCTGGTGGCCTGAAATTAGTAACTATTTGGGTTAAAAAATTAAAGAGTAAAGATAATATCTTTTCATCTTTGTTTCCACTCACCATTCAAAAGAATGGAAATATTCTGAAAAGAGTAGAAATTATTCTGAAATACAGAGCAAGGAAATTAGTATTAAGTTTTTGAAAATCAAAGTTGCTGTAAGAATGTTGTCATATCACTAGCCCTGTCACAAGATTGTACATTCAAAATACGATGATGTAATTAATGAATTGGCTGCTGCATGACCATTGCTGTTAGTATTAGCTATGCTGCAGAAAACATTTTAGTTCCATTTTCAGTTTCAGATACTTCCTTGTTAAAAACATTTTAATTCCATTTTCAGTTTCAGATACTTGTTTGTTAACTGCACACAAACTCATTGAGCTTCTGCATTTGAAGGATTGTATCTAAAATTATGAAAATTGTCCTTTGAAGACGGTATTTATCTTTTGGCAAAAGTTTTTTTTTCATTTTAGATTGCTATAGTATACTCTTTAAGACTCAAATAATCATTACAAAAAATGAGAAGGAAAATATAATGGCATTTCCTAACATGATTTTTTTAAATATCTAATTGTTGGTGTAACAATTCACAGTTGCAGTTTTTAACTAGAATCAAAGTTTAAGCAGTAGGACTTACAATTAATATTGTTTACTTGGTAAGTCTGAGACTGTGATTCCAGTTATGTTCACACAGTAGAAGTGTTTTGAATCACTAGAAGTCTATACAGATGCTGCTGTGACTTTGTAATAGCATGGTAGACTGCGTTATGGAGCTGGTGATTACAAAGATCCACTTTAACCATTTTTTTCTTACTGGCAGGTGTCCCACTGGCCTGAGGCCAGCGGCTGTGAGTATACTGCAACTTGCGGTTTACACCAGAGTGTAGAAAATGCCGACACCAGCTGCCTGCACAAAATTAAGCTGATTGCGGTCTGACAACTTGAACTATGATACAGATATGTGATAAGTATACAAAATATCTTAAAAATTTGATTCTCTGACATATTTTATCTACTTTTTTTTTCCTTAACAGATACGATATCTGCACTTACAAAAACAAGCCTTGTGGAACGCTGGGTAAGATTATAAAGAGAAATTGCAGCTTCTATTTGCTGTTTCCTTGCTTTTTAGTCAGCTATTGGTTTATTGACTGATCAGATATTTTAAAATTCATGCTTTCAAAATTTTGCAGATGTATAAATATGAACAATGATAAGTAACCTAGGTGGGTCTTTGATATGTTGCTGGATTTTTAAATTAAGTAAGCTGCTTCTGTGGCAGCTGTAGTTCTGGTAAAACATAGCAAATGACTCAAACTTACTTCTTACAGAAGAGAACTTGCTGTTTATTTCATTTGACCTTTCTCTGTAAACTAGTTAAAAATACAGGTAAAAGGCTTCAGAAAATTCAAACACCAAACAAATAATGAAAAAAAAGCCTTACAAAAGAAACAGTCTTAGAGGTTTACACTATCGCTCTGTTGTACACAGGGAGTACATCTTCAGATTGTTCCTTTCACAGACTTAAGAGAAAAATACCATGATGTATAAATTACAGTGATACAAATTACAGTAACATTGAAACTCCTTAAAACAATACTTTGACAATGAAGAATCACATAGCAACCTTAGGTGCAGGATGGAGAGCTATCGTTCTCTCCGTACCTTAATTTGTCGCCAGAAGTTATTTACTATACTATGGTTACTATCTTTGATAGTGCTTTGATACATGAAAGAAACATTGTTCAAAGAATAATGTAACATTCATACCCATTTTTTTTCAATTCACATCCTTGCAGAAGGCTCTTTCTCAGAAGACAGAATTCTAATTTGACTAGTTCAGATTATTAATACTTTTCTCAGAGCTCATAACTTGCTTTGTCTTTCTGTGTATTATTAGGTATGCTTTGATAGCCTTAACTCATGTTAATTTTTCCACAAGTCCTGCTTAAGTCAGCGCAGTGCATCTGGCACAGGGATGTAGTTAGAGAAAGGTACTAGAATTTTGCCTGCTGTAAATATAAACACTATCCACAGCATGTTTTAGTAAGACAGATGATGCTGATGAATTTTTAAATGTAACTGATTTCCTTTAACATCTGTGTGGAGGAGACAATGCTGAAGAGGCTGCCCATATTCATGTCATACAGTTGTCTTTGCAGGTGTTAAAGGAGTAAAATTTGGAAGAGCGTACATTCACGCATGCACTATTTGATATTTTTGTGTGATATTTTTAACGCAGATCATTAGTGTACTATTTCTTACTGTATCAGACTTTTGGCATAAAGGCAAATTCTGCTTCACTTGAATCCAGCATAACAGAGAACTGACTTTGGCAGATGTTCTGTTAAACAAAAGGCTTGATTTTTATTTTATTTCAAAATAAAAATCACGTGTGTTGTCAGCTCCAACTCGGTGTTACAGAACCCTTGGCAGCACCACCATGATATTTCTTTTTGCTTATAGGCATTGAACTGGGGAAGAGACAAGGCTCTGTGGCCCTCTTTTGCTAGGCATTTAATATGCTTAGGTCCCACTGACCTCTAGTAACTGAAGTTACGTATATATTTAAGGAGTCTATGAAGAGAAGTCTCAGAGAAGGCTTGATACTATTCCAGTTTCTAAACCAGAGAATCTTTCATGGAACTCTTTAGAAAAGATGGATGTTTTTTTGCAGCACATCTGTGGCTCCCGTGAAGGACAACTTCTTTTTTAAAGCCACAGATTGAGTTCTTGACTCGATATCTGTCACTTTCTGCAAGCATAGTATAGAATTATGTTAATCTGGTCCTGTTAGTTACTGAAGCAAGTGCTCAGTTGTATGATCTGAAGGTGGAGATTACTTCATCGCTCAGATGTGGTGGTCTTTCCAGGGGAACATGGCAGTTGGCATGTTAGTATTACCATCGTGTTTCCAGAATGACCTACTCAATTACAGTAGCATAGGTGAACTGCTATTACTGTATTTTCTGCAAGTTGCATGCTGCAAAAAATGCATAGATTTTTCTCTATGGGTAGTCTTCTTCTGATATTGTAGCCTGTCCTCAGGGGTGTGTCTACATTGATGTTTTGTGGGTTTTTATAGCAGTAATATGCTGTTTTGATGCAGCTTCTACATTGTCACCCTTTGCCCATGTCACTTTTGTTATCAGAGTAGTTTTAGTGTGTGCAAACTAGTTTTGTTACAGAGAAAACTAAGTCAGAATGCATATTTCCCAGATGCTCTATATAAATCACCACAAGGCCTGTATTCTCATGACATTCTGTAACATTTTTTCTTTTTAGAAGCTTTAAATGACATGTGTAGTGGATATGTTTACCCTCTGAGAGTAGACTAGACCAGAGGACAGTGTTCAACCTACATAACAAACATATGTGAGGAGCCTCAGTATCAGTTCTTTGCTCAGCTGACACTCTCCTATGGCTCCAAATTATTTGTTAATGTGGACACAGTCAGGAACCAATTGTCATTTTACTACTGGCTTACTGTTAATCCAAACAGAATAATTTAAAGTGCCAGCTCATATAAAGAGTATGATTTATCTCTTCCACTCTCTCTGCTCCATTCCCTCTACCCCTCAACCAAACTTACACTTTTACTGGTAATTTTTATTACAGTGTAGTTAGCTAGGCATGTAATTTCTTTGAAGAAAGGATTACTGCTTCTTTCAGATAAGAAACTCAAGGGAGAAATAAATTAAATAAATCTGATGTTTAGAGCCTTCTCTAGTGGCACTGGGTTATGACTGCAGTGTGTTTGTATGATTCTTCAGCATCTGTTGCTGAAGAACATGTAAGATCAGAAGAACCATATTCTGTAAATGCCAGTGGGTTTCTCTTGCTAAGTAAAGTTTTTAAAAGCACATGTAATACAGTAAGGTTTTAATTCCAGAAGATGATGGGTGATAAATAGAAAAGACTTGCATGGTCGAATGAATGCTTGTTATTAACATGTCTCTTCTCTCTTCATTGATGCATTCAGTTTTGTTTCTTTAATTTTTTTAACCTACCGTGTGGGACTTTTTGTAGCTGAAAAAGTTGCTTGTATGTTTTTATGAACCCACTAAACTTAAACAGATTTCTTTAGAAAAATAATGTGGATACATTTTGCTTTCTTCAGGCTCAAGAATGTTAAAATAGAAATGCTTTCTTAAATTCCCTCTCCTGGCTCAAGTTACTAGGTGGTCCCAAGTTACCAGAAGTAAAATTTATAAATCTAACCCCTAGTCTAGACATTTTCCAGCACTGACTGCAGTTCAAAAAATATTAATGTCTAGCCGGCAAAGTGAAATTCCCCCCAGTGATTTTGCAAATGACTAGAAAGTTAACCTTTTGCCAACTGCTCCTTCTGTGCATAGAGGTTATTAAAAAGAATCCAGGCATTTATAACTAGCACTTTTAAGACTGAAACACCTTGGCATGACCCTTTGTGTCTCCTTCTGTTTATTCAGGCTTGGCCTCTGTGGCTGGAATGTGTGAGCCTGAAAGGAGCTGCAGCATTAATGAAGACATTGGCCTAGGTTCAGCTTTTACCATTGCACATGAGATTGGTCACAAGTGAGTGAGTTTAAAAAAAGAATATGTTTTAATGTATCACCTTTTTAATATTAGATTAATAATAGATTTTTTTTTTTTCCCATGCATGGCTGTACCATCTCTATTCTGGTGCTCCATGTTTGTGTATATAGTATTCATGAATGGCAGTATATGCAATTTAGTGGATGTTACCAAGGGCTTTAAATTTAGAGCTGAAGACTCACGGTTTATACTTTGATTGCAGATTCCAGTTAAATCTGTTCCTTTGCAGATATGGCTTACAACCTTTGTACTGTTTTGTATTCTTAAATATTGTGTTGTTATTTTGTCTTATATATAATTCAAAATATTATTAAAACATACTGATTCAGTTGTCCATATTCATATGCTGAATAGTAATCTGTCACTCAAGCATGAAGTATACCAAACAGCCATAGACGAATCATAGAATCACTTGTTACATTTTAAGCATCAGCATATCGTTTTAAAATGCACGATGTTATGAGACTGGTAAAATCTTAGTTGAGTTTGGTCTGGAAACATTTCAGGTCTTCTTTCAAAAGACAGCATTGTTAGTGCATTGTGATGACTCAGAAGACTAGGCATCTTCTGGTATCAAGAGGTTTCCTTCTTTGTTTACATGGGTTGACCAAGACTAAGTTATGGACAGTGTGTTTTTCAAATCATTAGCTGATACAACTAAAAGTTCCAATGCAGACAGCAATGGAAGCTATCAATCTGCTGGTCAAAAAAAGGAGTTGGAAGTAAGTGATTATTTCCAGCCCACCTATCGTGAGAGATAAATCGTTGGGCAAGTATGATCTCATTTATATTATGTGTGGAAAAACACATAACCCACTTCAATTGTACTGAAGTAGATGAATTTTAGAATCCAAAGGCAATTGTATAGGATCTGAACAAAAGTAAAATACATGCAATTCTCCTCGTAATTTCTCTCCTTCTATTCCTTCCTTACCTGCATGATTTGAAAAAGGTAGGGTGGAGGAAAATATCTTTCCACTGTTGAAGAAAGACCTACTACAAATAGTTTGTTTTCTGAAACAAGAAGATATTTCAGGCTAACAAGAAATTTTGACATTCTTTTTAATAACATCTCATACAGTAATAGGTGACCTTGCTGTGAATTCATCACGTTTAATAAGAAAAGCAATCTTCCAATACCACATCTTCATTCTAATCCGTATGTCATTCAACTATGTATTTTATGCAGGTTATTCCATAGACAATGAAAATAATTCAAATATATGCAGTCATTTTATCATGCGAAGCTGGCACAATGACAAAAATTGATTTGAAGAGCTTAGACTTCGGTTAGAATCCAAGAAAAACAATATAGCAATAGCATATAGTCTGTGATCGCAGGATTTTTTTTTAAACCATATGTGTTTTCTGCATTCCATATCTTCTGGCTTCTTATATGTAAGGCCTTTTAAAATTCTGAAATCTCAGCTCTTTGGGGCTTTCACCTTATCTTATAGCTGGCATGATATGTCAAATGCTGGTTTGAAAAAGGAAATAGAAACAATAATACTTTAGCTTCTATCCAATGCACAGTCACTAGAGTTGCACTAAAAGCGTGCTATGTAGTTAACTTTAGGAAGAGCTGGACAAAAGCGGGCAAAAAAGTCTTCGAAGTTTATAATGTTTCGTGCTGTCACCTCCCATTCACCCAAGCTGTGACTGAATACTTCTACAACTAAGTCAAAGAAGTTATTTACTCTTAAACTTCTTGCTTCCTCGTATACCTACTAGAAGTACTTAGATGTGTGAGTAAAATAGTTTCAGAGAGCCTTTTAGACTTCTTTCCTCTGTCTGTACTGTGATGATTGCTTTTCTTTTCAGACATACATGTGAAATAGGAAATTGTCAAATGAAAAATAGAAGCATTTAAGGGATATGTGTACACTGAATATATAACATACCACAGAAAAACCCCAAAACCTCTCAATTAAATTAGAATGGAAGGATTGTACTTTGAAAGACCATGTTTTTATTAATTATGTAGTTGCCATGGAATACTATTTTTTTTTTTTAATAAATATTGAACTGAGGAATAAGATTCTCTTGTGAGTAATGAGAACGGTAATTATAATGCCTATATTTTGATAGATTATTCACATTTTCTCTAAAATTGGATTTGTAAAATTCCCTGATGGAAGCATGGCTCAACTTATAGTTAGGTTCTAGTAATTTATTAAATTAGAGTGATGAAAAATCATTAGATCACTCAATTTGACTTTCTGTATATCATAGTGTATTAAATTTAGTTCATTTAATCTTGTTTTGATCCAAGTAACTTCCATTTGGTTGAAGAATATTATCCAGGAAAGCATTTGGTCCTGAAGATGTAAAGGGAGCATGAGTGTGATTATTATGGTCAGTCATAATTTTTCTTAAATATTTGTAAGTATTTAAAAAAAAACAAACTTTTTTTGCTTCTATTCCGTACCACTTATCATTTTTCTATGTGTATAACCCAGTTTTGATGCAGATAAGGCATGTGCAGTTAAGACTCATAGCGAGTGTTTTTTACTGAAGACGATAATACATTTGTTTCTTTATTGGGTTTATAAAGAACTGTGCTAGACTTACAGTTCTGAGGACAGCTTTGTATTACTCTTAATACTTCTGTGAACCAGATAAAATTCAGAGTGGGTCCTTTAGCTTTCAGAATAGTGTTTCTGCAAATTTGATTTGTGATGCTGGAGTTACAGAATGCTTACTTTCCTACTGTTACATATTTCACACCAAAAAATGCTTCCGGTTTCTGGTAAGCAAAAATCACAGCCAGTGATCTGTCATGGCAGGAGTGAGAATTGAATGTGTTTGCCCTGCATTGTCAAGAAAAGTTTGACTTTTTCTTAGTGAATAAAGAAACCATTTGCAGTCTTGAATATGCTGGTTTTCTTAGACAAGTAAAATGTAAGATCCAGCCCCATTTTCTCTTTCCCTATCAGCTGGGTTGGGTTGCTTTCTGCCCTGTGATTTTTAATTTGGATACTTTCTAAAATCTATCATTTGGATACTTTCTAAAATACATGCATGCTGTACAGGATGCTTAGTGGAACTGACAGAGAATTCCAGGTTCCATTGAAAGGTGTATATCCCTAAAAGGAAGGTGTTGTGCCATTCATTATTGCAGTCCGATGGAGTTAGTTGAGATCCAGAAACTAAATAACAAAGTAGAAAAGAAGAAATTATGATAGTGGTCTAGGCTTTGGACAGAGAGCTGCCCATAAAACTTGGAGTAAGAAAAGAGTTTGCTAGTGAGAGACAGCTCTTGAGGGCTGTACATGAGGAGCAGGAAGAAGGGCTGGTGGCTGAAGTCAAAATTGTCATGACTTATACAAGATGTAATGACTTGAAATTCAGAGGAGTTTGGAAGTTGTATCTTGGTGGAAAAAAGGTGTAAGACATGATAAAAAGATTATAGACTATCGGAGTAAATTGGCTTCAAGTTGAAGAACCACAGTATTTTCAAACACATACTTAGTTGTCAGTTAAAATGTGCCTGCAATTCTAGAACTTTTTTTGAAGTTTTTTTTTTTTTTTTTTAGTCTCTATGCAAAATAAAAAAAAATAGTTTAAATACCTCTCCTCCACATGAGAAAGTTGGTCTTCCGTGCTGGAATATGAATTTCTAATCTACAAAATCCTAGGGCTACTTTCAGGAGCTTTTTTCCTCATTCCTCAGTGATCACTGACCTTTGTGTTTGACTAGTGTATTGGGTTTGTGTGGCAAGGTTTCGGTAGTGGGAGGAAGGGTACAGGGAAGCTACAGGGGTGGCTTCTGTGAGAAGCTTCCCATGTGTCCAATAGAGCCAATGCCAGCTGGCTCTAAGATGGACCCACTGTTGGCCAAGGCGCTACCACCTGTCAATGAAGGTGGTAGTGCCTCTGAAAGAGCACATTTATGAAGAGGAATAAAGACTGTGCAACAACAACTGCAGCTGAAGAGAGGAATAAGGCTACCCAAGAAAAAAAGTTCTGCAGAACCCAGGGCCAGAAGGAAGTGAGGGCATGCTCCAGGCACAGGAGCAGACATTCCCCTGCAGCCCGTGGGTGCAGAGCATGGTGAGGCAGCTGTGCTCCTGCAGCCCATGGAGGTTCATGGAGGAGCAGATGTCCACCTGCAGCCTATGGAGGAGGGCATGCTGGAGCAGTTTTGGTGCAGGACTTGTGACCACACTTGTGACCTGACTGGAGCAGCCTGTTCCTGAAGGGCTGCACCCCATGTAAGGGACCCACACTGGAGCAGCCTGTTTCTGAAGGGCTGCAACCCACGGAAGGGACCACACTGAAGCAGTTCATTAAGAACTGCAGTCTGCGTGAAGGACTCACAATGCAGAGGTTTATGGAGGATTATCTCCTGTGGGAGGGATCCCACCATGTATCAGGGGAAGAGTGTGAGAAGTCTTCCCCTGAGGAGGAGGGAGCAGCGGAGACAATGTGTGATGAACTGACCACAACCCCCATTTCCTGTTCCCCTGCTTGGTGGGAGGAGGTAAAGAAAATTGGGAGTGAAGTTGAGCCCAGGAAGAAGGGAGGTGCGGGGAAAAGGTATTTCAAGGTTTGGCTTTATTTCTTATTACCCTACTCTGATTTGATTGGTAATAATTTCCCCAGGTCAAGTCTGTTTTGCCTCACTAATTGGTGAGTGATCTGTCCCTGTCCTTATCTAGACCACAATCCTTTTGTTATATTTTCTCTCCCCTGTCTACCTGAAGAGGAGGAGTGATAGAGCAGCTTTGGTAGACAGCTGGTGTCCAGCCAGGTCAACCCACTACGATCAGTCAGACCTCATCTGCATTATAGGACCTGAGTTTGAGCAGATGTTTTCTAGAAGACGTGTCTGAAGGAATGTACGTGTTGTACAACTGGAAGAAAAATACTCCAATCTGAGGTAATAGGGACAGATACTTAAAACTTAAGCTTTCAAAAATAGTTGAAGCACAGCTAGGATGAATAGTACTCACACCTCTTCCTGTCAGCTCTCCCATGAACAGATCTCCAGTTGATGCTCTCAGCATTGTTTATGATGATGACATGTTCCATTCTGAACTATAGCAGGGCTGTCAGACTGTCTCCAATCTACAGTGTATGATCACCTCAGCAGGAGCCAGAACAAGTTAAAATTTGTCCCTGCTAGATGCCTAGGATTGAGAGCAACACCTGCAATTTTTAGGTGCAATTTGAGTAACTTTTTTTAGTTAAAAAAAATTAAAACAGAACAAAATGTGTCCAGTTTTTGGGCGGGACAAGCCATGGAAGATCATATTCTTCCTCTCTTGCAAAACCGTATTCTTGCCTCCTGCTCTGGTCTTCTATGTTAAAGGAACACTTTTATGTTTGCCTTTGTAATATTACAGGTATAAAAGCTTGCAAATTCTATTAAAGTGTCTTCTTTGGGACTTCAAGTTTAATGGTGTTTTGTGCATATAAAATGAAATGTTGTAAACGTAAGCCTAGTAAAACAGTTCTGGTTTCTGTGACATATTTACAATATGAAAAAGGCTTATGTCTAAATATCTATAAAATACTGTTTGAAGTTTAGAGTGTACAATACTAAAATAATTTATCTAATATTAAAGCATTCTAATCAAGGAAAAAGAATGTACTAACACTTCACAGATCTTAACAGAAGTGTAAGTAGAATAAATGGGGGTGAATAGGAAGTTTATCATAACCTTCAGGGCATCGTGAATTTCCAAAGGAAATCTGAGCTGAGAAGTTGGCTTCCTTAGTATAGAGCCAGTATTTTCCCATTTCTGTTATGGTGTAGATACTTGATGCATTCATACTCTGGCTTAGTGTAGCACACAAACCTTACTTGATGTTACTCTTGTGGCATTAAAGCTGGCTAGCTATGGTAGTGTAAGCCAGAAGGATAAGTTTTCTAATATTCCCATAGAAGCCTGTCATTTCCCCATAAGAAAGTTCAGGTTTCTCAATAGGCTGTGTTTTATTTAGTAAATTGCTGTGCTTGTAAGAGTTTCATGTGTTATTTAATACAAAATTATGCTGATACATAAAAACTGTATGTAATAGGATGTTTGTTCATCACCTGTAACTCGGAGAAGATTGATACTTAGGAATTAAATAGGAAAAATGTTATGATAAAAGTATGCTAAGACTTGTATTTAATTTCATGGCAGATACGCTTGTTCTAAAGCTCCAATTACTTGATTGATTTGTTTCCCAAGTTTCAGAAAGTAGTATGTTCAAAGTTTTAAATTCTGCATTATCTTTTATTTTTAATGTCATTTAAGGGTGAGTTGCAATTTACCTGCTGTTGTGAAGCTATACCCAGTACTTTTTCTTAACATTGGCTTAGAAATATTTGGAGGGCTACATAGAAAGAGAGTTTTCTCTTATGGTGTGGTACAGGGGATATGCTTAAAAAAGTACAGAAAAAGTTGCCCACCTTCTATCACTGTAAAACAGTAAAATATGAAGATTGTATCTTCTTGAAAAATTCACCATAAAATCATATAAAGTGACAAATATTTCATTGCTAGTAGATGGGAGAATAATTAAGAAAATTCCTGTGCCCACCAGAAATGACACTTTTTTACATGTAGCTCATAGCTCTGATATTGTAGAGGAAAAAACCAAATCTTTTGAATAGTATTCAAAAAGTATTCAAATAGTATTCACTTTGGTTGAACAAAATAATGCTAAGACATTATAATTTTCTGCCTTAACTCCTTGTATGCATTCCAGTATCACTAAGAAAAGGCAATTTAAAACTATAGTAACATTTACAGATACAGAGAAGCTGACAATTTTCTTACTTTTTCAATATTTTCAATAAATAAGAAAAACAGGCTGTAAGCAGATATTTCAAACTATATGAAATACATATAACAATTTACACATTTTTAATAATTTTAAGTACAAAATACTACAAAAATAACACAAAGTTTATGAAAAAGCTGGTATCTAATAAACTGTCAGGTTTTACAAGGAAATTATAATTCACCCTTTAGGTCTTTGTTTTGGGTTCAGCTGTAGCAGTCATTTTTCTCCTTCTTAGTAGCTGGTGCAGTGCTTAAACCATGACAATCTTCTAATACAAGAATACTTGTTCAAGCATGCCTTCCATCTTCCATCACTGCAGTAAGGATTTATTGTTAGACATTTTTAATGTATATTTCTCTGGTGCACTTTATGACTCTTCTCTGCCCTTTGTTTCATTCTCCATAAATGTTATGAGAGCAGTGTGTCTAATCAACACACTGAGGCGCTGGAGGAAATTCTAGCAATGAACCTTGGTCAAAGATACTTAGCTTGAAAATCATCCATTTCACTCCTGGTATGTGTGTTTATTCTGTCTCTCCTAGTACAAACAATTAGTATAATAATACTTCTTAAGGTTAAAGTTTCTTTTCTCTCTTAAAAAGGTTTCTTTTTCCTAAAGAATTACAAGTAGTTATGCAGCTGTAAGTCAGCCTTAGATGATGGACAAGATGATCAAGTCTTGATTTACAGTGTTTTTCTTGCTGGTGTTCTGTAACTTTGTTGCCTCACCTGGCTCAAGATTCTCTGCTTCTTCCTTAATGCTGTTTAAACAAGTGCAGAACAAATAGGAGCCACTGTTTTAAAAGAATCAAGTCAAATTCATAAAATTCATGAATCAGCAAGTTACTAAACATATACCCCGTTGTATTTAGAGAAAGGAAACATTAGCATTCTCTGTAGTTCTGAAGGTTCTAAACCCTAGCAAAGCTAGGAAATTGTTGGACTACAGCTGGAAAGCAGAGATAACTGACTTACTGAGAAAAAGCAGTTCCCTTGAGTAGCACATTTGAGGTAACTTCAGTGCTGTGAAAGTACATGATCTACAAAATAAACTTTGGAGAACAGTGCTTGAGAGCATTCAGATTGTTTTGGTTCTGTCTTCTCTGCACCTTAAGTGTTTGTGAAATAAATCAGGATGGGGCCATCCTGGGTGTTTCACAAAAATAAGGTGACATTTCAGAAACATCAACAAGAAGTGTTCTGGCAACCATAAACATCATAGTTCAGAACCACCCAACAAATCAGTAAACTCATCTTAAATACAAATGAAATTGTAGAGACCTCCAGTATTGTCCTATTGCAAGAGAAAGGAAGGGCAGACTAGAAGTTTAGATTCCCATGCTTATCTATTTTCTGGTTATCTATTGTGTTTTATTCAGTGCAGCTGAAACGAGTTATCTCCTCTGTCGTTTTTGAGGTCAAATCTGAAGTTGGATGTGTATTACAAATAATTCCATCAGATAGTTTTTGGGTTGGTTTTTTTTCAGATATAAGGAAAAACAGATTTCCAAGAAGAAAAGAATCTGTTCCGTTACAGATGTTAGTAAATGAATCAGGCACATAGAACTAGTCAGATGTGCTGCCTTCTTACTATTTTTTTAAAAGTATACAGACTAGAAAGAAATTGCAGGACATTTTCAGTTATGATTTTAAAGTTGTTTGTGTTGCTGTTTGCACAGTTCTTTAATGTAGGTGCTCTCTTGGGAAGTGAGGAGCCATAGTGGTTGGAAAAAAGAGCTGCTGGGTTAAACATCTCTCTTTGAGACAGTATGTGGAAAGGTAACTTCATAGTAAAACTGTTGCGTCACCTGTCAAGACTTCTTACTTTCCCTTCACTAATCTGGCTGAGACAAAATTATACTGGTAACTTTTAACAAGCTTTTTAAGCCAGTGAAAGAAATACAGTCTGCATCTGTTTAATGAGTTTGAAAAAGTAAATTAAGTAAATTATAAGAGTGGCTCCACAAAAAGTATTTTATGTTTCTTCCTGTTTTCCTTGTCTTCCCATACCAATCTAATTGCAAACATGCTTTCATAAAAGACATAGCTTTAATATAATGAATGCCAAATATAACCAACATGCTGTGATGGAAATAAAACTGATACTTTGGACAAAAATGTATTTTCATCTGCAGTCCTGGCCATAGGAGTGCAAATTACTGGGCCGTAATGGCATGCTGCCACTACTGTCTTTGGAAATAGATGACAGTAATTGCAAAATCTGTTTTCAAGCATCAGAAAAGGATTACCTGCACCTAATGGTCAGTTTCCTCCTAATTCAGAAGCAGGGGCAAGTAGAAGAACCTTCTTGGAAAGGGACAGATGATTTAGATGAATGAATATTCATTAAAAAATAAGAATACCATCAGCTCATGAAAAGACATTGAGTTCCTGAGTGCATCAGGAATTGCAGCTTGTATGCACTGACATGCTTTGTATCATGTATACTGCTGCCACCATCAGCAACATCAGCCTTTTCACAAGGAGAACTGGTGGAAGAAGGAAATCTATTGACTACAAAATTTATTCCTTTTTCCCCCTTTTTTTAGTCCCCAAACGCAAAAATTTTAGTTCCCAAACAGTTGAAGTCAGTCATTGCTTTGACAAATGAACTAACTAGGGATAACCTGGATATCAGATATAGAAAGAATGACCCAATTCACCTCTTTCCCACATACCCAAATGCCCATTTCTATAAAGGCGTTATTAATAGATATTATAAAAAACCAAGGGTTTCTATTTTAAGAAATTGGACAGAGGAAATTAAAAGAACTGTTTGTATCTGAAATATCCCTAATTCTATGAACTTATGGCAGTTGAGAACTAGGTCGGTAAAGTGTATCTTTCACTACAAAATTCTGTTTTAGTTTGTTGCATTGCACATCTAAGTTCTTCACTGCCAAAATATCTATCAATATTGAACACTGATCATAATAATTAACAGTGGTCTGAATGTTTCATTATAATTCATACATTACTTAGACATTGTTTATGAAGCTGCTTTGCTTCATAAACATGCCTGCTAGAGGATGTAGGAAGGCAGCTAGGATGACTAAGGCCTCCTAAGAATTAAACCCGGCGAGAAGGGTCAAGGACAGCAAAAAGAGCTTTTTCAAATACATGGCAGACAAAACTAACACCAGAGGCAATGTAGGCCCACTGATGAACGGGATGGGTGCCCTGGTGACAGAAGATACAGAGATGGCAGAGTTACTGAATGCCTTCTTTGTCTCTGTCTACTCTGCTGCAGGCAGTCCTGAAGAGTCCTGTACCCCTGAGACCTCAGATGAAGTCAGGTCAACGGAGCGGTTTGCCTTAGTCGATGAGGAATGGGTTAGAGACCGGTTGAGCAATCTGGACATCCATAAATCCATGGGTCCAGATGGGATGCACCCGCGGGTGCTGAGGGAACTGGTGGAAGTCATTGCTAGACCACTCTCCATCATCTTTACCAAGTCTTGGGAAACAGGAGAGGTGCCTGGGGACTGGAGGAAAGCAAATGTCACTCCAGTCTTCAAAAAGGGCAAGAAGGAGGACCCGGGTAACTATAGACCGGTCAGCCTCACCTCCATCCCTGGGAAAGTGATGGAACACCTTATCCTTGGTGCCATCTTAAGGCATATCAAGGATAAGAGGGTTATGAGGGGCAGTCAACATGGCTTCACCAAGGGGAAATCATGCTTGACCAATCTCTTAGCCTTTTATGAGGAAATAACACGGTGGATGGATGATGGCAGAGCGGTGGATGTGGTCTACCTTGACTTCAGCAAAGCATTTGACACAGTCTCCCACAGCATCCTCACAGCTAAATTGAGGAAGTGTGATCTGGATGATCGGGTAGTGAGGTGGACTGTGAACTGGCTGAAGGAGAGAAGGCAGAGAGTTGCAGTCTACGGGGCTGAGTCTAGTTGGAGGCCTGTAACTAGTGGAGTGCCTCAAGGGTCAGTACTGGGACCAGTATTATTTAATATATTCATCAACGATTTAGATGAGGGAATTGAGTGTACTATCAGCAAGTTTGCTGATGACACTAAGCTGGGAGGAGTGGCTGACACGCCAGAAGGCTGTGCTGCCATCCAGCGAGACCTGGACAGGCTGGAGAGTTGGGCAGGGAATAACTTGAAATATAACAAGGGAAAGTGTAGAGTCCTGCATCTGGGCAGGAACAACCCCAGGTTCCAGTATAGGTTGGGGAACGACCTGTTAGAGAGCAGTGTAGGTGAGAGGGACCTGGGGGGTCCTAGTGGACGACAGGATGACCATGAGCCAACACTGTGCCCTTGTGGCCAAGAAGGCCAATGGCATCCTGGGGTGCATTAGAAGGTGGGTGGTTAGTAGGTCGAGAGAGGTTCTCCTTCCCCTCTACTCTGCCCTGGTGAGACCCCATCTGGAATATTGTGTCCAGTTCTGGGCCCCTCAGTTCAAGAAGGACAGGGAGCTGCTGGAGAGAGTCCAGCGCAGGGCAACGAAGATGATTAAGGGAGTGGAGCATCTCCCTTATGAGGAAAGACTGAGGGAGCTGGGTCTCTATAGTTTGGAGAAGAGGAGACTGAGGGGGGACCTTATTAGTGTATATAAATGTATAAAGGGGGAGTGTCACGAGGATGGAGCCAGGCTCTACTCAGTGGCAAACAATGATAGGACAAGGGGTAATGGGTACAAACTGGAACACAAGAGGTTCCACTTAAACTTGAGAAGAAACCTCTTCTCAGTGAGGGTGACGGAACACTGGAACAGGCTGCCCAGGGAGGTTGTGGAGTCTCCTTCCCTGGAGACATTCAAAACCCGCCTGGACACATTCCTGTGTAACCTTATCTAGGTGTTCCTGCTCCGGCAGGGGGATCAGACTAGATGATCTTTTGAGGTCCCTTCCAATCTCTAGCATACTGTGAAGCTGTATTTTTATATGTGATATTAAAAAATACTTTGTATAATAATCCAAGGTTTCAGTCAGACCTTCCGTGTCTCTAATGTAGCATATGGCTTTCTGCATTTATGAAATATTGTATGTTGAGCTAGGTACATGCAGGCTTTGCTACATACTAGGTATTCCATAGTGAGATATCCCACAATGAAATGGTGCCTTTTTGATAATTAAAAAATTAAAGAATGGTTTGGGTTGGAAAGGACCTTAAGATCAGCTAGTTCCAACACCCCTGCCGTGGGCAGGAGTGCTTCACACTAGATCGTGTCATGCAAGGCTCTGTCCAGCCTGGCCTTGAACACTGACAGGGATGGAGCATTCACAACTTCCCTGGGCAACCTGTTCCAGGGACTCACCACCCTCACAGCAAAGAACTTCTTCCTTATATCTAACCTGATCTTCCCCTGTTTGAGTTTAAACCATTGCCCCTTGTCCTATCCCTACAGTCTCTAATGAAGAGTCCCTCTCCAGCATCTCTATAGGCCCCCTTCAGATACTGGAAGGCTGCTATGACGTCTCCACGCAGCCTTCTCTTCTCCAGGCTGAACAGCCCCAACTTTCTCAGCCTATCTTCATACAGGAGGTGCTCCAGTCCCCTGATCATCCTCGTGCCCTCCTTTGGGCTTGTTCCAACAGTTCCATGTCCTTTTTATGTTGAGGACACCAGAACTGTACACAATACTCCAAATGAGGTCTCATGAGATCAGAGTAGGGGGACAGGATCACCTCCTTTGACTTGCTGGTCACGCTCTTTTTGATACAGCCCAGGATATGGTTGGTTTCTGGGCTGTAAGCACACACTGCTGTCTCATGCTCAGTTTCTTGGACCCCCAAGTCCTTCTGAAGGCAGGGCTGCTCCGAATTACTTCTTTGCCCAACCTGTAACTGTGCCTGGGATTGCAGAACCTTGCACTTCACATTGTTGAATGAACTTCATGAGGTTGGCATTGGCCACCTCTTGGGCCTGTGAAGGCCCCTTTGGATGGCATTCCTTCCCTCCAGAGTAGTGAGTGAACCACACAGCTTGGTGTCATTGGCAAACTTGCTGAGGGGGCACTCAATCCCACTGTTTTTTCCCCGCAAGTGGTTGAATGGAAATAAAAGGCAGACTAAGAAAGTGGATTTTTAGGGCTGTGTATGCTATTAAGAAATACTCCGTTCATTTGCTTGGTTTATGTCAGACTAATCAGGCATATGTTGTTTTTTTTTTAGGAATAAAAGTAGTAATTTAAGTAAAGATAGTCTCTGTAGTGAAAGTCTTTCCAAGAAAATGCTCTGTGACTTCTAGTTTTAATTTTGTGGTTGATGATCAAATTAAAGAGTAATTAAAGCTAATAGCTAATAATAAATATTATTAAAGCTGTAGCTCCATGTATATAGTAGTGCAGTATATAAGTATGTAAGTATATAAGTAGTTTATATATCCAAGTATATAAGTAGCGCAGGATTTCTAACGTGAGGATTCTTTCACCCTATGTCATTTTCTGGAGTCATATCATCTTTGCTGAAGGTTAACTAATTTGTTGCCTGGAAATCTCTGTTGGCCAAATGCCACCCAGAGGTTTCTAACTGTATTTTTTTGCTGATTTTTAGTCATCTTGTTTCCAATGTACCGTGCCAAAGCGGAACTCTAATAGAAGTGCTCCAAGTCACTGTGTGAGTGGATACAGAGAGGGAGTGCACATACGGCATGGCACTGGAAATTGCAAACCTCATGTTCTGCTTGAATTACCATTGGCTGCTGTGTGCCTATACTGTACTGTTAGAGCAATATCACCTATTCTGTATTTGTGCTTGTTTACCAATCCGTGTGCCAGTGCCACAATGTATACTCCTTATCTAGGTGCAATACCAAATAAGGACTGAGTGCTCTGTATTTATCTTGCAAGAATATTGTTAATTTTCTTTAAAAGCTTTATAAAATAAGGAAAATGCTTCCAAAACTCTGTGGGAAAACGGAAGTTATGTAATTGTGCAGTGTTCTGAGATTTGAATAAACTAAACAGAACTTAACCGATTCTGATTCTCTGCTAAAGACATCCCCTGTACTAAATGTGTTCTTTTTGATCTAAAGTGGTTTCTGTAAAGGTGACTAAGTTTTAAGAGGTGTCTGAGGCTACAGAAAAGTAACAAGTTATTTCTCTCTTCTTTTGGGCAGTTTTGGTATGAATCATGATGGAATTGGAAATTCCTGTGGGACGAAAGGTCATGAAGCAGCAAAGCTAATGGCAGCTCATATTACAGCAAACACCAACCCTTTCTCTTGGTCAACCTGTAGTCGGGATTACATTACCAGCTTTTTAGAGTAAGTAATCTCTCAAGAAAAATCTTGAGTTTTCAAAAAATTGACACTTTTCAGAATAAATAGTTGAGATTCAGTGACCTGTTCTTATGTTTTACATTTATAGAATGAAATCACATAAATACAGCAAGTCACTTGAGATTTTTATTCTGTAAGCCACCTTTTCTATGTAACGGCAAAAGTTTCTGCTCCATTCCCACTTTGCAGTTCTCATTATTAATCTGTGCAAAACGTTTTGAAGTGCTGATTGTATCCCATTACTTCATTAATCCGAGGGTGAGAAATAGAGGAAGGTGGAATTTGTCTGTGAATGATGGGCATTGTTTTTAAATATGCAAATGTGAAGCAATCTAAAGAAGGTAGCAGAGCCATAGCCCTGTTGCCCTGTTACTTGTACATTTCATTCTCCAGATTTTTTTCATGCAGTCTTGTGGGGTTTTATCTGTCAATGTCCTTTGGTACCATCAGTGAGACTATAAAAAGATTATATGGGAGGATGTCATAGATCTTGATATTAATACCTCAAAATTATGCTAACCTATACTTCTGTGGCGATTTGTATCAAGTACATTACTACCTGTAATTTTACTTCTGTATGAAAAAAAACAGTCAAAATATGTTGGTCTTGACACCATGCTCATACCAATGTATGCATTGGTATATATGATGCATAAGGAAGCCTTTATATGTATTTTCACTTGTGGAAGACAAACACAGAACTGAGTTCATTGAGAACAGATTAATAACAGGATTTTTTTAAATGGCGTAATACATGCTTTGTGGGAGCAAATGTCAGTTGGTTCGTAGGTTCAGTGTCATCAATGTAATAATTCCTTCAAGAAATAAAGGTTGCTCATTAATGAAGACACATAACTGTTTTAGGGGATGGACTTAAATCACTGAAGTTGTCTAACTATGAGATTACTAAGAGCAAAATTAGTTTCTCTTTCTCTTTAAGGGATATAACCTCACAATAAGGTGCTGTATTCTGAATCTTACCTAAATGGAGCCATCCAGACCAATACATTTTCTTTAGGTTGGTTCAAATGTAGTTTCCCATGCAATACAGAGGGTCTCTGAATTGTTCTGAAGAGGTGTTGGAGCTCCTGTAGAGTCAGTGGGCAGAGGCAAATGTTTGATGTTGGTGCTGTTCAGAGAGAAAAAAGCATCTCTTCAGTTACTGTGTCAGGTAAAGGCATTTTATATCACCCTGCTGAACTGTGCACTCACACAGTTTTTGTATCAAAGTGTTTTAAAATGAGGGTTGAATAAAATAAAGCATACTGGGTAAAGTCATACTTATATATATGTATGATACACATTTCTCACTATATAAATGTATTTTCTCTGGAGGTCTATATATGTATTAATTCAATAATTTTTTATATATATATATATAAAAAATATATATATATATTTAAAAGACTACCATTATAAAGATAGGGTAGTTTTGTTTTATCTTTTCACCACAATCATTCATCAGGGATTTCCAGTTATCTGTGTTAATTCAACACTTCCCATTAGTAGTATTTCTAATATATCATGTAGCCTGTTTTTAACTATGACAAAGAATATGGTTTTCACTTCACTTCTGAGAGATTATTTCACAGCTTTGTAGTTCTGACTGTAATATAACAGTTCAGGTATTTTCTTGTAACATTTGGGGGTTTGTTTCTTACTGTTACAGTTCTGTCATTCTCTGTCTCATTTACTTCTATTTGTTGCTTTCCTTTGAGGTCCATTTTGATCTCATAATTGTACTCATAATAAGTTGTCTATTGATAAAGACATAATTCAACAGATAGTTAAGAAGTCATTTCTTATTTATGGGTTTAGAGAAGGAAACAGTAAAATTCTGTGGCTTGTGTTATGCTGCAGATAAAATAGAACTGAATATTTGTACATAAAGTTCCCGCACAGTTTCAGCCTCAATGATTACACGTGGCAGCATCAATAATAAATTCTTTATAATATTTTAGTTATATATTTTTAACTTGGCTGTAGATGTTATTTTTTTCAAAGCCACTTTGGCTAAACATTATTTTATGTATTGCAATTAAGATTATCTTTTCACATTGTATAGGATATTGTGTCAAATAACTAAGAGCCAGAGATAATGTCTTCATCTACTTACTTTGTAATCTGTTTTTTAAAATGTCAAATTTCTCAAACATGATGTATCAATTATGAGTCTATGCTATGGTTTTAATAATCTATAAATGAGTTGATATTTTTTCCTTAAAATGATTTTTTTATTATTTCGTAGAGTAGCCTGTAAAATTGTAGGTTTTTTCTCCAGTTTCTAGTTTTCTCCCTAGCTTTTCGTGTCATCTCCTCAATGACAGCAGGAAGCTGTTGAGATAGTTACACATGTACCTGCAGGACAACTGTCAGAGGCCTTTATCACTTCTCTTTGCTCATTCACACCTTTCCTCAAGGCAGAACAGCTGTAAGAGCAGATACTTTTCTGTTGCAGGTAATTATCAGTGAGGAAGAAGCAAATTAAAATCGCAAGTTTCATGTGGTAGCAATTCCCTGACTGCTCCTATAAAAACAGAACAGTCTGCATGCAGGCAGGAAAAATGATTCAGATTTTTTTTAATGGTTCTTCATAACTTAGTAACAGATGAGGAAAATGCGGTAGAGGCGAAGCCTCAAGATGTTGTCATCTGTGTCTCCAGATAGATTAGACTCTTCTGCCTTTCTTTCTGTTTTACCTCAAGAATGGGAAAACGGCTTGGACAGGACCCTATAGACTACAAACAAGAAAAAGTGTTTGTTTTTTTGTTTGTTCGGGGGTTTTATTCTGTGCTGTATGAGTATGGCTAGTTTAGGATACATTTAGCTGTGTCTAACAATAAAGAACATGAGGGTATGAAATGCAGATATGACAGCAGGAAACTGAGTCTGTGAGTCTGTGTGACGTTCCACAACACCAAGGTTTATCAGCTAGGGTCTGGATACAGGTTTGGGCAGGGCTGTCATGGCATGAGGATAATGCAGCTGGAATGAATTTCACTAGAAATCGCATGTTCACAGTGTTACATGGTAAGGTGGATTAATGTGGATTATTTACCAGTTAACCAGTTTAGGTCACCACTTGTTACAGCTGCTTTGCACTGTGTGCCATTTTATAGTGTAGATACCCCTTTGTCCTTTATGATGAGACAAAAGTATTTTGAAGCAGAAGTCATCCTGGTGACAGTCAAAGTAGAGCCTCACCTTCATCCTTCTCTTCCTGACAACGTTCTTATATCTACACCCAGAAACAAATATTCCAGACTGAGGCTACTGAGGAATAGCCATTAAGGATCACTTGCAAGGTATCAGTTCAGTCAGGCACTGGTTGGGAAAGCAATTTATTTTGCAGAGTTGTGGGCAGAGGATAAATATGACTCAAAGGATGACAGTGAGACAAAGCAAAGCTATATATTGCAAATAGATCTATTAGGACCTCAAGAAGGATGGCCAGCCAGGTTCTGAAATGGCCAAAGAAAATAATTTTGTTCTGGGGTGAACATTCCTTCTAGCACATAATAGCTGTTGTCTTAAGCTTTATATTAGAGTGAAAGATTGACTGAATTTGGTATATCAACTGAGTCGTTCATAAGTGCTTTACAATGGCTTTAAATTTCACTAACCTTTTATGGAATTAAATGTAAAAATACTCACAGAGGATTGAAGGGTTTGAGAGCAGTGTCTGAAAACAGATACCCTTGTGAGAGGAATAGAAGCCCTTAATGTCTGTTTATAGGAGAAAAAATAAGCCTAAAAATACTGTTTGTGACTGGCAAGCAAATAGTATAAATTTCGTTCTGTGCAGCATGTGTACATACGTATATATATAATATTTATATAACGTGCAAGTTGCATTTTATCTGACGTGTTTTGTACAGTTGTCTGTAGAGCCATGGAGATACAAAGAAGAGAACTTTTTGCTTAGAATTTTTTACTCAGTTATTCTTATGCTTTGTAATGACAAAATCTGGTGCTTTCTGGAATTGTTGTTTGTTAATTATGTCAGGATCAGATATGAGAAGTTGTTAGAAGAAGCCAGATGGCCAACTTTTGTCTTTCAAAGGCAGGATTGTTTTTAGAAGATGACTGGAGAAGAACCAAGAGTCTTCAGACTATTTGAATAAGTCATACATATCACAGGAAATTCTTGGGAGAGTCTTTAAGATTGCCATGCAGCAGGATTTATGTCTGAGACTACACCTTTCTAACTCTGGAAAGGAGCCAAAAGAACCTTGGCCGAAGCACATCCAGGTAGACAATATTTAAAGAAATTGTGAAGGGCAAAATCAACAGCAGATTCTCATTAACTGTTTGATGAAATAAATACAGGACAATAAATTGGCCTATATTTTGTAGTTCAGTATAACTGAACTATAGGGGGGGCCTATACTGATGCTGGGGAGGGACTCTTCATTAAGGACTGTAGTGATAGGACAAGGGCTAATGGGTTAGAACTTAAACAGGGGAAGTTTAGATTGGATATAAGGAGGAAATTCTTTCCTGTTAGGGTGGTGTGGCACTGGAATAGGTTGCCCAGGGAGGTTGTGAATGCTCCATCCCTGGCAGTGTTCAAGGCCAGGTTGGACGAGGCCTTGGGTGATACGATTTAGTATGAAGTGTCCCTGCCCATGGCAGGGGTGTTGGAAGTAGATGATCTTAAGGTCATTTCCAGCCCTAACGATTCTATGATTCTGTGATTCTATAATCCCACACTTTCAAGGCCAGATAGATTTTGGCAGGTGGATGATTTTGATAGATGGACCAGTAGATTTTTTTCTGGTATGGCAGCTTGGTAATTACTCAGATGAATAGAGGAACACTTTGAACACAGACCATATTGTGAAATAAAGTATACATTAAGGAAATTGCAAATTTTTTACTACCAAACAAAAGAAAAATCAAGTATTATGAAAAGATTGTGCAAAATTAGTCTTTCATATGAAATATATAATAAGACATAGATTCAGCCTTGCATAAAAGATTGGCAAGTAGTAGAATTTGTTATGAGAGTGATTGATAAATTGACATCAATATATTAATTTCCCTATCATTCAAGAATATTTTCATTTAGTAATCCTGCTCTGGTTCATTTTAAACATACCACTCCAAATCACACTTCCATTACTTATGCCCTGATTCTGCAAATATTTATGCTAGTATCTATAGACTCTTGAGCTTGAGTTTGCAGAGTTTATTCATTAATGTCAATTTAAGCAGTTTTTGTAACCTGTACAGAAATACATTCCAGTGCTCTCTAAAACATATGTTAAGATATGAAGTAAGGATTCTGTTAGGCGCCGAATGTTATATGTAGACGTATAAATAATTCTTGGGTTTATATGTATGTGTATAAAATGCACCGTGTTGATAGTTAGTAAATTTTACTTTTTTCACTATATTGTGAATAAAATATATTCCTCATATAATATGGTAACAGAGTTGATTAAACTATTATAAATAAATACTATCGATACATTTATGTATGTGATTGTTTATCATAGATAATGAAATATTTATGATACATTTAATTTATGATGGATAATCATAGTTTGCATTATAGTCTACATCATTATTATCCATAAGCCAACATTCAAAACCTACTTTCAGTGCCAGTGTTTGGGGATCTTTTCTTCAACATTGAAGGAGTTGTGTTGTACTGTGTATATTGCTGAGATATTTTGGAATAGATACTATAATAGGAGCATATATCCTGAAAGGTCAACATCCATGGTTTTTTCTTTTTGTCTTTATTGGCTTTGGATACAGTAGTGATGGCTATCTAGAAATGATGATCCTCAGTTTTGCATTGTTCAGTTTGTAAAGTTTTTATCATTGAATCCCTGCTTCTTGTTATTTAGATCAAACCATTAGCAGTGATAGCATGTCTGAGATCTTAGGCTTTCAGAGTGCTCTAGAACCCTTGGTATTCTTCCAGACAGAGGATTAATTTGCTATCCTGTGATATTGAAATATACAATAATGTTTAAATTACATTACAACAGTCTCTTGGCCCCTACACTGTAATACTGAATGAATGACATCAAGCTTAGCTATTTTATAACTTAAACCACTCCCACTATGTTACACAAAACCTCATGAAATCAGCCTAAAATTAAGAAAATCAGAAAGTCTTTTGAGTGCTAGTAGTATCTTGTGGAGTAAATAGATGAAAAGATGAGTTTGAGATCATCTTATTTCTATTGTAGACACTAAAGGTTTATCCACTACCTGTTCAAAAATGTAAATGCTCTGTAGGTTTTTTTGACTTTGTATATGTTTCTTATAGAAGATAAAATCACAAAGCTCAAAAGTGGTTGTGAGTAGTAATGTTCTAAAATGGCAGAGATGAAGGTATTTGAGCATTCTTTTCCATCCTATTATCTTTTCTCACATCTACACAAAGGGCTGTTTTCACTTTATAGGCCAGATTGATAATAACTAAGATCTCTGTTTATAAAGTGCTCTGAAGCCATTGTTCTTGCACCCGTTTAGTTTATTTCTCTAGATTTATCAGATTACTTTTCTCAAGTGTGTTGAGTTTTTTATTTTGGTGGAGCAAAGAGAGAGAACAAGGACATAGACTCAAGAGTATTACCATTCCTGAGTCCAGTGGAAGTTATGTGAAAAGCATACATGGTCCCCAGCCTATATTCATCACTTGCAGAGCTTTGGTGAGACCTTTCATTACCAATGGAAAGTCCCTTGTTTTATCAGAGTGTTTTACAACACATGCTATTTCTTTTCCTAAACGTTTCAGTTTAAAGAATACAGTATCAGGTTCTCACACGAAGTTTGTATAATATGTCAATTTTCTTTAACGCTTGACAGAAATAAGAGAACTGAAGCAGAAGGAAACAAAGACAGGTATTTTCAGTCCGAGAGGTGGTGATGTAATGCAGCTAGTAAGTGAATGACTGCTTAGTCATTTTCTTGCTTTTTTGCTACAACTATTTCATTATGGTGGATATTCTGGCATTAGAGCAGAAGAGGCATATTTTTCTATTTACTACAAGGATTTTGACTTTCTGCAACTCTGTGTCTGTAGAGTAAGTGTGCTCTAATTTTCAGGTTCAGTGAATTTAAAAATTTAGATCTGATTCTTTAATCCATGAAGGGATACATATGCCCACAGAAAGGGTCACCAAAGGTTTTAAAGGTTTTTAAATGCTGTGCCCATGGCTGTCTTTTTACAGGACTACAGTTTACCAAATCTATGGAAATGTTCCCATTATATACAATACTAGCTCAAGCTGATGTAAAATGCTAAACTTCCCACTGCTTGTTTTAGCAACATTCTTATGTGGAATTTTGTCCAGACAATGCAGAAAAATCAGATTGTATTTGAGTTATTTTCATCTTGAAATTATTAACATGTACTCCTTATACACTGAATACAACACCGAAATATTTCAAAAGTATGTAGGATAGTTTCCAACTTCTGTTATTAGAAAATGTATATGCTTGCAATAATGTAAACTGGAATAAAACAGGTAACTGCATTATTTCTTATGCCAGTTGGTATTTTAAAGGCAGATTTCAGCTGAGGTGGTGTTGTGTAGTTAAATCACAGTAAATTAATTTGGATTAGTAATCAAATATCTTTTTTTTTTTCCATATATTTACCTGGTTATTGCATTAGCTACTGTTTGCCTTCCTCTGTTGTTTGTTGCTTGTTTTTTCCAAAATGTTTATTGCAGTATTTCAAAGGATTGAATAGAATAGTGTTAAAATGAGAACATAAAATGTGTAGTTGAAGGGGGGGGGTTTGCTCTTTTTTTTTAATCTGCAGATGAAAAGTATAGAAAATTGGAGGTCTCCAAAACACAGTGTAGTACATTCATTTCTGAAATTATGTTCCTTTGGCAAGGTGCATGGAAAAGATTTGAGAAAAAAACCCATAAGTGCTGGCAAAATTTGTAGGAATGCTGGAAAAATATTTAGAGCATTGGCATAAGATTTCTTTAAAAATCCTCACTTATTCACATGTGAAATGAAAGTTAAAAAGCATCTGTCCTCTTTTATGCGCCCTGACTAATAAAACTGAATAATTATATTTAGCAAAGTACAAAGTTTTTTAAGCTGAGTTCTGTCTGCATTTGGCTTTCTTTGTTATTTATTCCACTACACTAAAATATTGTGGTTGAATATGGACATATTTTGGAAAGAAAACACCAATCCCCAACCAAAAGAGTGAATATAAAAGAAGAAAATATTGCAATTTTCAAAGAAGGTGAACTTCTTTCTAACATGATTTTTTTAAGACTAAATATTATTAATACAATAAAAATATGTTTTATCCATACAAATTAGATAAATTTGAAGATCCTTCAAAACCTTTACCACAGTAACTGTTTTGTTCACTCAAATGGAAGAAAAGCATGCATATTAAGATCCTAATCCAATAAACATTTAGTCATATTGACATTTAAATGTGTTCTACTTTTGTCTGTCAAGCTGCTTATATCTATAAAGTTGCACTTAGCTCTTTGAAGGATGAGAAGGGTCACTAAGAATTGCAAACTGAATTTCCTTTATTTGCTTAATTTGTTTATTTTCCATTCTATGACCAAATATAGCTATTCTTCAGTGAAAACAAATAAGAATCTTAAAACAAAAATGAAAATCAGTCTTGTGTGGCTCAGAAATTATCACACTTTTAAAAACAATGATTTATGAAATCCATTTCACGATCTGAAATAAGTAGTTTTGTTAATAATAATGATGAAAAATTATATTAAAATCTTAATTCCCTCTATTTTTTCTTTTTACTATGGGTGTACCATCTTACTGTTTGTTTATTGCAGTTATATTTGTTTCACACCCAGTGCTGTTAAAAGTAAGAACTAGGTACATGATATCATTACTGTGATTTACAGTCAGGAGAATTCCTAATTGATTTGGTCCTTTATGTTGAACAGTTCGGGCCGTGGTACTTGCCTTGATAATGAGCCTCCCAAGCGTGACTTTCTTTATCCAGCTGTGGCCCCAGGTCAGGTGTATGATGCTGATGAACAGTGTCGCTTCCAGTATGGAGCAACATCCCGCCAATGTAAATATGGGGTAAGAAGTCTTAATCCTTATGCTGAGTGTTCTGCTTAGTCATTTGTATATAGACCTTTGTAACATAAATCTTTAGTTAGATGCAGCAGTGGACTACAGATTTCCAGTAGCATGTCTGTTGCCATCATATGTAGGCAAAGGGTACATTTTAGTCCTTATGCTGCATCTCGTCTCAATTGTGGGTTCTGTACACCAAAATATGTGGGTAACAATGAGCTGGGAAAAGCATTCTTTAATTTTAGGGGGGAAAAAAAGGAGCCTAGAACACTTGTTCCTTGCTCCTTCGAAAGTGCACAACAGAATTTTCCCTGATTTTGGTTATGTAAAACCAGTTTCATGTTATATTCATTGTATTGCCAGGTCTGGTTTGCTTCCCTCTTCCCTCCTCCCTTCCCCAACATTGAGTTTATTGTTTCTCACATTTTTCAGATCTCTTTTTGGAAAGATGACTTACGGTTTTGGGAAGAGAGGAGCATGAAGCTACATAGCTAAATAGAATACTGAATAGCTAAGTGCTAGCAAAGCTTTGGCTGCAAGTACCAGTATATAATAATTAAGGTAAATAAATTCAAAGTAGAAATAAAAACCTGCACACTTAGGCCACTATGCCATGCAATAAATTTATAAATATTTACATAAAATCTTGCAGCCCAAATTATGTAGCAAAAGGATGCATTCTGTTGTGCTTGTTATCAAATAATCAGCTGAGACTAAATTAAATATACCTTGAAAATGTATATAGTGGTTTAAAAGTCAATAATTTTAATAATATTTTAGTTTTTAGATTATTCAGATAAAACAATGTAATCACTCTAAAGGCTAGCTGCAAAGAAACTCCATTTTTAATATCCCTGGTGGGATAAATACAATATTATTCTTGGGATGCCTCTTTGACAGATCACATAGTGCAAAGGATTTAAAAGCTGTATGTAGCTGGCTGGCTAGCTCACTGGGTCTTCTAGTGCTGATCCCTCATCAAACCTCTTTTGGCCTTTATTGTTCCTCTTTAAGTTCTCACTTCCCACCACTGTTATTGAAGGGCCCCATTTCCTGTCACTACGTATAAGTCATATCTTTTTTTTTTTCTTTTTTCTTACAAATTGTTACCACACACACTTCTTTATTTTCAGACTAAGGAAATCTACAGGTATTTAATCTATGATTTATAGCACAGCCTTTGGAGATATATTGCATTTTAAATTAAACTGGAAAGTTAATGATGTGCAAAACCTGGCTTTTCCACATGTATTTTTTTTTTCTTTTTCCAAACTATTAAACTATGTAATCATTGCTATGATGGTCATGCTGCATGGTACACTTTTTTTTCTTAAACCAGTTTCTAAACCACAAGCAATTGAAAATAGTGAAGATGTGTAGGTAATCTTGGCTTTCTGCCTTCTCCTTTTGATTTTAAAGCTTTTTGTTTGATTCCTTTTAGTTATAAAAAAAGGTTGATACTTAAGCGAGGCAGTAGTTAAAAGAACGTCTTCATGTGACATTACCAATCCTCTGAACTGATACAGAGCATTGTGTGCCATCAATATGAGCATAAGTGTCTCAGAAGCATAAATGTCTCAGGAAAAAAACTCTATTTTTAGTAATAGGCTTCAAACTGCAAATATTAATATAACAGGTTATCGTAGAAGTCTGGTAAAATCCGCTGTAAGAAAAGACTAGCATTTAAAATAGCATCTACATTTCAGAGTATTATCTGTAATGGCCATAATGCTCTGAAAATGTGATCATGGTTACTATGATTGTGCAGATTTCGAGTGATAATTTTGAAAGGTAAAAAGTCTTTGGAAGTGCAGGTGGAAAATATTCACAGAAGAAGGACCTATTCATTTATGAAAGGATTTCTAGAACTGAGTAGTGGAATTATATCTAAATACCAGAAAAAGCTGAGTACTCTGGTCAAATTGTTCCATATCAAAAGTAAACAGTCAGTGCTTTGAATGTTTCTGGTTGGTGTATTATTCCCATGAATATGCCATGAACATTTCATTGATTTTATTCTAACGGACGTGTGCAACTGCAGACAGAAAAGCATAGTGAAAATCCTTAATTAAAAGTAGACCTAGTTTACACATGATTTCTTTCTAGCACTTCTTTTAGCCATTTTTATTTGAAGTGCCTGGTAAAAAGGGAGTAGAGCAGGTTTTCCAACATGGAGTTCAGTGACCCAGAAACAAATAAATTCTAAACAAATTTAAAATCTTAAAGAAAGTGGCTTGCTATTTTCTCTTGCTCATGTTCTTTACTGAATTGTAATAGGAAGACATGACAAAACAGTGAAAGTCTCAAATCAAGTTGCCAAAAAATTCTAAGGGGTCTGATGCATCTGTCTTTTAAAGGAATTTGGAAAATCTTCATGTTATTTCAGCTTTGGAATCATCTAGTAATGTCTTGTTAACATTTAAGAAAAATACCTTCTTCATCCTTTTAGCTTTAATGTTACTCTGTGTTCATTGTCTTTTCTCCCATATTACCTCATACCATCCCTTTGCATGTATATTTTAAACTGTTTATTGCTTTTGATCATAGATCACATTCTAATCCTGCAAAGAATGTTGCACATTTATGTGCATGAAGCCTTTCTCGCTTACAGATTTGAAGTTAAATACATGGCCAGGTATTTGAACAATTAAGGCATCAGGGGCTGCAAGTTTCTGCCTTTCTGTGTGTGTGTTTACTGACAAGAAGACAGTTTGACCTTAAAAGGAGTTCTTTGGTAGTTGTTTTGATACTATTTTAAGTACTAGACCTAATTAAACTGTTTAGTCACTTACAGACACAACTGTTTCAGCAAAAGCCTTGTGGCTATTGGTCAGATTTCCCTGTATTGTTCAGCACATTGTCATCCAAGAATTCATAGAATCATAGAATCGTTAGGGTTGGAAAGGACCTTAAGATCATCTACTTCCAACCCCCCTGCCGTGGGCAGGGACACCTTACGCTAAATCATATCACCCAAGGCCTCATCCAACCTGGCCTTGAACACTGCCAGGGGTGGAGCATTCACAACCTCCCCGGTGCTTTAGCTCTTCGAGTTCAAGTAAACCCTACAGATTAGCAAGTAGACAGTGATTTTTCTGTGTTACGTATGCATTGTTGTTCTTACTATACTTTCCACCATTTCTGACACCAGGGCAATTTTAGAGAATTTAAGTGAAGAAATAGATACTTTGAATAAAGAATTGAGAGGCAATGTCTCAAGCTACTTAAAATACTTCATTTTTAGCATAAACGTTCAGATTCAGGAGAATGTTAAATTTATTACTTACAGTGAGTCAAATTGTAATGGTGGAAATTTCACCATATAATACTGCTGCATAGCTTTTCCCTAAAGGCAGTACATGCTTCCAGGTATCTTACTGGGTTCAGTGCCGTGGAAGATCTTGAGGTTACTAGGAACAAGGCAGTTTCCGTTAATTTGTGTAGTTCCTGTATATGCTACATCTTCTATGGTGATGCAGTGTGAATTCTCTTCTGCTGATTGTCAAGTGTGTCTCAGTTCTTTGCTGTGGCTGTATGCCAGTTCATAACATTTTTCAGTCCCTTTGTTAGGTGAGTATAAGGAGAACTTTTTTCATTGACTCAGTATCTCCTTAACCTCTGAGCATCTGCCTAATTACAGTTGGCTGTTGGCTGTCTCTGGGTAAACTCAGAAAAGAATTCCACTCTTGACTTTGAATTTCTCTGTTTTATGACTTTAAATAATACCTGGAATATGCCTAACAGTAACTTACGGATTTCGTGGTTCAAAATAATGCTTTGCTTTAGAGCTGGTCTCTACATTTTTAGGACAGAGGCTAAAACCTCAGGCATTTTAATAGCAGTTAATACTTTATACATATGGTTGATATTGATGTGGTGCATTTTATGATCTGCAAAGCTGTTGGCTGCTAGCATGGGTTTCAGAGACAGTGTTTTACAATTTTTTTAATATTTTTTTTATATGATGCTTTTCCACCATCATTGGTTTCAGTAAATATTTTGAGTAGGAGGATAGGGGGGCAGACTCTCCTGTCCTTTGCATACATGGCTTCACTGAAAACAGCAAGACCGTTCTTCTTACTTCACACTAGAGTTTAACACATTGGGTAATGTATTTTAGCTGATGACAGGTAGCTCTTTTCTTTGTCATGGTCTTATGCTTGCAATTAAGTTCTCCAGTTAGTTTGCCAATGAAAATAGCTTTGAACTCAAATACCAGTTTTTATTCACGTTTTGTTAGTGCATTTTGGAGGACAGAGAGAGTTCAAGCTAGGAACTTACTGCTTGTAAACAGGATGAAGATATATTCTCAGAATAAGGAGACCTCCTTCTGCCTCCCAGAGCTCCCTTGTGTTAGGAAGGGAGGAAGTCTTAGTGAGTTATGGGGAGCGGCCATAAAGTTAATTACTGTTGATGGAAGTTTGCTGAAAAGGCTTGAATACAGAAATACAGGACACAGTTATCATACCTTCACTGCTTCCTAGTTTCCCACATACCAGTTTAGAGGCAAAATAGTTTAACTGAATTAGTAATGACCAAAACAAAACATCATTTCAAATCCAGGAGAGTAAACAAATTGCTATACACAGTGGTTCTAAAATAGCCTGAATTACAATTGACCTTTGTAGTCAGGTGATACAAACTGTAATGTTAGAGAATTAAACTGTCACTTCTTTCATTAAACAGGGATATTATTTACTCCAAATTAATAAAGAGAGGTATTAAATTTGATGTATGTGGAAGCAGGTTCTGGAAGCTATTTTATCAGAAGGAAAGGCAGAGAAGCAATTTATGTATCACTGCACTGCAAGTACCAGTTCCCTTTAGTTCCCTCACCTGTTGATACTATGATTGTGCATTCAGTTGAATTATACACAGTAGTTAGTAACTCACTGAAATGTGACTTTTTTTCTCCCCAGCTTCATATGTTGTACCATGGCTAAGTCACTTTATACTTTGCGTTTGTTAGCAGAGCACAAGTAATTCAATCAGATGTTTTTACATTATGTTGCTCACAAACTGGTGTTCAAAGTATGTGTAGGCAAAGAGAATAACTGAAGGTATTGGTGTTATACTATGTCTTTATCAAACTTTACATTATTCAAGGTCTTGCTGATCAAGTGTGAAACCTGTCATCACTATTGTGCTGGCCTTTTGTGTTTAGAAAATTAAACTTTCGAGCTTTTCTTGTGTAAGGACTTGCAGGATTGTGCTCTAATTAAGAACATTTGAAACACCTTTGGCTTTCTACTTAAATTTTGTTCTCTTTTTTTTTTTTAAGATTAGGATGTGTGTAGCTACAGGAAATCCCAGAAGTTTTCCCCTTTCTGAATCCTAAAGTAGATTTACATCCGTTTAATCTTTTTCTAACAAGTTCCCATAGACCCCTTTATTCTTTCCTAGGACTATCTTGTCACCAACCCCCTTTTCTCTCTCTCCTCAGCTCTCTCTTTCATTTTCTCTTTCACAAGAAACACAAACTTAACATAAATGTGTCTGGATCTTACAAGAGCTGTTTAAAAAGTGAAAAGGGGAAGAAGCTAGTGATCAAAGCAGAAGTGCATTAGATGGTAGTAGAAGCAATAATGAGATTCCAAATACTAGAATGTGAATTGAATAAGGAACGGGTAGGTTACATGGATTTGAAGGGGAAGATGCTATTTAGAGGTGATTGACCTTCTGGGGCTTCTGTAGCTTCTATACTGTTCACATAAGCACCCAATGTTTAGGGAAGGATGCTGGTAACATAATACAAATGTACAACTTAAGGGTTCAGATTCTATTCCACATTCTTTCCACATGTTTTTATTCATAGCATGGTGCACCACTTAATGAGCATTTGGTAGCAGAGCGCTAAAATGGTAACTTTTGGGTGGTTATTTGAACTAAACAGTGAACCTTCTGAAGTTCACCCAAAATTGCTGTCTTCAAGTTTTAACTCTGTTGCAGCAGTATTTCAGCAGTGAGGCTGAAAGTACTCTAGGTTGATGCTTTTCAGGTCTGAATTGTAAGTTACAATTCAAGTTAATTATGTATATGCTTTATTTTATCAAATGCTCATCAAGAGTTTCCGCATATTATAGATTAAGCAAGCTAAAGTAAGATAAAGTCCTAATAAACATTTTAAACTTCTATGAACGAATATTGAAATTCCCAAATCATCATAGTTTAGTATTTCCCATTTAATTTTTTAAATATTATAGGCCAAATTGCTAATATTCATTGGAGGCTTTCAGTAGTGTTGAAAATGTTAAGAACAGCACAGCAATATGATCTTTACTCATATTGCTGAGTTTTCATTGTGCTGAATTGTTACTATTTATGATATAGGATGTTTAGATGTTACGTAATTTGAAATGCTATATGTAACTCTGCATGACACAACAGAAGGAAGCTCCATCATTGATAACACGTAGGCAAAAGAAAGAAAATTAGATTTGCTGTTTTTCTCTAGATGGGTTCAGCTTTGTTTAATTTACTGCAAATACAAGCATCCAAACTAAAGTCATGGAGCCCCCATATACACTGTTGCAGGTTGTCATCTATCGTGTCTTGATCTTGTGAAAGGCGTCAGCTTCAGTTTATGTTTCCTGAATTCTTAAAACATTTTCCCATGTTTGCTTTACAAATCAGTAGTTACTAAATCCACACATTTTAGAAGGCTTTGAGGTCACTGATTACATTTCAGATTATGCTTCTTTCTCTTAGTTTCAGTAAATTACTCACACAAATTTAGTGTTGGCAAAAGATATATTAGTGTGATCCTGTGTCCGCCACTGAAGAAAAGGCTCCCCTAAAGGGTCATGTTATGCTCTGTGTGTGTGTGTGTGTGTGTGTGTGTGTGTGTGCTAGTGTGTGAAAAAAAAATGTACTTTCTACTAGGGAATTTGTGCCTGTCCTTTCCAGGGCAGTTCCTTGCACGTTTTTAAGGCTGGATTATTAAAATCAGTTGCTTAGAGATACTACAGATAGGATGGTGGTAGTAAAGAAATAGCTCAAATAACTATGAAACTACGGTAGTAACAGGATTAGGGTTGAGCTGGAGAACAGAAAGCTTTCTGCATCGTAGTCAGAATTTCACTGTTAACTTTCCAAAATCAATTGAAAATAAAGAAGACGTAGCCATTATGGTACCTGGTATAATTCTGGTTTTGTTTAATGAAATAACAGCACATACGGATTTTCAATTTCCATTTCTAGGCATATTATTTGTTTTCAAATTACTGTTAATGTTATTTTTCATTTCATGTACAGGGTGGTGAAGAATGTACTTCAGATTCTACTTTTTCTTTAAAATGCAGAACAGCAGAAGGCAAACATCTTCTTAAATAGGTTTGGGCTGTCTTTAAAAGAAATTGCCAACATACTTTATAATTTCACAGGTTTTATGTAAATTACTTTTACAGATTGATACATTGTATTATTTTAATTAATAAATCCTCTGTGTTTCACTTAGTTTTCCATAAGGAAATACTATGTTGATTTGGGGATATTGTAGGTCTGTGTCAAACAGAACTCCTTTCTGATTTAAGCAGAGATTTTTGTTCAAACATTAATGGTATGGTACAGCCTATAGTAATTTTACATTACTTTGATTTTGTCTTTAGGGATTTACTGAGGCAAACTCCTGCTGAAATTAAGGTCTGAATAAGACTATGTCAGTAATAATGCCTAGTTTGGATACAGTGCTTTTCTTTCTATCTTCCAAAGCAGCTTAGGAAGAATGAAATTTTTTTTTCTCATTTTGTGAAGTAAGGATGTGAGCTGACATGCTTAGAATTATTCTGCAAACAGGTGAATGACTAAAATAGTTTTGGAGTCCTGTATCCATTAATTCACATAGTTCAGCTGATTATTTGGATGATCTTAGTTCAGTGAATTCGGAGGAGTCTAGTGCCATAAAGAAGCCTTAGTATACAGAAAGAATCTTACTAGAAGCAAATTATTAAATACTCTCATTTGTGGATATGTTAGCCTGGCAACGAAATACACATTTTAATTACTACATCCCCCTATATGTTAATATATAGACGGTATACCTGTGTAGGCCTATCAGAAGTGAAATTGAGCATCTAAACTCTGGAGCACAAAGCAGAATTCTGGGTTCAAATTACCCTGAAATATAGATGTTTCCAAATTCCAGAGTGTTACTCAGATCTGATTTCTTTCCTTTTTTTTTTTCTTTTTTTTTTTTTTTTTTTCTGTCTAGATTGGAATGGTTGAAGTCTTTGTTTCTTAATGCAATTGAGTTTTTGGTTTTTCAGCCAAATTGAACCAAATTACAGTACAGCTGTTAATTTAAATGTTTGAATTAAATCCGATGCAAAATAAACACCAGGTCATAAGTAGAATCATCACAGTCTAACACTTTTAATCATGATTTGATAATGTAAACCACACATGAAACATGAACAAGTGTATACATCAATTCTGCTCAACAAAATGAGGAAGTAAATAACTGTAAAAGTATAAAAGGCAGGATTATGGTAGAAGCACCCTATGCTGTGTCTGTAAGGAACCAATTTTAGGCTTTCACTTTCAAAATCCATGCTGTATTGACGTTTGGATGCATGGTTGATTTAGATGTGAATTTTATTTAATGCTTTATTTTGGCACCTTAGTGACTGGGAAATTTGTAATCTAGTTATATTTTTCAAGAATCTTTGTTGTGTATCTTCTATTCTTACCCTGTTCTGTTTGATCTTTTTAAACTGTGTATTTATTTGTGTATATCTTAATCTGAAAATGTTATCAGATGAGTGGCAAAAGCGAGTGTTTATTCAGAGATATAAGTAAGTAAATATTTATACCGTTTGCATTTCTTCAACAAAAAATTTGAATCTGAAAATGAAGATAGTTCTATGTTGGCTACAGGTATGCTTTTACATGTGTCAGTATTTCTCCTAAAATGAGGCTCATCAATTTATTAAAGTTTTCATAGAGCAACTCACCAAATAAGACACAATAGCTTAGGCCTAATTTTCAAAAATTGGATGGAAGCTCCAGCAATCATCTGTACTCATTCCTCATCATTTCAGACCATCCTAATTTGGTATTTTGTTAATGGATTTCTAAAAAGATACCTTGTTTCTACCAAGCATGAGACAAAATACACTGTATTAATCCTGAAAGAATGGCACCAACTGATTTTAAACTTGCAAAAGAATTTTTCATTATTCAAGAAAAGCTTGTACTTTTGAACTGTTAATGCAGCTGCTAGTGAATAATATATAAATAAATCAATTTATATATGCAGTCCAATGTGAGAAACATGAATCTTAGGGTAAAACTGGAAGTTTGTTCCTTTTAGTGTGTATAGAAAAGATAGCCTGGGGCAAGATACTTATTCATTTCTTTTGAGAAAGAATGAATTTTCAGGGGGGCCACCTGTTAACTTTAATTTACTCATACTGTCTTTTCCTTTTTGCTCTTTGTACTTAGGTTCAGTCACAGAATCTATACAAGGGCTATTTGTTGTATATAATTTCAAGATGCAGTTAAATAAAATTAAATAGTAATGGCTATCATAAAATAATTTTAAAGATTCTACTGTCTTTTAAATTTAAAAAAATACCAAAAAATAGGACATATCTATAAATAGGTTGTGAACTCTTTCAAGGATCTCAAAGTACTACTACAAAGATTATCAGATTATCATGTAAGTCATCTGCTGTAAAAGCAAAACACTTCTGATTCCTTTCTACATGCATACGTAATCCAAGGGCAACTGAGGCAACTTTTAAGATTTTGAGTATTCAGCCAACTTTTGGTCATGCCCACGTTATGAATTTCAACCCTTAGATAGTTTTAACAATGAATATCAATATCAACAAAACTAGCTTAATTTAAATGAGTAAATGGGCAAAAACAAATGAGAAAATATGGTAGGAAAAAATAGGATTTGAAAACCTGTGTTTGTTTAACACTGACAATATAGGCTAAATCAGTTATGAAACATCAGCTGCAAATCTTAAAAAGCCTAAAGGAATTAATTTAATGTATAGCTCAGTGCTAGACACACATGCGCTGTTTTAGCAAGTGTTACAGAAGAGTAGTGCAAGTAGTCTGAGCTCGGAAACTTTGGTTTTAACTGAAGAAAACAAAAATAATTGGTTTTGTTTCATATTTCAGAGTTAGTAGTATCCTTTTACTGTGTAATTTTAAGCCAGATAATGACAGTAATGGAAATGCTAGAGCACATCTGAAAACCGCTTTTACAGCCATGCTAAAATATACTAAGCCCAGTATTAGCACTGATCAAGAAAAAAGCAACTATAGAACATCATTTGAATGGCAGGTGTGAAAACCACATTCTTCTGGGCTACACATTCTTCCAGATACTTTCTGGCAGAATATTCTTAGGTAAAATACAGTGGCTTTGGAATTGCTCCAGAAAATTCTCCAACCCAATCCCAATGTAGATTTATCTCTCCAGTCCATTTCTTAATAGTCTCTATTCAAAACAAATTTGTGTATATGTTTGTGTAGGAGGAGTGAAAGCAATTTGAGGCTTCCATTCTGATCAACTTCTACCTTCTTTCCTAGGAAGTGTGTAGAGAGCTCTGGTGCCTCAGCAAAAGTAATCGCTGTGTTACCAACAGCATTCCAGCAGCAGAAGGTACTCTTTGCCAAACAGGGAGCATTGAAAAGGGGGTGAGTACAATTAATCTATTGTTTGAAAAAGCAATTTATTGTCACAGGAAGAAGTAACTAGTAAATTAAAGTACTTACATGCTAATATAAGATGTAAACAAATTATTATTTCAGAATACATTTGAATTGTAATGGAAGTTTCAATTATAAATTGCAAATTATTTCCCAATTATTTATACATGTAATTTAATAAAAGATCTATCCTCACTATAAAATTCTATAGCATGGATCAAAAAAACCCCCAACCTGTTAGATAGTCTCTATCGGTTTTTGTGTAATTTTTGTAAAAACTCTTTAGTTTAATCTTCATTAAATTTATAGCACTCTTCCATAAAGGACTCTTACAACTCTAGGTCTGGCATAGACTTTGGATATGCGTAACACAGATTTAGAGCCTGAACTCTGCGTTGTTACCTTTATTCCTTCAGCTGAATCATACAAGCATATAGAAGAAAAATCTTGCCTTAATAAAAGGGTTTTCTAAAAGCTTGTATTTCAAAGTGACCTTTCTGGTTTGACTTTGAATTATTCTTTTGGTATTCAGTTACACTTACATAACTGTTTTGCTTTAAAGGCCTTCAATGTGGAGTTTAATAAACTCTTCTACCTAACAGAAAAGTACAGGAAGTCTAATTCTATTGTGTCTGTCTGAACATGTGAATTTTTATTTTAAAATAATGTTGGTATATCAGTAGTTTCAGAGAAAGTTCTGAAACTTAATAGTAAGAAAAAGTTTCTCAATTGCAAAGCCAAATCTGTACAGATTTTAAAGAGGGGAGAAAAATATTTTAATTATTGATTTATAGGACATATACTGGGGGAAAAAATGAATTCCATAAGCTTCTTTTTTCAAGATAATACATTTTATGGAAGTTTGTACAAAGTGAAGAATGCTGATTATATAATTTCCAGTACTGTCTTAGAGTTGCTGCATCTGTCCAGAAGATCTAGTACTCCTCCAGATTAGGTGTCAGTAGTCATTTTTAGGAAAAAATCCATTCTTGTTCTGACTTTCACCACGCTAGCACAACTAGTTTCAACAAAGATTACACTGCATTTTGATTGTAATCTGATGTTTAAACAAAAAGAATGAAAGCTTTTGAGCAGCTGTCACAGTTTATTAATGCCAGTTGATGGCTTCATTCAGGCCATATGACCTAGCATCATTTTTGATGGCTTTTCCATGCTGATTTTGGAAATATTGGTAAACCATGTTAAATAAATTCATTGAAGAAGTCATTTTAAAAACCAGACTGCTTAGAGTTAGCCAGTGAAAACAGAGACACCTTTACATTCTACCAAAAATGTTACCTTTTATAAGAGTAATAGAAAAAAGTGGAAGCCCTACTCTTAAATCAACAGTCTAGGTTTATTTTGGAACCATCGCTCCTTGTCAATGACAAGGAGCAATTTACCTCAGTTTATATTTTTAAACTATGATACAACACTGAACAAGTTGAGATGCTTTATGATGCTGTTGCCTTGTCCACTTGCCTGAGGCTTTAATCAATTTGCTCTCTACAAACCATCTTTTTCCAGTCATCAGTATCGTGGTCCTTCCAAGAGGGAAATGAGAGAATCCGTATTTTTTTACAGCGGTAAACTGTTCATGTCTGTTAGCAGAGAATTGTATCTGTAAACTGCAAAGATTCCCTTAAATTAATCATTCCTGATAGCAAAAAAACCCCATAATACACAAGGTTTTTCCAAATACTTAGTTCTCTTTGCCATGTGCTAAGGAGAAAATAACAGGGTGCAATTATTATTATTTTTATTATTACTACATTTATATTGCAGTCATGCCTAAAAGCCGCAACCAAATTAGGCCCTACTTTGCTGGGCTCTATCCAAATATATAATAAATGATGTACCCTTCTGTAAAGACCTAGCAAGATCTCAGAGTACTTGATCGTATTTGAAGGGTCAATTTCTGCTTTTAGTTACACTAATGTAAATACCATGTAACTGTCAACTCAAAACAAGTATGAGGCAATGTGCACTAATATCTTATTGGCAGAGTTGGGAGGGATTTCTACAATTAAAATGGCCTAACACACTATTATAAAACCTTCTTTCAGTTGCTTATATAAACCTGCCAAACATTTTAACTGTCTGGGTTGAAATTTTCCACAGTAGATGTCTGCCTACTCCTGAAGGATTTTAGAATGTTTTCCATGAAAGTTACTCAGCTGTTTTCTGCGTACAGGGAAAGAGAATAGAGTGGTTTCTTGCTACTGATGGAACTTGTACATCTGTTTCGAAGCTTTAATAGTTCATGCTTTGGTGAAGGGTTTTATGTATTGGCTGGGTTCAAAAAGGTACACTTTTTCCTAATTTGAAATAATAATTCTAAGTATACATGAAGTTTCTCTCCAGTATACACAGAGATGTGTTTGTAAAGGTAAAGTAACTGATAGATTTTAAAAAATATACTCTGATGAGGAAATGGTGCATATAAAACAGTAAGACAAAATTGATTGGAATGTTTATTTACTCAGCACTCATTACCTCACTATAACAGATGAGGTTGCTATAGTTTGTGGAGGAAGCATATTTCCATAGTCCCATTAGAAATAATGAAGATTTTGGTAATTTTTAATTACTCTGTCAGAGATTCTATCCATCCCTGGTTTCTGGTGAAAGATAATTTTCACTAGAAAACAAGGAAAAGACATCAAAATGAGCAGTGAGTCCTCAGATTTAACTTTGATAGAGTAGGAAATACAGCATTTAAGCAGTTTCTGCAGGGAAATATGGAATGTGTAAGACAATGTTGCATGACCAAGAAAATTGCAGGGTATAGTGATTTTACACAGCTTTGGAGAAATAAAACGAGTAGAATGCACCTGCCACTTACATACAGCCCTAACAGTGTGCAGTTAGGATGGTTTGCATGTTGCTTGACATAGGTGATATTCTTGTGATTTAAGTGTCTTTCATAACTGATTTTGACATGTTTATTTAATAAACATAAATAAAAAGTATTTTAAACTGGATTATACATTTTTTTACATAAATTTTTACATAACATTTGGACAGAGCCTTGGGTGACGTGGTTTAGTGTGAGGTGTCCCTGCCCATGGCAGGGGTTTTGGAACTAGATGATCTTAAAGTCCTTTCCAGCCCTGTTCTGCGATTCTGCCATTTTTACTCTTAGAAGCATTTAAATTTTTAGCTTTTGAATTCTGTGTAGCTCACATAAATACTTCATTCTTCATCATAATGGCACTATTAGAGGCTTTGTAAAACACTGCTGAATGGATTTATCTATAGTAGCTAAAAATGTGGGTTCACTACAGGACTGCATTGTGTGTTAATGCAGACATGCAGTGATAGTCTGGATTGAAGACAAGCTCTATATGAAAGGTACATTCTTCTGATGGATGCCTACTCATTGTCATAAACCTCTGATTTGCAAATTTAGATTAAACCCTTCTTTCCTCAGTACAAATCCATGAAACTCTGTGTCTTTGGGTTTTTTGTCTGAAGAAGGTTGTGATGAGTTGACCCTATCCAGCAGCTAAGTCCACCCAGTTGCTTGCCTACTGCCCCCAGGGATGGAGGAGAGAATAAGGAGGGAAAAAGTGAGGAAAATGAATGGGCTGAGATAGACATAAGTGAAAGAAAAAGCAAACAGGAGATCAAAGGCAGTTGCTCACTACCTCCCACCAGGAGCCTGTTGCCCAGCTAGTCTGAGCAGCAGCTACTTTGAAAGCATCCCAACTGCCTGTTTTACTGCTGAGTTTGATTTTTATGGGGTATGATATCCCTGTGGTCATTTGGGATCAGCTGCCCCTGCTGTGTTCCCTCCTAACCTCTTGTCTACTCCTAGTCTACTCACCTGAGGGGCAGGTTGAGAAACCAGGAGAGTCTTCATGGCATGCAATCATTGTTGAGAAATAGCTAAGACATCAGTGTGTCATCCACACTGGTCACAAACCAAAAACACAGAACCGTACTGGTTGCTCTGAGGAAGACTCTGCCCTGGCCATACATGGTAGAAAAGGCAATGTATGTTGAACTTGAGATTAAAAATATTATGCCTTTTCTATAGACACAGGAATGCATTTTGTTTGTTTGTTTGTTTGTTTCTCTAACTGATAAGAGGGAGAGGTTTAGAAACAGAAATGTGCTGGATTGTAAAAGGTGTGTTTTAAAACATGTACAGCACATACAGAGAAAAAAGAGGTCATGAAGGATAAAACGTGTTTTGGGAGAAGGAACAAAAATGAATGTGGCTGGAAGAATAATGCTACAGTTTTCATTTATTAATGTGGAAATAACAAGGAAATAGTGTAACAAGGAAATACTATATTAAATGGTAACGTGTTCATATCTATGCGGAAATGTTGTATCTAGGTGTGTCTGCTTATGATAAGCTACAGATTTTAACAGTAACCTGTCATTTTAATGTGTACATTTAATGTACACGAAGAGCTAAACATTAACACGTTTGACAGTCTAGAAGTACCTTTTATTAAAAATGGAATTTCTGATGAAAAAAGGATTTTTTTATTTATTTAACACTCTGTACAATCTTTGTTCACATCAGATTTTAGTTTTGGTTTGTTTTTTTGTTTGTTTTTTTTTTTTCCTGTCTAATGACAGTAGGTTAAATTCTCTTTTCGTTTTCCTTCAGAAAAATCTAGAGTAAATCAGGTCATTGTAGATGGCTGTATTTACTTGTTTGTATATGTCCCACGTTGCTGGGACTGAGGTTTTAGGTGAGCCTTAGGACTTAGAAGAGAAAACTTCGCTTTGCTTGTTATACACTTGTATAGGTGTAATGTATAAAGTCGACACTGAGTCTTCCAGTAGTCCATAGACAGGGAAATGTGTCTGTCCATGTCTTCTGTTCAAGTCTCAGTGCTTTTTGTCAAATTCACGTGACTGATTTTGGATGCAGAAATTACCTGGGTTTCTTTTTGGAAAGGGTCAGTATTGTGTCTGTTTGGGAAATTCAAGGGAGTTGAACAGCACCTTTGAAAATGAGATGTGCAGATTCAGGTCACAGTAAACCTGTAATTTACTCTCTCACCTAAGCCTGTAGTGGTGGGAAAGGGTTATCTAACTGAGCTACTCCAGATTCTCAGTGATGCACCAGAATGTGGATCAAACTAGAGGCTCCAGGGTTGTTTCTGAATGGTTTAAAAAAGGTTTCTGACTAAGGGAATTACAGACTTATTTTAACAATGAGCCATTTGTGTGAATTGTGTGTCTTTTTATACGTCCAGTGACAATATTGCAAAGTTTTAAGTTTTTGCATGAGTGAGGTGCACATGTTCATTCTGTCACTGAACAAGTGGCCACTCACTATAATATAATAATTTTCTGTACTATGTCTAATACTTTGGCACTACTTTTGTTATGTCTAGGGCTAGTGTAAATGAAGTACTGCAACAAATTCTTCTTCCATTGTAACCTCATCCAGGTTTTCTTTTTTAAAATGTAACTAAATACTTTCTTAAAAATACTGTTGGGGGGGGGGGGGAATTTTTCATTTGCATAATGGAGCCTCTGCATGAATCCTAAGCGGAGGGTGTTTTACAAAACTAATCTTGGAGATGTATCTTACTGTTTAAAGGAATGTAAGCAATTTGGTAAGCAACTTGCAGTTCCTTTAGTAAGAAACACTAAGGAGGATGTATGAAGAAAAAAAAAGATTTTAAGCTTGCTTTAACTTCTGGTGTGTGATAGGAACCTATAATTCAGGACTTGGTGAAGACAATTAACAAATCACACACACCCTCACCAATGTCTAAACATGGCTAGAAAAAGTAAAATATTACTCATGTTATCTATACAGAGAATGCTAATGCCTATAACTGGTCATTGCTTGACCCTTATATTTTTCTGTCCTGATAACTCTGTCAGCCTGGAAGCTAATTCTGTGTTTTTTTTTTTGTGAAATCTTTCAGTGGTGTTATCAGGGAGAGTGCGTACTTTTTGGCACTTGGCCCCAGAGCATAGATGGGGGTTGGGGTCCGTGGTCAATATGGGGAGAGTGCAGCAGGACCTGCGGGGGAGGAGTCTCCTCATCTATAAGACACTGTGACAGTCCAGCGTAAGTAGCTAAAGTAAGCCGAAGCCAACAAAAAGACACATTTGGAAATTATTCAAAACTGTGGTTTCACATGTTATCTGTAAAAATGTTTTGCTAGTTTGCCAGCATTTGTCTTCAAAACTGCAGACAGAAATACTTAAACAGGAGAAGTTCCCTAGACATACTTTTAACATTTTTAATCTATCTTTTCTACTGTAAAGATAGTTGGATTTTTATTGAGCAATAACCAGAATGGTTTTCTTTCTGCATCTTGCTGTTCATGAAGAATATATTTAAATTATGTCTTAGATAGATTTCTTTCTTAAAGCATGCAACCTCTAATGATTGCCTAGGATAAAAAATAACTATTGCCAGTTACATATTAAAATCACAACAAAGTATTTCCATGCTTTTGCATACAACTGCTTACATATAAACCATACTTAGTAATATTAGGTTACATACAATACATTTATATGCTGTCATGTCCAGCACCTAGTTGTGACTTCCCACTGACTCTTAATTCATCAGCTTCACTCCCTGCCACTACTCCCAGTTGGTCCATCTACTCTCTCTCCAGAGGGGCCAGCTTCTCTACTATAGTTTGATCTGTTGTGTGTATCTGTACTTGTCCTGTCATCTGTCTGCTTTCCAGTGTCCTGACCACTGTTCCATAGTCTGTCAGGTAACTGCTCCTCTCTCTGTCACTACTTTCTCAAATGAGGAGTGCTTGCTTGTTTCCATTGCAGTTCTTTGCTAAATGAATCATTGCTCTTTTCTTTTGCTGCTTTTTCTATTCTGCTTACCTCATGACAGCTATAGGTCTTTGCAGAAGGATAGTTTTATTACTCTGTACTTTGTTCTTATAATGTCCCATAATCACTATTTCCATCATCATCATTAATTTTTAAGACCACTTTTTCTTGAAGACATTAAGGTTTTGTGCTTCTTTAATAGAAATGCATTCTGTGGCATGTATCACTTCTTCCATATCATCTCCTCTCTGTACACCTAAGTTCTTTGTTGCTTGTACCCACGTTTTGCAAGCCAGGCTGCACATAAGTTTTCCAGTGCACTCTGCAAGACACCAAGGTGCTGTAATGTCATATTACTACTGCTTCAGGTATTCTGTTCAGCTCCTGTCATTAGCGATAACTATCAAATCTGGCAAATAGCACTACTTACTGAATGAATTCAATGGCAAAAATTATCCATATGCATTGATAACATGTCAGACTATGTTACTGAGATAATAATAAATTAATTATTTTTCAAAGCAGCATGTAAAAATGCCAGTGGAATATTTGTTCTGAGCATAAGTAATTTCCTAAGATATTTTAACTACTCCTGTTACCATGTATATAGGTTGGTATGTTGAAAGGTGATTAAATTTTAAATGTTTAACAGTACATCAAGCAAATGCATTTGTGATGGGTGGGGAGGATGTCTGTATTAGGAAAAAAATTCCTTTTGGTTCAAGGATAGTGTTGCTTGGTTAAATAGGTGTAATGTGAAAAGCAGTATTGATTTTTTTTTCTAGTTGATTGTAAATTCTTCCTTTTCTTTATTATAAAACAGACACAGTTTTTTCATTTCTGCTTTCAACTTATGAGCCAAAGAGCTGATGTCTGATTAGTCTTACATTTAAGTCAATGTAAATTGATTATTTGACCTGTGTCAAATTTATCTTTGAAAGATAGATGAGGTTTTTGAACAGTTTGGGAATTTAAGAGCCAGTATGTTATTCACACTAATAGAAACCTGCTTACCCTGGAGTTTCCTCAACCTTAATACTGCTTAATTCAAAGAATCAGAGTTTTGAACTAGAAAATACAGTCTTTTCTAGCTCCAGTATTTAGCAGACAGTGTCTCTTCATTTTGTAATATTTTCAGGTGTAATATAAGAAGATTAAAAAAAAAATGCTTCTCATATGGCTTTTTTACATATTTCTCAGTTTTACAAAGCAATCAAATAATTTATAAACAATACCTTTTTAGTATGTTCAAAATACAGTTAAACCATATATGCAAACCAGATGAATCGTCATTATGTAAGTTATGATTTTCAAATACCCACTATTGTTTTTTATCTGCTCCAATTCAAGTCAATTCTACAATTCTTATTAAATAAAATATTTCAGAATCTCACTTTAAAAATTCCATGTCCTATTAATTTTTTTATTTAATATATATCTCTTAGACTTGTGTCTAGACTAATAATGTGTATACTAACACATAAACGTGTTTTTCAGGCCTTCAGGTGGAGGCAAATACTGTCTTGGGGAAAGGAAGCGGTATCGCTCTTGTAATACTGATGTAAGTAAATTTTATTCCACTGTAAAAGTATAATTAACTTGTTTGCTTTACGTTTTAGCAGTAATGGATTCTTTCTTTCACTTCAGAAAAGCCTTGAATTCTGCATTTTATTGGCAGAGAGTCCTGTAGGGCACTTTCATATTGCAGGCACCCTATGGGTTCTGCTAAATGTTAGGATCCTTGGCTCAATGTTTAAAGTCAACAATGAGCCTTCCATGTCAGAGCTAACGTCTCTCTAGCCCAGTGTCTTGTCCCCCAGCAGTGGCCAGTAACTCTGGGTGTCTCTAAATATAATTCTTGAGTTCCACATCGTGTCTGAACTATATTAACTGCCACAAATAATGGGTAGGAAAAGGGGGAGTGGCTTTAAACTGAAAGAGGGCAGATTTAGATTAGATACTAGGAAAATATTCTTCACTATCAGAGTGGTGAGACACTGGAACAAATTGCCCAGAGAAGCTGTGGATGCCCCATCCCTGGCAATATTCAAAGCCAGATAGGATGGGCTTTGAGCAACCTGGTTTAGTGGTAGATGTCCTCTTACTCTTTTTATACCCTTATGACTTCCCATGCCAATGTGCTACAAAATCATCTTACACAATCTGTGAAAATATATTTTGTGTTTTAAGCTATTTGACAAAACTGAAGGTTTAAAACACACCTATCTGCTGATTTAAAACTCAGATCTTCTGCTTCTTGTATTAGTAGAATGATCGTGTAGTTTTATTTTAGAGCTGAGCTAATGAAGTAATGAACCCCATAGAGAGGATGGGGTATAGGCTAAAGGTATAAAATCAAATTGTAAAACTAAATTACAAATTCAGTTGAGTTAACAGTTGAACTAGAAATAGAGTACCTGCCAATGAGAAATTTCAGTAGTCAGTTTCCAAGTCAGTAGCACTATAAAACGTAAACAGGCTTTCATATTATTTCAACCTCAAATTTGTCTTAATTTTCTTCTTAAATCAAGAAAGTTCCAACAGTTCCTTTATGTTGAGGACACCAGAACTGCGCACAATACTCCAGGTGAGGTCTCACCAGAGCAGAGTAGAGGGGCAGGATCACCTCCTTTGACCTGCTGGTCGTGCTCCTTTTGATACAGCCCAGGGTACAGTTGGCTTTTTGGGCTGCGAGCGCACACTGAATTGTGTGACCCACTGTCTTGTGGGTCAGTGTCAAATGCTTTGCACAAGTCCAGGCAGACGGCATCAACTGCTCTACCCCTGTCCATCAGTTCCCCTGTTACAGTGGGCCCAAGGTCTTCATTCTCACAGTCCCTGCATCTGTCTTCCAAGATTTGGGTGGTGTGGTCAGAGCCTTTCTCAGTAAAGACCGAGGCAAAGAAGTCATTCAGAACCTCAGCCTTCTCCAAATCCAGGGTAGCCAGTTCTCCCAATATCTTCCGGAAAGGGCCCGTGTTGTCCCCCATGTATTTGCAGTGTACCTATAGAATCCCTTCCTGTTATCTTTCACATCCCTAGCCAAGTTTAATTCTAACTGGGCCTTAGCTTTCCTAACCTGGTCCCTAGCTTCCCAGACAGCATGGGTGTACTCTTCCCAGGCCGCCTGTCCTTGCTTCCTTTTGTCCCTCTTAAGTTTCCTCAGCAGCTCCTTATCCATCCAAGGAGGTCTCCTGGCCCTCCTGCTGCTGCACTTCCTTCTGGTTGGGATGCAACACTCCTGAGCTTGTAGCAGGTGATCCTTGAATATCAACCAACAGTCTTGGGCCCCCCTGTCCTCTAGGGCTTCATCCCATGAAACCTTACTAAGCAGGTTCCTGAAGAGGCCAAAGCATACTCTCTGTTCTTTGCTGAATGAATATCTGTTTGTTTCTTTCCAGTCAGGATGTTGTGTGCTACTAAGTTAAGTCCCTTATAAAAATCTAAACATGTTCTATTATTGTTTTAATTTAGCCAGGGATTATAAAAGGTTTTAGTTGATAAAACTTATGCAAAATGCTGATTTGTATGATTTGTATTTACCTTTCCTTGAAAACTGTATCAGTCAAGTCTCTGCCAGCTTTTCTGTTTCTTTGGGATTGGTATCAGGCAAGCTGTAACTAAAATATTCTATTTGTCTATTTCAAATAGTGACCTGTTTCAGTTTGTACAAACAATCGAAGATATGTTAATAAATTCACATTAGCACACTGGAGCCTTCCTCCATTAACTCTTTAAGGGCTTTTGTGAGATAATTTTCCAGGTCTTCTTATTAAAAATATTTTTCGCCAATAGATGTTATTTAGCATCTGCCACAATAACTCGTATGCAAGAAAGTTTATGTAATTTATGTAATTCTGCCACAGAAATACACAATTTCTAAATGCTTTTTTAATTACTAAGAATTACAGCTACCTAGTAATATCATTGAAATGTTGCTAGGATTTGTTGTGGTTTTATAATATTTTATTTCTTATTATCAGGCACTTTTCAGGCCATTTTAGTCTTAGTTGATTTTGCTTCCTTTATTCTTTCTTTCTTTGATTATAACTGAGAGGAAGCTTATAGGGTCACAGAAGGAGCATCTAGGAGGTATCTGAGGTGGCCATTCAGGCTATTCCCTGGCTTGAAGGCAAAATCAACTGTCATTTAAACCATTAAGCCATTCTTCTCTGGTGGTAAGGCAGCTGACCTGTCTTGAAATGCCTTCTGTCGTGGAGATACCATTAGGATTCTTCGATATCCTTACAGTCAGGACAGTTTTCATAAATTACAGTGTATGTTTTCCCATCCTTTAAGACCCTTACTCTTTTCCCAGTAAGAAGACAGCTGATATCATTCCTCCTGTTTTTGCAGATTAATATCATGTCTCTTTTTGGTCTTCTTTACCCTAGATAGATGGTGCCCAAACCTCTGCATAGGATTCTAGCTAAAACCTCTCAGTCATAAGGAATACTAAGATAACTTAGTATCGCAAGTGTAACTTAGCTTTTCATCTTAGTGATGGGGTTCTGTTTATTCATTTGAGTATTGTGTTTATTTTTCTTACAGGAGTGACAATATTTATTTAGTCTGTGTTGATGTGTAATGCCCAAATTCCTTTCCTAAAAGCTGCTCTTTATGAAGTCATTCCTCAAATTGTGCCTTCACAGTTGATTGTTCCTACTTAAAAGTAGTAATTTGCATCCATTGCTTTATTTTAAACCACTGCTCCAATTTGTCAAATCTTTTAAAATTATAAAACTCTATTCCAAAATTTTCATTCCCTACCTATATTCATATTTCAGTCAATAATTTAAACAAGATACTAGAAGGGAAACTGTATTTTGTTGTCTAGGTCTTAAAAAGAATTCTTGAACAGTTGCAGACTCAGGCCAGGCAATTTTGAAATGCCATTCTTACAGTGTGACTGTAAACAGTTTTTTTAGTGTATTTTTAGGGTATGGTTTTCCAGTGCATAAACATTTGGTACTTACAGAAGCTTAAATTTACTGCCTTAATGGTTTTGATGATTGTAGTCTATTTCATTTATAGTAATATTTAGGGTTCTACATAACTAATAATTGCTGAGATTAGTAGATTTTGTTTCAAGATTTATCACAGTCCTTAGTGCCTGACATTTTTAATATTTGATTAATGTAAGAGTTGAGAGCATGCAATTCTGTCATAGTTTTTATGAAAAATGTGTTGTTTGTACCTCTTTTCTGTTCAAGTTTATCTTGCAATGTCAACCTTTATTGCCCATCTGTAATTTTTGATGTAGCACTTGCTAAAGCTCCTACTATTTTTGAATTCATTTTTCTGTCAGAGATGAGAAAGTTGCCCTTTCTTTTCACCATGTTAATTATTTTAATTCTTTGGAAACAGCACACACACTTAGTAGGTTTGTTTCTCATCAAACATTTCTAAAGCCATATATGACTTCTTAATTCAAAAAGCATCTGCTAATGGAAACATTGAGATCAGCAGCAAAGAACATTAGCTAATGAATTCTGGAAACAAAAGGATGGTAGAAAGAAACACACTCATCAGAAACTTATTTTCTACCACCAACCACAGTACTTCTAGTTAAAAGTGTCTTTTTCCAACCAAAGTACTTTTAATAAAAAACCAAACCAAAAAAAAGGCTGATAGACTTGCAAGGCACATAATTTCTCAGTTAAAATAACTCATTTTCTGATTTAAAATAAGTATAGGATGTGAAATGTAATTTGGTATACATATAAAACTGTAAAAGCCTTCTAATTTTTTATATACATTAAGAAACTCATTTTGCTTACGAGTTCTGTGAAGGGTTTATCTATATGAAAGTAAGTGTGCATACATACCTTTAAAAGATTCTTCAGGCTCTTACTAGAATGTAGGAAGTGGATTTTGTTGGTTCCTTTGTGCATACATTCACAGATACTGTTCATTGCTTTCATAATTTTAATATTTTTAAGCCAATTTTTTTCTAAAACACATTCATTAGAGGAGCTACATCATGGAATCATGGAACAGTACCTGAGTTTTAACTGTCACCCTCCAGGCTGTGTTTTGCATCTTCTGTGAGGTGTACTATAGTCCTTTTTTAACAGGAAATATAGGGAGTTCAGTTACTGAAGTCTGCCTGACTTTAAGCTCCAAGATAAACACATTTCTGTGAGATAAAAGGCTTGGTGTTTTGTCTGTGTTGGTTCAATGATTTTTCAGCACTTTTTAGACAAATTATTTTTTATTCAGTCTTAATTTTTTTTATGTTCTCATCAAAGTCAATGCTTTTTTCAACTCCAAAGTTTAATTATTTCATCATTTTCTTATCAAGACTTTGTCAGACCTGTCTTAGAATTCTTACACCTTCATTAGATTCTTACCTCATGATTTGCAGTCTCCTGAAACACTGTTTGAAAACACAAGAAGCCTGTTGCTTGACAAAAGTTATCCATGTACTATAACTCCATGAAAAACAGGAAATATTTTACACAATAAAGAGAAGACTGACTGCACATTTACTTTGGGAAAATAGTATAAAACAAGGAGACAGTGCCAAAGAGCTGGCATTTTATAAATGCATATAATAACTTACTTTGCAGTAATATTTTTGCATTTCTATACCTATGATTTTCATAGAGTCATAAAATACCATGTTGGAAAGGACCTTGAGGATCATCTGGTCTAACCTTTCTTGATAAAAGCATGGTCTAGACTAGACTTCTCAGCACTATTTTCAGTTGAATCTTAAAAAAATGCCCAATGTTGGAGAATCCGTCACTTCCCTGGGAAGATTATTAACAATGGCTGATTGTTCTCATTGTGAAAAACATTTTTCCTGTGTCCAGTCACAGGAATTTCCCTTGCAATAACTTGTACCCATTACCCCATGTCTTTTCCATGTGACTCCTTGTAAAACCTGAGTATCTGTATCCGTCTTTGTAGCCACCCTTGAAATACTGGAACATTGTGATAAGGTCCCACATAAGCCCTCAGAAGCCAGCCATGTGAGGAAAGGTTGAAAGAGTGGGGCTTGTTCAACCTGGAGAAGAGAAGGCTCTGGGAAGACCTTGTAGTAGACTTCCAGTGTCTAATGGGTGGTCTACAAGAAAGCTGGAGAGGAACTTTTTACAAAGGCATATGGGGATAGAATAAAGGGTAATGGTTTTAAACTAGAAGAGGGTAGATTTAGATTAGGTATTGGGAAGAGTTTCCTTGCTGGGAGTTTGGTAAGACACTGGGAAGGTTGCCCAGAGAAGCTGTGGATGCCCCATCTCTGGAAACGTAAAAGGTCAGGTTTGAGGGAGTCTAGAGCAGCCTGGTCTAGTGGAAAATGTCCCTGCCTATGGCAGGATGATTGGAACTAGATGATCTTTAAGGTTCCTTCAAACCCAAACCATTCTAAAATTCTGTGACTACCATACCAGATAAAATAGCAAGAGAGTAGGACCATTGTATGCTTTGCTCATACAGTTCCTTTAGCAGCTTCTGGATATTCCCAGCCTTGTCTGCTGCTCCTGTTATCAGTGAGATTACAGGCTGCGTGTAGCTGGTTTCCTGTTGAACTGCCAAGAGCTGTGTTCAAGAGGAGGATACAGATAGTGATTTTAACAATTTAAACTGGCAAAAACTAAATTAGTATTTAATAGGTAAAAGAAAGACTTCTCATACAAGGGGACTTCTGCACATCATCTTGTATGGCCCCTCTTGCTCAAAACCTCAAACAGGTTACCCAGGACTGTGTCCAGATGGCTTTTGAATATCTCAAAGGAGGGAGATTCCACCACCTCTTTGGGAAACGTGCAAGTGCTCGGTCACCCTCACAGTAAAAATGTTTCATGATGTTCAAATGGAACCTGTGTTTCCACTTGTGCCAGTTGCCTGCTGGCTACGCTCCTTTGGATGCAGCCCAAGATACGATTGGCCTTCTGGGCTGCAAGTGCACACTGCCAGCTCATGTTCAATCTTTGATCCACCTGTACCTCCAAGTCCATCACCTCAGGGGTACTCTCAATCCCTCATCCCCCAGGCTGTGTTAATACCAGGGTTGCTGGTATCAACAGGCAGGACCTTGCACTTGGCCCTGTTGAACCTTCTGAGGTTCACATGGGTCCACTTTTTGAGCTGTGCAAGTTTCTCTGGATGGCATCCCATCCCTCAGGCATATCAACTGCACCACTCAGCTTGATGTTATCTGCAAACTTGCTGACAGCGCACTCAATCCCACTGTCTATGCCATTGATAGAGACATTAAACAGCGCTGGGTCCAATATGGACCCCTGAGGGACATCACTCACCACAGATCTCCATCCAGACCATTGAACCATTGACCACTACTGTCTGGATGCGACCATCCAGTCAGTTCATTATCTGCTGAACAAGCCATCCATCTAATGTGTCTCTCTGTTATAGAGAGAAGGATATTGTGCGGGACCGTGGCAAAGGCCTTACAGAAGCTCAGACAGATGACATCTGTAGTTCTTCCCTTGTCCACTGATGTACTCACCTCATCATGGAAGGCCACTAGGCTGGTCAGGCAGGACTAGTCCTTCCCTTGGTGAAGCTATGCTGATTGTTTTGAATCACCCCCCTGCCCACCATTTGTCTTGTCATTGCTTCTAGGAGGATCTATTCCATGGTCTCCCCAGGCACAGAGGGGAGGCTGAAAGGTTGGTAGTTCCCAGGATCCTCCTTTCTAAACTTTTTAAAATTAGGTGCAGTGTTTCCCTTTTTCCCACTCACCAGGAACTTCACTGGACTGCCAGGACTTGTCCAGTATTACAGAGAGTGGCTTGGCAGCTACATCAGCCAGTTCCTCTCGACTCTGGGATGTACCTTGTCATGTCCCATAGATTTGTGTTCAGGTTCTGCAAATGATCTTCACTTACAGTGGGAGAGACTTTGCTTCCCCAGTTCATGACTTGCAGTTCATCCACTTGAGAGATGTGGGGAGAGAGCCTGCCAGTGAAAACTGAGGCAGGAAAGTTGTTGAGTACCTCAGTGTTTTTGTCTGTTGTTAGCAGTTTACCAGTCTTGCTCATCGGGGGTGCATGGTTTCTTTGAATTTCCTCTTCTGATTGATACATATGTATAAACCCTTCTGGCCAGGCAGAGAGGTGAGACTGACTGGTCTGTAGCTCCCTGGGTCATCCATTTTCCCCTTCTTGAAAATGGGGGTTATATTTCCCTTTTTCCAGTCATCGGGAACTTCACCTGACTGCCATGGTTTTTCAAATACGATGGACAGTGGCTTAGCAACTTCATTCGCCAGCTAAATTTAAGATGGTCTCGAACCAGTTCCTCTCCTACAGTGGGCCCAAGGTCTTCATTCTCACAGTCCCTGCATCTGCCTTCCAAGGTTTGCGTGGTGTGGTCAGGGCCTTTGCCAGTGAAGACCAAGGCAAAGAAGTCATTCAGAACCTCAGCCTTCTCCAAATGCGGGGTAGCCAGTTCTCCTGATAGCTTCTGGAGGGGGCCTACATTGTCCCCTAGCTTGTCTTTTATTCGCTACGTACCTATAGAATCCCTTCCTGTTATCTTTCACATCCCTAGCCAAGTTTAACTCTAACTGGGCCTTCGCTTTCCTAACCTGGTCCCTAGCTTCCCGGACAGCATGGGTGTATTCTTCCCAGGGCACCTGTCCTTGCTTTCACCTTTTATAAGCCTCTTTTTTCCCTCTAAGTTTCCTCGGCAGCTCCTTATCCATCCAAGGAGGTCTCCTGGCCCTCCTGCTGCACTTCCTTCTGGTTGGGATGCAACACTCCTGAGCTTGTAGCAGGTGATCCTTGAATATCAACCAACAGTCTTGGGTCCCCCTGCTCTCTAGGGCTGTATCCCATGGAACCTTACTGAGCAGGTTCCTGAAGAGGCCAAGGTCTGCTCTTTAGAAAAAAAAGAAAATAGCACTCCCTGAGTGCAAGGTATGAGCCTCGCCCTGGGAAAACCAGCTGCTTGATTATGGTGTCTCCTGCCAGGTAAGTATCAGAAGGATTTAGACTCAAGCTTTGAGGTTGGTCAAGACTGATCCCTCTACTGGTTGGAGAACATGGCAAAAAAGGCAAATTGAATTTGTGTTGCCATTAAAAAAACTTGTTACTTTATTCACATAGCTATGTTTTATTCTCAGTGTTATCATCTGAAGAAGTACTGAATTTAAGTAAGTCACCTTAGTTGTTTTTTTTTATCAGTAAATGTATTATATTCAAAAATGAACTTTTATGTGGAGGGAGATAATAGTGATTTATAGGGAAAAAATATTACATACTGTCTAATGCATTTTAATTTATATGGCAACAGCTTCAAAATTGCAAAAACATATTCTAGCTTCTGAATTATACTGCAATGGACTGGCTGTTAAAAGAGCTTGATTCATGTATACTGAGAATCTTAATTATTTTATTAATATTTGCATTGTGCAGCAAATTTTTATCATCTGAGTTTATAGAAACCCTTTCACTTCAGTGCATTTCACGTTCCTGAACTGTGCTAGTGACTCAGATACATAGGAAGACAAGTAAAACAGTCATAAAATGCACACTTCTGTTGCTCATAAAATAATAATATTTATTGACACCTCTGTTTTCTGTCAAATTCTTTTTCAGTCTAAAAGTTATTTTAACCTGTATTTCAAATACTTTGATGAAACTTGCATTTTCAGCAGGTACTTAAACATTGATAACAATGTTTAATTGTTATTTAAATCTAAATTCTGGGTGTATCCAAGATTAGTCATGATTATTATTGTGAACCTGCTGATGAAAAATGTGAGAAACAGCAAAGAATTCTCTCTCCCATAATTCTTTCTAAGATAAATTTCACTTATATCTACCCTTATTCCATGTAAGAAGGCTACTTTACAGTTTTGTTATTGGTAATGTGAAGTAATGAAAGTTCAAATGAAAGCAGTTTTTATTTCATCACTTGGAGACTGGTAAAAATCAGAGCCAAACATGGTATCTGTTCTCAGCCTTAACACAGTGCTTTTGTCAAGGTTACAAGTAACAAGAGGTGATACAACTCTGGAAAGTGTTTGGGTCTTTTTTTCTTGATGTCTTTCTTAGTAGCATTTCTCAGTAGAGCTGCTCAGTACAGTGTAACTGAGCCTCCAGCTCTTACCAGATTATTTTGGTTTAATTTTTTTCAGCTGTTTATAAGGAGGTAGCTGATGGCATAGTTTGATGTGATTCTGATTGTCCTTTTTTATGGAAACTGTTATATACCAGTACCTTTGCTTAAATTACTTCAGTTACTTCATGCCAGGCTATGGTTACAAAATAAATGCTGTAAGACAATAAAGCAAGTTCCAGAAGCAGAGCCCCAAGACAAAGCAGGGAACCACCTCCTAGTCTCTTGACTGATTAGGTTTGCAATGTAAGCTCATGAGTGTTTCCTTTTATGTTGATATTTGGAAGAAATTAACCTTTTTTTTGTCTTTATCATTTTAGCCATGTCCTTCAGGGGCCCGTGATTTTCGAGAAAAGCAATGTGCAGATTTTGACAATATGCCTTTCCGGGGAAAGTATTATAACTGGAAACCCTACACTGGAGGTAATGGTCATCTTCACAAAAATGTTTCCGTATGTGAAGTCTTAAAATTATATGAATGTTATACAAAGAGTAATGTTTGTAAATAGACTATTTTGATTAAAATATGAGCTGTTTACTAGTACTTTTGTCAGTTGCTGAAGATATTGCAGAAGAGCCATTTCTATTCTGATACAGTTTTGTTTCTGCTATGAAAGAGAGTGACTCCAATTAAAAAATATGGAGCCCTTCTCCACTTGCAGTTGTAATATATTAGAGATTCTATAGATGATCTGTAAGTGTATTTTATGCCACAGTGATGAGTTCAGTGTAAAAAAATCTCACAGTTTTTCTTCCTTTCTTAAGATAGGAGTAATAGGAAAAGGAAAAAGAATTTATAAAACTCTCTAATTCAATTACTAATCCAGTAACTTAATTATAAATAATTGCATTGTGCAATAAAAGGATCTTTTGCAGGGAAGAGGGATATAATCCCTTTTTGGGACAGTTTAATCAAGTTTATGTTTCTGTCATTCTAAGTTTGTAGGTTGTCCTTGTATTATTTTGGTTTTTCCTGTTCTAATTCTATAGGGAACAAGTCTGTGTTTCCGCTTGTGTTTTTGTATTTTACTGATGTGGATAGTTTTACTCTTAGTTTTTTAGATAAAATGCCTAAAAAGGATCATTGTGATCATGTAGTCTGAGCTATAATGTAATTCTGTAGGACTAAATTCTTAACTAAAATAGTCTGATCTTTGCTTTGAAATTTACATTGATATACTTCTAGCACTACATTCTTTTTCTTATTCTTGTTTTTCAAATGGTGAAGTGGTATCCTTATTGTTTTAAATTGTTCAATAATCATTAGGGTTGTATTAACATAATGGAATCGTTATGGAGCCAGCCAACCTTGCCATATCTTACTATGCGAAATAATCTTTTTTGCAAGAAAGAAGAGTCAAGTAGAGAAATCAATAAAGGGAAGTTAAATAAAGTGTATACATTATATGTGTCAGGTATGAGATAAGATTATAAATTTCAGATGTTTATGCATATATACCTTTAACCAGCTGTTAACTTTTCAAGACTTCTGTTTGGTTGTTTTTTTTTTTTTCATTCATTTTTGTTGTCCAGGTGGGGTTAAACCATGTGCATTAAACTGCTTGGCTGAAGGTTATAATTTTTACACTGAACGTGCTCCTGCAGTAATAGATGGGACTCAGTGCAATGCTGATTCACTGGATATCTGTATCAATGGAGAATGCAAGGTTACAAATGTTTTATAAAGTACTTAAGGACTAATTTGTTGTGTCTACTCTCTCCTACATTTAATTATGGTACTTACTTTTATGGAACGTGAGTGTTGACAGGTCAAATTGTTAATGAGAAAGTAAGATTGAGACAAAAAGATTAAAAAAGTATTGCATAAACTAAACAAATCACTTAAATTTCAGTAGCTGCTTATAGACATTCATAGAATCCTTCATTTTGTCTTTTTTTTCTCTTGCTTTATGTTTTCTGTTGAAGAATTGGTGGAAAGGGCAACAGGAGATGAACAGAATACTTGCCCTGTTCCAAGGCCTGTTCCATCATTCCAATTAGAACACCACTCTGACTGAAAAACAATAAATGTGAACATATTAATTTGTTTAACTAGTTCATCCTGTTGCAAACAATTCTGCTATTAATATCATTGAAACAAAGTTGTCATTATTGCTCTGTAGCTCTAGGAAAAAGTGTATAATGATGAAATTATTTTCCATTTACTGAAACTCTTGATTTCTATCGTGTAAGATTCCTATAGAATTGCATTACATAAATTTGAATAGAATTGAAGGTCTGTGCTGTATTGTTGGTTATGTACATCCCACCGCTGCTTCAGTTTAGCAAAGTGTTTAATTCTGTACTTAAGTCTAAACATCTCAACTGTGCTGGTGACTCTAAAAAGTATTTGATTTCACGGAAACTACCAACATAACTAAAGCTTAACCCAATGCTAAAATTCTTTGCTAAATTGAGGGCTGAAGATGTATGTTTATTGAATAGCAGGATGATATCAAAAAAGACCTAAGAAATAACGTGTGGAATTCTGGTGTTCTTTGTGCAGATTTTGATAATTTTGAAAAAGTCTTTTAAAACAAAATTTCAAGTTGAGAATGAGCTGTGTAACAAAGTCGGGTCTCTGTCTTCTTGGTGAATCAGAAAGTTGAAATGTAAATGGCTAGAATAATACCATTTTGTCAGTTATTTAAAGTGGTCTAATTTCTCTTATGGCCTATGAATTACATATTTATGGGATACAAGATGATATTGCTAGACAGTAAACAACGTTGTGTAGCTGCTTCTTTTTTTGTATAAATCCCCAAAAAAATTGGCAGCTTCTGTGTTCATTCTGTTTACATCCTACTTGTTCATTCTCCTTTTTGTTGTGTTTTAAGGATCCAGCTGTCTCTATTTTCATCTGCTTTGTAATAGGATTGAATCAATAAGTTGTAAGGAGTTAATCATTGTTCACTATATTTCTCAAGTAGATAATCAGAAATGTAATTTATTTTTTATGATCAGTTATAGACACCTCTTTTTTCAAAGGCTGTTTAATGCTATCTAATACAGCTTTTAATTCAGCCTTTCACTAAGTTTCATTCTGCATTCATTCTTACAGTAATTTACACTTTACATTCAAAATTACAAAAACAATCGTAAGTTTTGCCTGGATAATATGGAAATGTGGTTTATGAAGCTGTAAATGCCTTTGTGATTAATTTTTATGCTATATAAATGTTTAAAGAACACAGCAAATGTTTGCCTTAACAAAGCAATATAGATGGAACACAGTTAACTGTTGAAGTAAAAATATAGCTAATAATTTATTGATAACTGTAATAATTAAATTGTTTGTAAAACATTGTGAGATCTCTTCCTGAAAGTCACCATAGAAGTGCAAAGTACTTGTTAATCAAGATTTGGTAACAACCCAAATGTGTCTATTTTCTTTCCCTGGTAAGTGAAAACCCACTTACAGTAGCTATCAAAAACAGGGTAGATAAAAAGAAGAGCTGAGTATCTCAAACTTGAGACAAACACTTCAGAAAGAAGATGGTGGTGTAAGACCATCATCCTGTTAAAATATTTATTCTTATCTGTTCTCAGCATGTAGGTTGTGATAATATTTTGGGGTCTGATGCTAAAGAAGATAGATGCCGTGTTTGTGGCGGAGATGGCAGTACATGTGAAGCCATTGAAGGTTTCTTCAATGATTCACTGCCAAGAGGAGGTATGTACGTATATGCCCATTCTATTGCACAATGCATTTAGGTGTCCTTTTAGCAAATAACAGTGCTGCATTCATTTCCAGAATGGCACTGCTGATAGTCATTTCCTTTGACTCCTTTTGCTTTGTTGTTGCCTTTTTCTGTATTAGTTTAGATTTACGCCACATACGTTTCATTACTGAATACTTAGTTCTCATGGTCTTCAATGCACTTAAAAAAAAGTGGGTGGGTTTTTTATTATTTTTTTTTAATTGTTACCTAGTTAGGTGGTATAGTAAGACTAATGTGTATGATTTTCATGTGTATGGTAGAATCTGATATTTAATCATACATGAAATTTTAGAATGGGAAGAATCCAGAAATGTCTCTTTAAGTTTATCTTATTAGAACTCAGAAAATATATATGGGCAATTAGTTTAAAGCTTAACTCAAAAAAGACAGTTATAGGGTGGCAATCTCAGTGTTATCAGTTTTGACCTCCCAAATACAGGAAAAGGATTGGTGCACTGGGGTGCATTCCGTTCAGTGAGGGCCCACTAAGATTATTGGGCTCTGGGGCCCTTGCCCGTCTTTGGGAAAGGCTGAGACAACTGAGTTTATTTAGCCTGGAGAAGAGGAGGTTTGTGGGGACCCACTGTCACCCTTCTGATACCTAAGAAGAGGTTATGAATAAGGCAGAGCTAGGCTTTTCACAGTGGTGGGTACCTGCTGAGAGAGGAGACAATGGCTATAAATTAAAACAAGAGAGGTACTGACTGAATGTAAGGAAAAAAATTCTTCCCCAGGAAGACAGTCCAGCAGCAGATCAGGTTGTCCAGAAAGGTTGTATAGTTCCATCACTGGGGATTTTCCACAACCCTGCAGGATAAAGCACTGAGTAACTTGGTCTGATCTCCTAGCAGACCCTGCTTATGGGAGAAAGTTGGGCTGAATTGCTGAAGTCCTCTCCAAACTGAATTATTGTGTGATCCTAAGGTCATTTTATATGTTGGTTATTCATAATACACTGTTAAAAATACTTTATTAGCACTTACAAAAAGGAGTTCCTGACTACATGGTAAGTTCTTGCTATCACTGTCAAATTTTTGTATTGCATTTAAAGTGTTTTCCTTTTTATCACATGAAATAAAAATCTTCAAGTACATTTGAATCCATATCATACTAATTTTTAGTAGTAAATAATTCATAATGGTTGATTTCATGACTAATGTTGATTAGTGTAAATAAGTAAAGTTTACCTTTGTATTACAGGCTATATGGAAGTGATTCGAATTCCAAGAGGTTCTGTGCACATTGAAGTAAGAGAAGTGGCAATGTCAAAGAACTACATTGGTAAGAACATGGTTTAAATGGCAGGCTGTTATTAGGTCAGTTAATGTTGTGAATTGAAGGTACATTTTCTGGTTTGGCTAAACCATAGGCGTAGCAGAAGCAGCAGAGGGAATTATTAGCTGTTAATATTAGGTTGTGATCGGGCAGTTGCAGAAGTTGGTTAGGATGTATTTTCTTGAATGGAACTAATGAGTTACATTGAGTGATTCCTCCTTGTCCACTCGGAGCGAAATCACATCAATTCACTATAGTTATAGTGTCAGACTCCAGCTGAAGTGCACAAAGAGTATCCAAATGATGTACTGTCCCACACTGAGGTAGTTTCTTCCATCAGGGAAGTCTCTGATCTTGTGGGATTAAACTGGTTTAAAACATGGTTTTATTCTTGCAATGATTACTCATCAACAGCAGTAGTTACTTAAATGCTAACAATACTGTCTCTCTATCTTAAGGGAATTTAAAGTATCAATTATACAGTGTTACTGAGGTGCTGTATTGTGTAGATGCCATCCCTGTTTTATAGATAAGGAAAATGAGGTGCAGAAAAACTAGGTGCTTGCTTGAGATAATTCAGGAAGTCTGTTGTAAAGCATAGAATTAAATTCATATTCCCTAATTGTTATTAAATTCTTTAAAGGCTGTGTTAAATTTGCTTTCTGTTTTTTTTAATACTGATACATACAAATCTGGCTTCATCAGACTCAAAACAGCACACATTTCTGAAACTCTCTGTACCCTGATTTACATGGCAGTCCATTCACAGTAGTGCAAGAATACCTATTAGTCAAGAATAGATTAGAGAGCTGATCAGTTATACAGCAGACTAACAGATTAACACAACCCGAAGTTATTACATGTTAGACTAAACAGCAATTTACAGGTAATACGTCAGAGGCCGCTTTTGTCAATCTGCACTCCATGTAGTTGTTGTGTATAACACTAACATGTTGGAAAGGATTATGATGCCTTAAAGTGTGAGTTGTAAGGGCAGTTATCCTCCTTAGGTACATGAATTCCTAAATTGATTTATTGATAATGATGGTACCTTTTACTGTTGGATGCCTGAGTTTCTTTCTGCCTGCCTCCCTCCTTCTGTTATGCAGCAGATAATCAACCTCCCTCCATTCTGCAGCAGTAATAACAGCAGTACTCCAGCAGTACAGTGCTAATTATTATCTTTCCAGCATCATACTGCCCATGGCCCTTCCCCGATGTCAGAATATACCGTGGGTAAGGTTGTTCATATGTCCTGTACCAACATTCAAACAGAGGTGGCTAGGGAGAGGTATACCATGCATCCTGTCGTAGAATCGTAGAATCATTAGGGTTGGAAAGGACCTTAAGATCATCTAGTTCCAACCTCCCTGCCTTGGGCAGGGACACCTTACGCTAAATCATATCACCCAAGGCCTCGTCCAACCTGGTCTTGAACACTGCCAGGGATGGAGCATTCACAACCTCCCTGGGCAACCTATTCCAGTGCCTCACCACCCTAACAGGAAAGAATTTCCTTCTTATATCCAACCTAAACTTCCCCTGTTTAAGTTTTAACCCGTTACCCCTTGTCCTGTCACTACAGTCTCTAATGAAGAGTGCCTCTCCAGCATCCCTATAGGCCCCCTTCAAATACTGGAAGGCTGCTATGAGGTCTCCACGCAGCCTTCTCTTCTCCAGGCTGAACAGCCCCAACTTTCTCAGCCTGTCTTCATACGGGAGGTGCTCCAGTCCCCTGATCATCCTCGTGGCCCTTCTCTGGACTTGTTCCAACAGTTCCATATCCTTTTTATGTTGAGGACACCAGAACTGCACACAATACTCCAGGTGAGGTCTCACAAGAGCAGAGTAGAGTGGCAGGATCACCTCCTTCAACCTGCTGGTCACGCTCCTTTTGACGCAGCCCAGGATATGGTTGGCTTTCTGGGCTGTGAGCGCACACTGCCGGTCATGGTCATATACAGCTAAGAGCTATTTCATGGAGAGGTGAAAAACCGAACAAAGAGGATAACTCATAGCTAGTACAATTCAGCTTGTAATTCTGCTGTTTTATAAGCAGAGGAAGGTGACCTGGAAAAGCATTTCAATTCGTGGCACTATCTGTCTAAAATGAAACAAAAATGTATTTTTTCTTCGTTTAAATTAAAAAAACACAACTTAATTGGCATTTAATCTGGCCACAGATCTAAAAACATAAGGTATTACATAAACACTTTTTTATGTCCTTGTCACAATTTCAAGGGGTTTCCTGAGCCCTGACTGCACACATAGGGGATTCCTCTCCTACACTAGTTTCTTGTATTTCCAACTTTAAAAACTGCCATTATACCCTAGTGAAAGATAATCAAGGTCTCAGGGGCCATTTCATTTAGTGATGGGATGTTTTGATCTGTGAGTGTGAACCAGACCACTATTTTAGGAAGACAAATTTCTGGGGATAGGAAGGTTTTAAATCTGTCTGCTCCCTTAAAAGAACTGTGAGAGCACAAAGGTAGTTAAAAATGGGTTTATTCTGTTAAAATACATATCTCAAGGGTATTGTTGTAGGGATATTTCTTTAATGACATTGGCAACTTCACAGCTACTTCCCTGTCTTTATGGAGTTCCCTCTGTTGTTGCATGACAGCTGTTTGTGTGGCCATATCGTGGACCAGATTAGAAAACTGACTCAGATGTAAATAACCATTAATGGGTATTCCTGTGTTTTCTTTTATGTGCACTGCTGCCAAATACAAGACCACAGTCTAAGAAATCAATTTATTCATTTGGAAGTATGCAAAAAAAGGAAAAAGTTAAACGCTTCCTCTGTAGCTGTCATGCTGGCTTCAAAGTTTCTTCTTTGTTCATTTCAGCTAGCAGGCTTTCAAACTTAACTAACAAACATCCCATGGTTCCTTAACTTAAGATCCAGTTCTTTTGCTAGCCATGGCCTCAAATTTAGGCTACAGTTGGACATTTGGGAGCTCAGTTAGCTCAGTCAGCACCTGTCCTCACCCTTCTCTAATCAGTTCTCTTCCTGCTCTCCTGATCATTTCTGCACTGATATTGCGCCTGATGTAACAGCAAAAACATTTTTCTACAGTTGCATAAAGAGTTCAATATTTTAAACTGATCTGTTGAACAAATAACCCAGCAACAACAAAACTGCCTGATTTCAGAGCTGATGCAAAAATGTTGTTTTAGTAATGGAGTTATCTTCCCTTAAATGGCTTGATCCAAGGTGGTGTCTTCCCTTATATTCCTCTTATGCAACAGGGTCTTGTGTGCTAATTTTCTGTGGGCTTTCTGCATTCTCAAGTTCTCATAAATGATTTGATAATATTAACTTGTTCCTTCTATCTCATATGCTAATAGCAATATGCCACCGTGTCATCATTGTCATGTAATTATGTTACTGGAATGCTATTCACAACTGTGTGGCCTTCACATATGTGTAACAACTGACATTGGGTAAATCTATTTACAGAATGCAAATGAATGTTTCATTGGCAGTAAGACAGGTAAAAAATGAACTGCTTTGCATCTGGATATACATTAAATCTATACAGCATACATATTGATTCTTCTTTTGATTAAGCTACATTTTATAAAAGTGGGATGGATAGAAATTTTGACTGTGTAAAAATAGAGCTACTGATAAAATACTGATGTTCAGCTGTAACAGTTATTTCATATAGCAAGTGAAATAGTGAATATTGTTCCTTTCTTTAAGTACAGTACTGCTTGCATTTTTATTCTTATACTTGCTTCTTTTAACCATTTCCTTCTTGTGCTACAAAGCCTGTATAAACAATAAGGCATCTGAATTATTTTGAGAATCTTGGATAAGTATGTCAGAGCTAGTTTCTTTACTCAAAGCATCACTGAGACATTTTCCCTAACTGTTTCAGGTAAACTGTCTGTAAAACTGGATCATAAGCTGTCCTATTCCTTATGATTGTGATGTGATTTTGTCCTCTATCTAGTGAAGTCGCTTACTAGTCTCAACGAAAAATGACATGCCTTTTTGTTCATGTATTTCCAACCATCATTTTGCCTTTAAGAACATGTTTTATTTAAAGTAAATATGAATGCTGAATAACTTGGAAATGACCTTAAGTCAAGAAGTCAGTATCTACTTAACAGAATATTCACCTCAAGATACAAAGTCAGTTTCATATTTAGAAACTTAACCTAATTTTTATTAATAAAACATAAAGTACAAATTCCTGAATAATACATTTGTCCAGCCTAATTGGTTGCTTAGCTAAAAAATTTATGTTGTATCTGTATTACTTTTATGGTTTAAGGTTTTAAATTAGGAATAATAAAGTATTTTATCTGATTAAATAGCTAGTAGTTGGGTTTGTAATAGAAATATCTTGGATTTGGATATGGGGAAAAAAACCCATAGTGAACAGAGGCAACAAAACAAGAGCTGATTGACACCATACATCAGACTCAATGCTATTTCTCTTTTTTTCCTCTGCACACTGCATGAAATACCTATTCCGTGCCCCAGCCTCTTAACCTAAAGATGAGATTGGTAATTGATGATACATTTGAGACCTACATATATCTTACATAAAACTGCATGCATTGCACACAGGTTCAGTTTTAGAGTTGAAGATACATTGCAAGGTGCAATAGGAATTCTGTTTTGTTCCATATAGCGTGTGCATGTTGAAATCTGCAAAGTATACCTTCAAACTGAAGATTATTGCAGAGGCAATATTGTTTTGACAGGGTGAAAGCAATGGCTTTATATTGCTTTAAAAATAAAAAAGCTTCTAGCAAATTTAGCAGATTAGTAGATAAATTTGAAATGGCTTCTCCATTATAAATGCTGCTTCCAATTTTTAGGTGGCTTGTATTTTTTTTTAAGCTTTAAAATCTGAAGAGGATGACTACTATATTAATGGTGCCTGGACTATTGACTGGCCAAGAAAATTTGATGTTGCTGGAACAGCTTTCCATTACAAGAGGCCAACAGATGAACCAGAGTCTTTGGAAGCACTAGGCCCTACTTCAGAAAATCTCATAGTCATGGTAAAGTTGTAATCAATGTATTTATGAAATCTAAAAAATGTATTTGTGTTCTGAGAAAAGACAAGGCCATGAAGAAAATCAAAATAGGTTGTACCCTAAGGAAATCTCACAGAAAATGTCTCATCTCTTTTAAATGCAGTTCAGAATAATGGTAGTTGGAAATTCTAAATGGGACATATATTGCATCTCTACATATCTACATTGCTGATACATGTAAGTGTTGAGATACAGCATGACAGTTCTTGACACTTCTGTAGATGTCAGTGGTTTTAAGCCTGGCCTGAGTGTGAGGTGTAGTCTGACCACAGCAAGAGTATTGTCGTTTATCCCGTTTATGTTGCTGTGACATACATTGTTCTGAACAGATGGTACAAAATACAAGAAAGTAACAGATGTGACCAGGATCCTGATACCTTGTCTCTGACAGGAGGCAGTAGTTAGCCTACTGTTGCATTATACATTGGCGAGAAGCAGAAGAACAAGGTGACTCTTGCCCAGTATATTCTGTCGTCTGCCAGACGTGCAGTTCAGGGATTGCTTGAGCCATATAGGATATTTTCTTGTATAGAATGATTGTTGGCTGGATATTCACAGTTTAGGCAGCATTTTCAAACACATGAATCCTGTTTCTTCTTCAGCAGGTGTGGATCAGCTAGAGAGTCTATATAGAATGAGTTATGCAATGATTATAATGCATTTCTCATTCAGTCAGTGCCACTGACTTTCTTACTGAAAGTTCTCTGTTTTTTTTTTTGCCCAAATGTGACTGCAAAGTATCACAGAAGATAGACATGAATGAGGTAGTAGGGGATAAAAAGTATCAGATTTCTGCATCTAACATGATACATATTTCTAGCAACAGAAAGAAGAAAAAGTTTGATAAAGTCAAAGACTAGTCTTGGATGCGTGGTATGCGGAGGATAGTCAACAGTGAGGGTAGCCGAAAACTCACAGCGACTGTTGCACTTCCATCTGTATCACCTGCAGTGATACAGCTGCAGTGAGAGTTTTGATACTCCTTTGAAGGACTCAAAAGGTGTGATTCCACCAAGCTAATGCTGTTGGCTGTTGAATTAGGGGAAAACAATGACCTCGGCCACAGCCTGCTGCTGTTACTATTTTTACTATTAACTGTAGTCAGTGGAAGTGCAAACAAGGGCAGAGCTAGGTTCATAACTGCTGTGTGAGTAGCTCCTCCCAGTATTTCAGTGAGGACTGCTGTATGTTTGCACAGTAATGTCCTTAACCAGCTTTGACCTCACATAATTATTCAGCTGTCAATTTCCATTAAGACATTAATTTAATGAAAACTGGGGGTTTTTTTAGAACAATTATGTTCAGAATAAAGAACTAACAGAAGTTACTAAGTTGTTAAGGAGGAAAAAAGACAAAACTCACCTTAGACAATAATACTTTTGTATATGTTTCAAGTTAGTCCAGGTTCTTTTGGGAATATGTTAAAGAACTCCTATGGCTTCCTTTATAACTTTTTTCGCTTCCTTAGAACATAACACAAACCTAGATTAAATGTCACTGTAGTTGCCCTCTGCTTGCCTGTTTTAATGGTATAACCAGTTGTTTTCAACTACAGATTCTGCTACAGGAACAAAATTTGGGTATAAGGTATAAATTCAATGTTCCCATCTCTCGCACTGGCAGTGGAGACAATGAAGTTGGCTTTGCATGGAATCATCTGCCTTGGTCAGAATGTTCTGCTACTTGTGCTGGAGGTAAGACACTAGTCAGTCGAGCTACATGGTAAAGTGAATTGCAAGGTACAGTTTACTGCATAATTATCTAGGTAACTAGTTGAAAACATTTCTTTCAGACATGCCTCAAACCTGAATTTAGTGTAAGAACATTTATTTTATCACAGTGGGTTTTTGTTGGTTTCAAGTACTTCTAATATGTTCAGATTTTTTTGTTAAATACAGTATCTTGGCACAGTGTGGTTTTCTGGTGATGTTTCTTCTGAGTTTGTCTTGAAGCTGGTGTGTTTGCTTTTAGCAGGAGCTCTCTTGATAAAGGACATCAGAAGTTTTAAGTAAGGATATTGAAAACCAGAAGGCAAATAAGGCACCTGTAAATAAAGGGTTGTGTCTTTGTGTGTTTGTAGGTATTGCTTCACATGATCCTAGTCAGCCCTCTATCCTCCAGCCACCAAAGTTTAGGATGTATACTGGCAGGTCCCCTGTAGCAGATGATAACAATGGGATAATACTTCCCAGCCCATAGCAGTGTCTTAAGAATTGTTGCCCTTTGGCAGCGGTGGGGGGATTTGTAGATTGTCCCATGTGGTTCATCATGGGTGCCTTTTACCCTCAATTTACTGTATTCCTAATCCTCCCTCTAGTGGCCACGAATGCAATTCTTTATCTGTGGGAAAGCAGGACAGTTGGCTTCCTTCAAAGCCAGCACCGTTGCTGCTGCATGGGCTAGTGAGTAGAAGTGCTGTGTGAATAGTATCTTTCTTCTGTCTGGAGACTGAATGCATCATCTCCCCAGCATAACTCTGATTCAGAAGATGTGGGAGAGTGCTCTAAGTCCACCTCAGAATTTCATTTTTCTGCTGTACTGTTCACTGCCCATAGCAAGAGAAAAGCACCATGTTTTTTTAAAGAACCCTTGGACCACATATTTGTCCTTTTCTTGTTTTTTTTTTTGTGGCTACTGGAGGTATTTGTGTTTGGAACCATCGTGACTTTTTTTCTGCTGGAACCAGCTGTGGCTGTTACTAGTTGTTCACTTTTTTAAATACAGCTGTTTGCTTTGCCGTATGTAATACACAGAGGACATCACTAATTATTTTCTGTGCCACTAGAGAAAGTCTCAAAACAAAATAGAGGAAGGTACTAACTTTCTCCTATATTTTTTATTGTTCATTTGCAGAATCCTGGTTGACAGATTGCTTTTTTAACTACTATTCTAGTGATGGTGAGCCTGGTAGGCAAAGGAACATTTTAAAGATGTAGTGTAAAGATGGGAAGTGCCTAGCTCATAGCAAAATACAGTTCCAAGTAACAGAACCTTACAAGTACTGCCAAATCACTTTTCTATGATAGCAGTGAGTTAATGATCTTTTTGAAGTAAATGGGAGAGCTCCCATTGGTTTAGATAGAGAATTTTAGCCATGGGTCTTCTGTCATGTAGGTCATTGTCATTTCACAGATTTGACAGTATACAATGGGAACAAATAATTGGCTCTGAAGGAAGCGACACTTCTCTAGGTCAAAATGTTTTGACTAACTTTTAATGGAAGATCTGTGCATCCCTGAAAACTGTATATGTTTATTAATTTCAAATTTTGTTGGGGGGTTTATTATTTTCAGCAACTTATAATGGATAAACCGTAAGGCGCTTGTCTTTCCTTCCTCTTAGTATGAGGATATATACTATGGTCACGTATTTTCACTGAGATCTGTGCTCAGGGAATAAGTATTTCATTGTAGCTGTAATTCTTGTTAAAAATTGTATCTGCTTTCTCCATATGAGTACTTGCTATTCCCTGCAGTTTATGAAACACCTTTCTCCATGTGCCAAAAGAAGACAAAATTCTAAAAAGGAACTGAGTCAGGGAAAAAGAAAAAGGAGACAAAGGTGATAGAGACAGGGACCATAACTGAAAAATTTGGCTAATATAAATAGGGAGTGTTGAGAAAACTTAGAATTGAAACCACTGCATAGCTTTGGTTATTTATGTAGGTTCATTATCAAGTCTGTTACTGAAGTTCTGGTTTTTTGAACTCTTATCTTTAGGAGAGACATTTCGCTCTGTATCAGAGGAGAGCAAAATATTAAACAGTTAAAAGATTTCTGACTGAAAGTAGAAAAAAAAAAATACAGTAGGCAGGGAATATTAGTATGGAAATTATTTTTTACTCATGAAGTTAAAAAATATAGTGACTTTGGGACAAACTGTAAACAAGTTAGGGCATCAACATCTTCCTGCCTGTTATTGTAGTTGATGTAGCTCCCTGTAGGGCGTACACTGATCAAGGCTGATCATATGATCTGACCCTATACTTTGGCTTTTGTAATTTCTTCTGCCCATTTCTTGGGATCAAAACCATGGGTTTTGGGGTCGGAAGTCAATGGAGTAGCTGTTCTTTTTGAAGGAGACTGTTTTGACATTTACCCCATCACATCCAATGCTCTTGGTGGGAACATCACACCTATTTCTATACCTCCTGCATGTCTCAGGAATTTGTTCATTAATAACTCACCCCCATCGGCTCTGGTTTCTGATATATCTTGATCATATCTTGATCCAAAAGCTCTAGATGATGTAGAGCCAGATATGCCTTCATATCAAGGTTGTAGACAGACCTAAGTTCTAGTCAACACATTTTTTTGTTTATCTCTGAACACGCCTGTATTTTAACATTATGTCACAATTGTAGGTATATGTAACACTTCAAAAGGTGCCTTAAAAGAACATAAAAATAGCAAGTATCTAGAAGCCAGGAAATGACAGTTATGTTTTTTGAGGTTCTGGCTGTTCGTGAAACAGAATCCAGTTGAGCAGGGACCATTCTCTGAGGCTGTGTCACAGGCCTAGTTCACATACACTTTTCACTTCTCCAGTCTAATGCTCTCTAAATTGAGCTGACTGCGTCTGCATTACATACTATTTGACTAAGTCTGTGATGCTTAAAGCATAATTGATGTATGTTTTTTAATTCAAGGAATCTAAAAAATAGTAAGAACTGCTTTACAGCCCACCAAGTTGATATTTCTGTATTGTGAACTTGAGGGTGTGTGCTGAACGTCCCGAAGCAGAGCATAAAAGCAAGAGCAGTATTTTGACAGTGCAAAGTTTAAGTGGTTTTGGAGTATTTGATGTTGCAGAAGTGTCCAATTTTGTGCAGTCTCTTCATAGTATTTTGAGGGCAATTCACTGCATTCAGCTGTTCCTAGAGTTGCTTGTAGGCCTTGTCTTGGAGAGGGTTCTAGAGCTGTCAGGAGCCAAGAAGCAAGCTAACAGCAAGCTAAGAACAGCCTACAATCTTTCATTAGATGATAACATGCTGCCTTTTGCACTGGACTTCTCTATTTTGTTCATCTCTGCTGTCCTGACAAGTCACATCTGAACAGTAAAACTGCTTTAACTTTTCAAACAGGACCTATGCTTGTCTCAGTTTTGCAGAATAGAAAGAGCATGGTAAATGGAATGGTAGGGAGGAGAAGGAGGGTTTCCTGATTACAACAGTGTCAGAGCTCTGGATTCTATTTCTGCCTCCCGTCTGTGGTTCTCATGTGATACTGAGCAATTCAAAGCATACATTACAGTCTTACTTGTTAATTATCAGTTCATCGTTCATCACTGCATGAACTGCGAATAAAGCAAAGTATTCTGAAAACTCAGCCAAGCTCGTGAAATTGGTGGACTCTTTCCACTGCAGACATTGTGCCTCCTCTTCCCCTGTAGTATTCATAAAGTGGTCTAGGAGATAAAGTTTGTGAAACAGTTACATATTTAGATTGCCTCTAAAAAGCAGAAGGAAGTTAGAATTTCTTTCATGAGAGATTGTAAACTGTGTATTTCGTAGTGTCATTCAAGTTAAAGGGGAAAAGAACAAAATATTCCATAGTTTTCTCTGCCAGTGAACGTCACCTTCTGTACAGTGAACCAAGCAGAATCAAGTCTCTAAAGTCTGAGGTTTACTTTGGTATTTTCTTATGTTTTTCTAAAAATAGGTTTTTCAGATTTTCTGGGTAGTTAAATAAGTTTGCCTGGTAACAGACAACTTTTTTTTTTTGTATTCATGTACTCATATATAGGATGAGAATACAATTTCATTCAATTTTAGCATGTCTTAGTGTCTGTTCATAGGCTTGGAAATCTAGAACTGCAGCTCTTCTTTTTGGATGCTAGAACCAGTATTTTCCATGTTGAAAAACATTTCTTTAAAATACAAATTTAGAGTATCTGAGCTAGTTCTTCCTGTCTGGGAACGTTACATAAAACTGAGCTACATGTGTTCTCAATATTAATTCCCTTTTTCCTGAAAGTTTACTGATAACTGTTCTACTCTGAGTCAAGAGTTTTCAGAAGGAAATTTGTTACTATCTTATATAGGTCTTTATAGGTATGTCAGACTTAGAAACTACAGGAAAACTATTCCAGAGAACACCAGAATATACAGCCGGAGGAGAGAACAGGTTATTCAGAATCTTAGAGTCATGGAATGGTTTGAGTTGGAAGGACCCTTAAAGATCATCTGGTTCCAGCCCTCACTGTCCTGCCGTTGTCAGAGTCACCTTCCACTAAAGCGGGTTGCTCAAAGCCCTGGCCAGCCTGGTCTTGAAGACTGCCAGGGATGGGGCAGGCACAGGATGGATGGATGGATGGATGGATGGATGGATGGATGGATGGATGGATGGATGGATGGATGGATGGATGGATGGTTGGATGGATGGATGAATGGATGGATAGGTGGGAACAGTAGAACAGTTCACTGGAATTCAGAAAAAATAATTACAACATATTTTCCTTAAGAAGCTGACTATTATTTAATGAGAAAGTCTGAGAAAGGGAAAAGTAGAATACATAGAAACAGCATATGAAGTAATAAAATGATGGCTGGAAAGAGAAGAAGGAAGTACTAAAATAGGAAAGGGTGATGTATATTGCTTACAGGTAATAGAGTTGTAGTTTATTTACTGTCATGCCTGTCTGGCTGTATATGTTATCTTCTAGCAAGTGTATCCATAAATATGCTTAATAAGGAAGTGACTGCTGGTGCTATTGTACAAAAAAAAAAAAAAATCCACTGAAAGAAAAAAATCCTTCTCTGTGTTTTTACTTCTGTATACATTTAAAAATAACTCCAATAAGTGCATGCCCCCCTTTTCTAAATTTCTTCCATGCTTAATAATTCTAGCAGTAAATGGGAACAAATGACAGCATTTGTTAATCTGGAATTTACCAGGTATCCTAAGCATTGGTTTTGATCATTTGTCCTATTAGAGTTCATCTCCAGATGAGTTAAATGTCTTAGATATTCATTGGGGTTTATGACATAGTCAGTACACTATTATAAGTAAATTGATTGCCATTCAGTTTTCTTTGTTGCTCATCACTTTTGTGTCTACTATGTTTTTCTTCATGTCCTTAAATGAATTGTGAAACTGTCTTTAGACAAATAAAACATACTTGTCCTCGTCAAGAAAAAAATGTAAGTTTGGCTCTGTGATGAACATCTTGTGATCCGATGAGTGAGCTCAGAAAGTATGTCTGGGTTAACCAGCATGCACTAGTTTTAGTGATACAGGATTCACCATGTATTGGTATTGGCATCTTTATAATTAACTATTGCAATAGCAAACCACAATTTTTGGGATTGGTTTTAAAAATAGATACAACATTTACATGCCTGCAGTTTTAATTTAAGAATAAAATGTGTTTCATGTAATTTAAAAGTTGGCTGCTGAAAGTTATACAGACTATTTGTGAATTGAAATCTGCAAAACATCTCAGTTCTCTGGAGATTATGGTCACTAAACCACTGGAGTTTTGTTTTCTATTGGAATTGCATTGACCAGTCATGAGGACATTTTATCATAAACTATAAATCTGTAGATTTGAAAGGAGAATGTTTTTGTCTAGCTGCTTGTAATTAGTCCCCCAAGAGTTTAAATGAATTTGTTTAGTGGTGCTTTTTAGGTTATTTTAAGAGCGACCATATAGTCAGGGAAGAGTTGGTTACTTAAAAAAGTTTTCTCAAGGTCCAGGGGGCTTAACCATGTTAGAGCTGTTGTGTGGGTAAAAGCTGAACTTCTAGTTTTTTCCATTGCTTTTTCTTGTCTAAGTTAGAATATGAATTTTGTTTTTGAGATTTTATTTTATATAACACTGCAATTAGTATGGAAAGATGCAAAGTATACATACTGTCTGGGAAGATGCTGAAGAATATTTTAAAACAGTATGAATATGTCTCCTAGCATGGATTAAAAGTTCTTCAGTGTGTGAGTGATTAGTGGTGAATACTGTCTTATGGATGTTATGCTACCTGACAGATTCAATAAATAACACATCTGGCTTACATTTTTTTAAAAAATGAGCACAATGATGCTTTGTGTTTGTAGTACTTCAGAATACTTTCTTACTACATAGCACCTCAGAAATGAATTTACTGAGGCTGCCAATTTTTAGCCAAAGCCTAGAAGGAAATGTGTCTGATGCCAGTAGGAAATTCAGTCAAAACATTACTATCTGTGCTATCCCATAAATGTCTTTGCAAGAATAGTACGCATTATTAAAATACTTTATTCTAAAATATGTATAAATTATTTTTGAATAATTATTTTTGACAGAAATACCATTATGAAGGCAGGATTCAGCCTATTTCATCAGCCACCAAGAGAACTAAGGCAGCTTGTGATAGAAAGGATAAATGATTATTCAGCAGTTGAGCTGAACATTAATTCTGTGTCAGCTAACAGCGCCATGTTAGTAGCATGGCTGTTTGGCTAGGCCTTTATAATACTGTTTCTTGTCGTAGTGATGTTTGAGTAGAAAATTGCAGAAGAAATACTCCTACTAAGGTTGTCATAGCTAATTTTAATAATATTCATCTGTTGGCAGTGGTTGCATAGATTATGGAGTTTAAAGCTTCAAGAGATAAACCCAGCATTTTTCTCTCTCATGCTGCAATTGATGTCTTTTCTCTACTAAAACAGTACTAAAGGAGTATAGAATCAAAGAAAAGAACTTGTCACTCTGCATATCAGTGTACGTATATATATTTAGAGAGAGAAAACTACTAGCCATTTTGAAGTTTTGAAGAAGTATAAAGATGTAAAAATAAGTGACAGACAGGGCAGCATAAAAACGAGAAATTTGCTGACAGTGCAGTGCTAGAAGACATAGGGAAGACTGGGATATGTTGTAACCCTGACAAAGGCAGGTTTGATTTTAGGATATATTTGTTTAGAAGTATAAATGACACTGCATAAGTCACTAGTAAAATCACGTTGGAGTACTAGGCACAGTTTCTATTGTAGCTGTAGTAAACTCGGGTGTGTGGAGGTTTGTGAAGTGTTGTGAGGCTGATCATGATCAAAGCAGTGGTCTACCAAACAGCACAGATACTGCAAGAGTTAGTTGGTTAACACAATAAAGTTACTTAAACTGAACTCTGTTGTGGCTGTAGTAAACTCAGGTGTGAGCAGGTTTGTGGAAGTGTTGTGAGGCTGATCAAAGGAGGCTGATCAAAGGAATGGTCTACCTAACAGCACAGAGACTGCAAGAGTTCAGCTGGTTAACACAATAAAGTTACTTAATCTGAAAGAATGTTTTTAATTAAAAAAGACCTAACTTGGCAGTTAATACATCTAGAATGGAAATTGGAATGCTTTTAGTAGTCACAAATGAGAAGTTCAGAAAAGAAAAATGTATTTGGAATTGAAGTGGACCTTGATCAGTTTTTGAAAGGGGTTACATAGAGTGACTCCCAACAATAGAAGGGCATTGCTTCTATATGTATATTCCAAACTCCTTTGTTCCAAGGTTATTTAATTGCCCTTACAGTGCAAGATCTCACTGAATTTCAGCTTTCTATCAGTTCATGTAATTGAAATATTAGGTGCTGAGAATGCTATAAATTGAATGTCTTGATGTGAAGCTCTCAAGTCTTTGATATCTGATACATGAATACCTGAAAGAGAACACCTGTATGTTAACATAATCAACCAACAGCTGTGTAGGCTTGTACTTCAGGCCCTTGAGGGTCCCCCATGATAATGATTTGAGTTGTTTCTGAATTCCGACGGAGCCTATCTAGCAAAATTATTTTTTTCCAACATGTAAAGCACATAAATTAAAAAAAATGGAGGTTGAATAGCATTCAAAAATGGTTGTTTTTTTTATCTTGTTCATGTAGATTTGGTATGTAGGATACACTTGGAAAATACTCTGGTAGCCTTCTCTGCTGTTTGATACCTGTAGAAAGAAGAACCTGATTGGTTTACCTGGCTCACCTGCAAAATGTGTCTCATATTAGTATCTTTTTCATAACTAAAACTTACTTTAAAATGACTGTGATGTTTATGGTTAACCTAAGATATCAGATGTGTGAAATTATTTACAACTTGATTTAGAGTGCTTACTTTGTGAAGGTTGCATGTAGCTGTAATCAAAAAGCGCATATCCCAGGAGCAAAGCTTCAGACGTTGGCTTTAGGTGCTGCAGTAGAGTGAAGACTCCAGCATTAAGCATTTTTGGTCTCAGCATTGTTAATGATTTTGAAGTGAGGTGATGAGCCAGGTGATTTTGAGGGCCGATACAAAGTTCCCACCTGCTAAACAGGCATCCTGTAAGAAATGTTGTGTTGAGTGATGACTCTAATTTCCCTCCTGCTTGTCAGAAATGTCAACATTAGAGTTGAGGGTACATGGAACATTTTTATGTGCTTAAAATCCAGAATGATGGGTTTGCCTGAGAGTATTTTAATTAATAAGACTGTTTTTATATGAGGGATAATAAACATGTTTTGTGGGATGCCATGACAGTAGCAATTTGCTGTTGCAGAGAGAAGAGGTTTCTACTGGAAGTACATCTCCAGAAGAGTAGTACTCTTAACTGTGTATCATAGAAAGTTGAGAGGTCTAAGAGGGCAGGGAAAGAGAAGGTATTTTTAATATGCATTCTGGGTGACAGTGCAGCCAGGGCAAGATTCAGGAGGAACTCATGGCAGGAAGACAAGGGGTTTGATCTGCAACCAGAAAATAAGACACTGGTCTAGCACAGGCAGGTATAAATTTTCATCCTTGTCTTCAGGGTGGTTTAGGAATTTTATATCAGGCTCTAAGCAAATAAAAATCTAGAAATAATCTGTGGGCTAGAAAACACAGTCTTGCCACCTTAGCTAAATTACCACCAAGTCTCAGAAGTTATGATGTGCTCATGGGAATTTGGAATCGCCTTAGCGATAATTAGCAACCTACTCTTGCATCTGCAGCCCCCTGGGGGAGTGCATGCCATCCTCAAAATTCGTGACCATCGGGAACAATGTCCTTCATACATTACATCATGAAGACATTTAATTTGTTTATAGACTGGGAGACTTCTGTTCATAGCCAAGCAGGATGCTTTGTGGGCCAAACTTCAGGGATCTCAAGTTTGGGCTTGACTCACTGTTGGAATTAAATACCTGAATTTCATATAGATCATGTTTTAGGAACCAAAGTAGGAGATTTTATTCTTGTCCATAATGAATAGTAAAAGAAGCAATTGCAAGGTAAGTTGTTTAGTTGCTTAAAGTTGCTTAAAATGAGCAAAAGTACTACAAATACCTGATGAAAGAAATCTCATGTTTTTAGTGGAATATTTAGTGTCTGAAAAACATACTTATGTAATTATTTTTATTACTGCACAGCTATCTCCTATAAAAAACTTGTCTTAAAATGAAAAGAAGGCTGTAAAGTAAAGTTGGCAGATATTTGAAGCCACAATGCTTTAATCCCTATTTAATTGTATGCATTTCACATGTTGGAAAAGTTAAATAATTGCTTCTCTTTTTAAGAAAGGATCAAGGATTTTTGCAACTTTTATCATACAAATGATTCTATTACTTCAGTATTATGACTACTCATGTTCAATAAGACCTGCATACAAACTGTGCATCCACAGTGGTTTTATGCTAGCAAACAGCTTGTTTAAACAGGAGAGGAGGAGGTCATATGTACTACTCTTTACAGCAGTACTCTGAGCTGCACTGTTGTCATATCAGTGTCACTTTAGTGCCTTTTTTCAGATCCTTTTTTTTTTTAAATCAGAAAATGCTCAGTGTTCTACCTTATGATGTAGCCTTGGCATTGGTAGGTTGTTATGTTTTCGGAATAGTAATCAGGTCTGAACTTCCCTGTTGGTGGATATCAGTGAAAGAGGAGCTGTGAGCGCCAGACAAAATGAGTGTTCACAGAAACAAGCTGTATCTTTCAGAATGAATAATTCTACTATTTTAATGAAGAAAATGTTTATAGAATAACATGTATAAAAATGCAACACTGTTTCCCAGTATTGCTGGGTTATTTTAAACCAGAGCACATAAACAATAATTCTGCATTGAAGTGTGACCACATTCTATTTGTTGATGTTTTCTTCAGAAATTTAAGTGTGTTTTACTAGGAGAGGAGGGTAGGCAGAAAATTGATTTTGTGCAATATACAAATAAAAACAATCTGTTAGTAAATCTATAAATATATTCCTTTTGTTTTGGAAAACAACAGCAATTTTAAATCCTCTATCTTAGGGGTGGCCTAAAATTGAAGGAAACTGAAAGATTTATTGTGGTCGGGGGCAATTCAAGCAATTGGAACTCACATGCCTACAGCATTCAGCCCCTTAAAGTGGGATAGTAGGGTTAATATTCAATAGGTAAAATCTGCTTTTGAGTTTACACAAGTAGAAGAACAGGAATGATTAATTCAAGGTGTTTCATTTCATCCCAAGGTGTGCAGAAACAAGAGGTAGTGTGTAAAAGGCTGGATGACAACTCCATTGTACAAAACAGTTACTGCGACCCTGACAGTAAGCCTCCAGAAAACCAAAGAGCCTGCAACACTGAGCCTTGCCCACCCGAGTAAGTCTTAATCATTAAGATGGATGTGTTTTGCATAGATAAAAAAATCTTGATAATCTATAATAAATCCTGTTGACCAAATGTGTATAAAATTTTAACCGACTATTAGGATCCTGTCTTATCAGACAGGGTATTATTTGGTTTTGGGTTTCAGTTACGGTTTCTTATTTCTCTGAAATCAGTTGTGGAAGATAAATACTTTGACCTAGAGGAGGTCTGATTTGACTGAGGAGCAGTGGTTTTTAAACTACACAAAGCAGCTCAAATATTGTAAGTAAAAACATACTAGCAAAGCAGCTTTTTAAGGTCTGAGTGTCAGATGAGGTAAATACTGCTCAGAGTAGAACTGGAGACCATTCTTAAGGCAACAGTGACTGAAGAATGTCATGCATGACGTAAATGTTATCCAGTGCCATAAATATTTACATGCATGTGCTAAATGATTGCCATATTTTAAAGTATATTACGTTAAAATTTGGGTTTAAATTTTCACATGAGAAATGGTAAACATGGAAACTGCTTTGTAGACCAAGCCATTTACTGGTAATAGTTTCGTCAGACAACTTCATCTCCAGGATACTTAGTGTTGCACAGTAATGCTGTGTGCCTTTAGGATTAGATGTCTACTTTAGTTTTATTTTTAAAGATAGCTGTATGCTATATATTGAAAAGTTAATTAAAACCACAGCAGCTCATTTGTACAAAAATGAGATTTGGCAAGGACCTATAGCATAACTTAATCTTACTACAAAAGCTGTTTAGAAACAGTTGTGATGTTCTGCACTAGAAAATAATTTCAGCATGCGCACAACAGTCCTTATATTTTGAGATAAAACGTTTCTTGATTCACAAGCGCTAGTTAGTTTAGCTTTGGTGTTAACTTGTAGCTATATTCAAATTAGGCATAAAAAATCATAAATACTGATTAAATGCACAACAAAGAAATACTGAGGTCTCTTAAATGTCTCTTAGAAATTGTAAAATTGTAGCTCGAGGGACACCAGCAGAAATGAGACAAGATTATAATGCATTAAAATCCCAGCAGATCTTCATAAAGCCAGTTTCTGCCTAGAGTATCACCTGCTTCCCTGGTGTCATGACTGGTTGCAGAATGGCAGAGCAATATCTTCTATACTTACTCCTGTGTGTCATGTACCATACTCATCTGACATAAAGAGAAGTGAAGCCATTACACTCTTCATACCTTGAGTGTGTTTGAATGAATGTGCTGTCTCACATACAGGTCTAAGTCATTGTCCCCACAGTCTGTCTGTAAATACATGTTTACCTTGCAAGGGTATGCACTTGGATTCTGTTTGGATAACACTGTTTAGTATGGGTATAAGTGCACTAACTAAACTCTTCACCATTACTTGAGAGCAGAACTTGGGAGGTGGTTTGTCTGGGAACTTGGGAGACATGTTTGGTCTGTTTGTTTTTACTAAGCGCATCCCTATCCTTTAATTTGTGCAGCTTAACTATGAACAAATTAGCACTCTAATAAGTAGCATTAACATAGTTATTCCAAACTAGTTAATTTTTATTTTTTGCACTGACATTATTTAGCAAAAACAAAACAACAAACTGTAATAATGAAAAATAAACCCCAAAACACAGAGTGATGGGATCCAACCTGCAAAGCAGGATGCTTCTGGATTCTCCATCCAGTACTCAGCAGGGACATTGATGAACATGGTGTAATTCAAGTCATCAAGATAAGAGAAAGTGGATAGTGTGTATTAATCAGCATCTGCTTGAGTATGTCAGAGCAGTTCAGTCCACATCTGCCTCCATTCTGATGTTCCCCACAAGGTGAATACAGGTGCCAAACTCCTAAGGAAGGGTTCTTGATTCCTGATCCTCTAAGTAGTCTAGAAGAAATCTGTTCAAGTAACAGATAGTTACTCAGAGAAGTTTGACCCCTTTGGCTGGAGCATTTATTACACAGTAAGATTTACTCTTTACACAGAGTAGCCAAATATTTCCCTTTTTAATTAACACAATTCTAGTTTCCTTCTGGTGTACATACAAAAAGTTATGAAAATGTCACTCTTTCTAATTTACACTTGATGTTATCTTACACTTGATGTCCCTGAGCCGCAGCAAAGCCTGTTTGTTCATAATATTTTGTTTGTTATTAAAAACTCTTAAAGTTCTAGGTTTTAAGAACTGATACAGGTAACTCATAGTTCTGATAGTACTGTCTTGTTGTACAGTATAAACATAAAAGGTATCTGAGAATATACATGAGCAAATTATAATACCAACTAAAAAGTAACACTTCAGCTTCCCCAAAGCTCTTAAGAGTATCTAATTCTCCCTGCTGTGGTAAAACGTGTGTTTGGTGGCAAAGAATCATGAATTAATGCTCTTTTGCTGGGAAATTAATGACAGAATATCGCATATTTGTTTGCATCTCTGCATTGATCTAGTTTGTCTTTAACATACATGACACATTCTGTAACACAAAACAAGATAGCAGGACACGTGGGTTTTTTGACACAGCTTTCAGAAAATGACAAATCTTACGGGGCAGCTCCAACCATAGCTCCAGGAGCATCCACAGTGACTGACATGCCTGGCATTTTTGGCATCTTGGCAACATGTGATAGCATACTAGAATTCACCTTCATCCTTTGCAAGGGTAATTCAGGCAAATGTATCTAATCATAGAATCATAGAATAGTTAGGGCTGGAAAGGACCTTAAGATCATCTAGGTCCAACCCCCCTGCCATGGTCAGGGACACCTCACACTAAACCATGCCACCGAAGGCCTCGTCCAACCTGGCCTTGAACGCTGCCAAGGATGGAGCATTCACAACCTCCCTGGGCAACCCATTCCAGTGCCTCACCACCCTAATAGGAAAGAATTTCTTCCTTATATCCAATCTAAACCTCCCCTGTTTAAGTTTTTAATGCGTAAATCAACATAGGAAATTCTGAAGACCAAATATGCTCAACAGTGTGATGAAATATTTCTAGCTACATTAACCATTCATCAGTAGAAAAAAAAAAAAAAATAATTACAGACAGGTTAACAGCTACTGTAATCTCTATGGCAATACAAAGTGATCTAAATAAAATGTACAACTCCTGACTTCTACCAGGGAGGCAACCATCTTGGCTTTTAGCTTGTGCTGTACCCTACAGTAGTGGTTCCCAGGTATTTCCAGTTACAAACCCTTTCCAGAGAAATAACTTCAGGCAACTCCAGTACAAATCCACTTAAATAGCTGCAGTTTTGTCAGCCTCAACACTCCTTTCTAACTACTGTAGCCTAGGCTGGAAATTGCTGCTCTAGAAAAATATAACATAGTATTATTATTGGAATATTTGGTTGCAGTAAAAAGACTCTTAACTTCTACTTTATTTCACTATGAATGCATGTGTTGTTAACAATGATGTAGATTTAGTAATTTAGACTGTTTGGATTCTGGGTCTGTGCAGTTATCTACTCTGTTTCTGAAATGCATTAACTGAATCTCCTAACTTTTTCTATCCAGATGGTTTATAGGGGATTGGTCAGAATGCAGTAAGACCTGTGATGGAGGAATGCGTTCACGAACAGTTCTCTGTATCAGAAAGATTGGACCTTCTGAGGAGGAGACACTGGACAATACCAACTGTTTAACACACCGGCCTATTGAAAAAGAACCCTGTAATAATCAGTCCTGTCCCCCACAGTGGGTTGCTTTGGACTGGTCAGAAGTAAGGACATTTTGCTGTTTCAGCTCATTGGTAATAACAGAGACAAGAGCTCTGGCTGCTGAACATTAGTACATTTTCTGTCACTTTGTGCTAAGTAAAGGATTAATAAGGAATTCAGAACCTCATAGATTTAGTATTTGAGCATTTTCTTCTTTTTTTTTCTTCTCTATTGTCAGTTCTTTTGTTGTTCTACATGAGAACAGTATTTTTTACCCCACTGTTAGTTAGCATTTCACACAAGAAGTAGGGCACCAAAATCAAGGCAGAAAAGACATTAAATTGTCCTTGTCCCTACCTGAAAAAGTACAGTGTATTCCATCCCTTTCAAAATGGATCTAACTTAAAACAGAAAGGAGTGAGAAGGAAAGAATGGATGAGTGGGAGGGGATGTTCAGTTGAAGACTCTTACCATACTACTTCTGTAGCATTGATAGTTCGTAAGCACTTTGCATCCATTATCACAGTACTTTATTTCTTTATTTTTTATTGGAATATCTAGGCATCATCTCAGTACTATCAAATAGTACCCATATGGCAAGTTACAGAGCCATAGAAGTATGCTGTCTATATACTATTGCCCTCTAGCTACCTCCTCAAGACTAATTGCTCACTAATACATCATCAAAGCTATTGGCACTGCTACCCTCATAAGAAGCTTGAACAATTTCTTAAGGCCTTCATATCAGCCTTTTGTACAGCAGGAATTGTGATTTTGAGCAAAATCATTCTAATCTAAAGATTCAGCTTTGACTAAGCTTCTGCTTGTCATGGTATTTAATCAGGATTATGGAAAAGCAACAGCTTTGTTCTGGAATGAATTTTGCCAGGTGTAGCTTGGCAACCTGACTTGACTGATGAGATACAGTTTTAATATAATGAGAAAAATAGCTTTTTTTTTTTTTTCTGTTCAGAGCTTCCAGAAATATAATGTATTAAAATCCTATAGTAATATACATATAAACATTTTAATATATATTTTCATATATATATTCATTTTTTTTAAATTTTCTAATAGAAGCATGAAAATGAAAACAAGAATGAACTCAAAAAGTGAAGAGTTGAATGCTGCTTCCACTGAAACCAGTGGCAAATCTTGCTACTTTTCTCCTGAATGCAAATACTAAAGTTTTTTCATACTCAAAACTTGCAATATGTGATACAAATTAATTATACAAATCTTTTCTATTCTAATATACTCGTTGAGCACACACATTTTTTTAGTCCTCAGTCATAATTAACAAGAAATTCTGTGTCTTTTTGGTGAGAATTAAAAAAACATTTTGTAAACATTAAATAAAGTCCTCAGGATAGTGTAAACTGCTTTTATAAAATAGCAATTGAAACTAAAAATAGTAATTAAAACTAACAGTATAATGTAATCATGCTCAGGTTAAATCAGTTTTGCCATCAAATTACGCACTCCTAGCAGTAGTTGAGCTTTGAATTATTTTGCCCACTCTAAATTACTTCTTTTATACTTATCCAGATAATATACTAAACCAGCAAAAAAGCCCTAAGGATTTCTTAAGAAGAGCATTATCAGACAAGCATATTTACTTTGCATTCACATTACCATTAGTCATGACTTCCACCAAGTCAGAAATTCTAGAATTACTTAATAATGGAAGACACCTTTTCCTGGTTTTGTTTGGGTATTTTGTCCTGAATTTGCTTTGGAGACAGATTTTTTTGTTAAATTCTACTGATGCTTTTTGGTTTGGGTGATTCAGTGTTATTGTAGGCAAACTATTTCCTTACATTGCTTTCATTTCTGGGGACCAGTGTAGTTCATCTTATTTGATGGAATTTTGACTGTGACTCAAAAAAAAGTGGTTTTTATTTGTTAAGTGGTGGTGTATTCTTCCACAGAACTGGTAGCAGAAAGAATTTTTTTTCTGATGGCAGCTTAGATGAAAGAACATGTCTTCAAGCAGGACTAGAAAATGGAATTACCTAAACTCAGATTTTGATGCTCAAGCTTTTGCTTATTTGCTAATGCAATCTAGAGGTTACAAAAGAGCATAAATACACTGGATTTTTACATTTTTTACAAGATCCTTTCAGCCTTGTCTCTTTTCTGTTTGCTTTTGACAGAATGCTCAGTCACTGGGAGGAAGAGATTGAGTGCAAGTGATTTTTAAGCACTCAGCTAGGAAGGAGATCTTGCTTCTAGTTCCTGCTTAAAAGTCATGCATTTTATGTGAAATATTTGTGGCAGAAAATGCACGCAACATTCTATGGAATTTAGATCGTAACTGACAAGCATGATCATGATGATGAAGACCTCACATATTCATTCTCATTCTTTTTTGATCTCCATTTAGCATTAATACTCTTTTTGAAGTTTAGCCAGAGAGACAGAAATCTTTCTTCTCCTACTTCTCTCCTTCTCCTGGTTTTCTAGTAGGCAGGTACTTAGGATGCACAGGATTTGGGGTTAAAGCCCCTTCAATATAAGGCTGATTGAACCTAGCTATGTATCAGAATTAACACTGAACTACTGTAGGTAAGTAGGCAGTACCTTGATAAGAAAGGATAGAATAGGTTAGGAAAAGAAAGGTTAAATTTTTAAAACAGGCATTGATTGTATGCCCATTTTGTAGTTCTGGATTATGAAGTCCAAAAATGGACTTTGCAGTCTGGTTTAAGATCATAAATCTAAACCACTTCATTCTGTATTGACTAGTTTAGGTGGCTCCCGCTGAGAGATTTTTCTCAAAGGTCATGTTTGAAAAATCAAGTGTCGAAGGTCATATACATATACATATATATATATATATATATACAGACACCTTTATGTATGTGTGTATGGGGAATGTTGATACATAGCACTGTGGAACTGCTTTAAAATTTCTTTAAGCTAGGAAGAGATGATTTTGAATTAAGCATACGACAGTACTTTGGATTGCTGCAGTCTTTTTTTTTTTTTTTTTTTAAATGAATCCTAGGGGCTTTATGCTGACCTATCCTGGATATACAGAAAGCCTTTGGTATGTGATCACATATTGCTTCAGTTCCACGTAGTATTATTTCCCAGAAAATATTTTGTCTTTACAGCTACTTTCATATGAAAGGGAGTTCCACTGTTGACAGGTTTAGTGTAATTTGTATGTAAGGTTTATGCTATCAGAAACTGATTCTAATCCAAATACTGCAGATATACTTGTGGGATAAAGGTTAATATGCGAATATTAAATTCTAAAACTGTACTTGCAAAATCTCCTGGTCAGCTGTTGGAGGGACTCATTTGAAGAAGGTGTTGAGTTTTAATTTTGTTAGCGCTTGTCTCTTGCCCATTCTGCAGTTAGACTAATTAACTGACAGTTAATTGTCAGTAGCAAAAAGGAAGGAGAAAGGGAGGGAAACCAATGCAAAGAAAGAGAAGGAAAAGTAGAGGTCATTGGACCAGCTTCTTTTCAAATTACTGTTTTACTAGCTACTTGCTGTTAAAATGAGCAGAGGGGTGATAAAAAGAGGAAAAAGAAGAACTGTGTGAAAACAATTTATATTCAAAAAGAAACAAGAGAAAAGCATGCATTGTAGGAGAAAGGGTACAATATTTCTATCTGAATAGTCTGGTTTCTATGGAGTCCAGTAAAGCATTTATCTTCCACTTGTTGGTTCAGGAAAAATGTGTTTATTGTAGCTCAGCAGTCTGTATGTGAGGTGGAGAAAGACTGTACTAAGGTCATATTAAGAACAGAGAGTTCTACTTCTCATCTCTGAAATGCCCACTCAAGTTTGTTTTACGGTAATGTACATGTGGCAGACGATTCTGCTTTTCAGTAAAGGGCTTTTCTTAAACCTAACCTAAAAGCTGTTATATATAAAAGTAAATAGTAACACCATGTCCTAAATATAAGCAGCAAATCTACTTTTATTAAATTAAAACTTACAAAAACTTGATACAGCAATCATCAGTCAGCTTGGTTTTGTTTCTAAGCATTTAAAAAATTATCAGTTTCATCTTGGTAAAATTGTATGGTAATAAGACCATAAATATATTCTCCTGAATTCCATAATAACGTTTGTGACACATTTTACTGGCTTTGCACTGAGGTTTTCATTACTTACATTAATACTTTTTCAGTGCACACCAAAGTGTGGCCCGGGATTTAGACACCGAATTGTTCTGTGCAAAAGCAGCGATCTTCTGAAAACTTTTCCAGCTGCACAGTGCCAAGAAGAAAGCAAGCCACCAGTCCGCATACGCTGTAGTTTAGGCCGATGTCCTCCTCCTCGCTGGGTTACTGGAGACTGGGGACAGGTGAGATAGTTCATACAGGTATTTATTGCTGTTATTCTCTTACACCTCAGAAGGATATGGAAAGATAAGGGTATCCTTCCAAGAATAAGACGTGGCTGGAAATAGGTAAGAGAGGGTTCCCATGACTGAAACAAAAGCTTCTTCCCTATTTGTCTCAGGTTGAAATGTAATTCTGAATCATAGTGTCTGCTGCGCTAGAAAGGGTTTGCTGACAGCAGTCTAGTTTCTACTGGATGAGCTTCTGTATGCATTTTGGAAAAAAGTGTCCTGTTACGGGTTTTTTGGAAGGGCATTTTGGGATACAACAACATTACAAGGTTTAGTATGTTTAAAACATGTTTAAATTCCTTGAGAAACATAATGGAGCTACAAAGCCAATTCTTATTTTAGTAATATTTTTATATATATATATGCCAAAACCCCTTTGAGATTTATATAAATTTATGTAAAATACACTGAATTACCAGACAGGGCTAGGTAAACTGTTACAGGACAGGCTGAATAGTGCTGCCATTATGCAGTGTTTTAAATATACTGAGATTTCTTCATTCTTTTTGTTCTGGATCTCAGTTAAGATCAACGGCCTGTTTTTAAAATAATAAATGGATGTTTCAGTTTTTAAGTTTGCAGAGTAATCTTCCACTCATGAAAATAAACCATTTTAGTTTAACCAACCAGGGCACAATCATTTGTGGTATTACAGCCTAATCTTTTCTTTGATGGAAGTTGTTCAGATGCACATTTATCTTACATTGATGTTGAACTAAAATCACGGTTTATTTTTTGAAATTAAAAAGTGTTTTGAAACAGTGAAGTTGGGGATTTTTTTTTTTTTGAAAGATTGTTATTTCCTTAAAAAAGGTACTTTGGCAGATTCAAATTCTCTAGAATCTGAGAGATTAATACAGTTTTTTATTCTGTATTTCTAAGGTCATTATTTCTGTCTTGAAAAACAAGAATTTACACTCAGACGTGGTACATGAAATAGTGTAAATTATATTCTTACACCCCCAATCTGAACTATGCAGGGAGCCAGCATTACATTGTGGTTTGTTTTCTTTGAAAGATAAGTGCTAAACTATTTTATAAAAATATTTTCTCTATTAACCAGTTATCTTCCGATGCCTGTTGTCCTTAGAATTTGTTCATGTGTATTGCTCCTGACTGCTTTCCTGTTACCTTGTTTTATATTTAAAAATTGGATCCAGAGTTTTTCTACCTTCTATCTTCCTTATCTCTAGTGTTCTGCACAGTGTGGTCTTGGGCAACAGATGAGAACAGTACAGTGCCTCTCATACACCGGACAAGCATCCAGCGAGTGTTCAGAAACACTTAGACCTCCATCCATGCAGCAGTGTGAAAGTAAATGTGACAGTTCTCCCATTACCAATACAGAAGGTAAGTTTGCCATCTTAAAGTGATATGGCCAGTATTATTGCATTAATTTATTGCTAAAAGTCTACATGACATCATCTCTGAGACTGTCAACTTTTTTACAATTATTTTCTAATTAATCATTGTAGTTCAAAGGTGAAGTCAATAAAAACCTAAATACAGGTTCTTTGTTTAGAAAACCACCCTTAAAAATATATAGCCTAGGTCATGGACAAAATACTATTGTTTTGTGTCATTATTTTCCAGTCTCTTTAGTGGTTCAATAGAAAAGTCAATTATAGTAGGGGCAGCATGATATAATTCTCATCCACTGACCTTCTACCATTTCCATCAGTGGTTAACATAACAATGTAGTGGCAAAAATAATTGATTACAAGTTCATTGAAAGTCTGGGACCGCAGACTTCATGCCACACAGTGCTACAGGCCTGTTTTTGTGAATCTACTTTGATTTATTCATCAGCTTCTTCTAATTAACTTTTAATTTCTTGGATTTATAATGCCCATTTGAAACAAAATTTTTACATAATAGTCTAATCAGTTAGACTATTAGTTAGCTTAATCATAACATATTTTTGCTAGAGGATATATTAAATAATAATGTCAATATAAGCTTACTAATGTTTATGAAATGCTCCATATCATAAATTGTCAAAGCCAACCTATTAGGAAATGCTGTCTTCAAAGTAGAATTGGAGTGGCAGGCAGTAAAAACAAAAAAGTTTCCTCGTTGATTGTGAAAATTTAGAATAGTTTCTCACCAGATGGGTACATTTGATTTTGTGTGGAAGAGGAAAAGAAAGAAAAAATTAACCAAACACACATGTCCAAAACACAAGAAAGATTGCACAGCAGTTCTTTTGGAATAGTTATTTTCTGAATTGTGAGTACTTGACCGCAAGGTCAGTAACAGTGCACCTTTTAACATAACAAATATCTGCACAGTATATAATGGGAGTGTCTTTTACACAGGTGCCCCAAACTACACTGGAGTTCAGTAACCTGTTTATAGTGAACAAATACTGTGTTTTTAAATAAAAAAAATTTAAAAAAAACAAACAAAAAAACAGAAGGCTAATTTGTGCTGCAGTGTACCTAGATTTGGTGTTCCTTCAGTATCTACTGTATCCATTCAGGTCCTCACCAGAGATTCAGAGTTGTCATAAAACTATCAAATGGAGATGTCTGTGATAAACTGGGAGCATACTAAAATCATCCCAGAAGTACACTAATGATTCAGTGTACAAGCACCATAATTTATGGCTTGGAAATGTTAATTTTTAATAGAGGCTTATAATCCCATGTTGTCATTTGAAAAACATCTTAATAATACAAATTTCCTTGGTTATTATTGGTTATTTTAATTCTTATTTTTTATGTTTAGTGCTCTTAAGTATCTTTACGTGAAGATTATGAATCTGGCAAACATTCTGCCCTTTAAAGCTTAAATATTTTATTTGCAAACACAGATGTTGACTTCTCCAAAAGTGGGGATGGTAATAAAGTAGGCATGATTTAGTCCCAGGTTCCTCTTAGTTTCAAGATGACGTGGTCATGTTGGCTTTTTATATTCACATTACGTTAGTAATTCTTCAATATTATCAGAAAAATATGCTAATCTCCTATAAATGAATACTATGTGTGTCATCTGTGTACACTTGGTGGCCATGGACTTCCTTATGGTATAACCATGCAGAGTAGTTATGAAGAGTAATCCGTTTGGTAATAGTGTTTTCCAGGAACTTATACTTTCACTGGAGAATTTTTGGGATCCACAAATAGAAAATGTTGAAAATCACTTGATAGTATTCTATCAGCTCTTTGGCCTGCACTCCAAGTGGGTTAGGCTGAGCCAGCGCCTTACTGACAGCTGTGCAGCCTCCTTGGTGTCGTTAGAAAGAATTGAGGAGAAAAGGAGCATAATCTCTTCCAATCGAAACAGTTCCCAACATGTTGACACTTAGTGTCCCATTTTTGCCTGTGTCCCACATAGAAGGTATTTACTGGAAACCCGTAATTACTTGTAAGGGATTAAATGACTCAGCTCAAAAGTAAATGCAATCTCAAAGTTCATTTAACAATTTAAAATACCTACATCCTTTCAGAAGAATCTTGCTGCAGTTCATGCAATACTATTCCAAAATTAGACAAAAATTTTTATTTCAGGGTATTTTGTCAATACTTCTGCAGGTATTTCTGAAATATATACTCTAATTTATACATATTTCAGAGCTGCTATTAAATACTGAATACAAGAAGCTCAGACTGATGATTTGCAGAATAATGTGTATATATTGCACATTTTCTGCCTTAAAATCTTATTAGATGCAAGAGGAGCTGGCATCTCATGTGTTAGTAAAGTGTTGGCTTTTAAACAGAGGCCTGTCTTTTTAAGCATACCATAGATGATAAAAAGCTTGTCAGATTTCAAGAACTAACTAATCCTAAAAGAACACAACTATTTTTGGAAAGGTAATACTTTCTGAGAAAGAAGTACTTGTGTTCTGGTATTTCCTCGTGAATGTATTTGTGAGAGGGGCATATTGTGCCTGTACGCTTGCTTCTGTCTCTTTCCAGGTGCAGTGGGATGTGAAGTGTGTATCAGTGTTTGGGTTTAAGTGAATGAACCAGGTTTCTCAGAGAGGGTTCTACACCTTAAGAGTGCACGTGTGGAGCAGAGCATGCCTGTTCTCATGTGGAGACTTTGCCCACATGATGCCTGCTCACATTGCCTTGTGCTTTGGGCCCCACTGTGGGGCAAAAGCAGCATCAGCAACAGTGAGTCTAGCTGAGGGTATTCCTCTCCTATTTCAAATCCCAGCAAACCTCCCAGCTGCCTTCATGTGTTCAGCTCCGGTGCTAGCAACCTATAGAACCCTTTCAACAACTTCTGCACAATGATCATGTTGCTGAAGTATGGAGAAAGTTCTGATGTATCTTCTCACATTTGACATCTAGGTCTTTGTTTTCTTTAAACTCTTCATTGGTGATTAAGAATATTGCAAATGGGGTTTTGATGGGCTGCCTCTGATGAGGATAACATTGCATTTCCTGGACGTGAACTATAGGCAGCATGTACCACATGATTTCAAATGTATTCAGAATTATTTTATTCTCTTAAGTATATGTATGTCTGCTGAATCTAGACTGCTAAAGGCCATCTGAAATTTCACCTGAAAAACTATTCTATTTTTATGTCATTTTAGTTTTCCTTGTGTTTTGTGAGATATTTCTTTGCAGTGTCTTCAGCTGAAGGCGCAGTGACATTCTGTGATTTTATTACTGTAAGGTGATAATTAATAACATAATATTGTCTAATAACAATTGTCTCATATAATAATATTGTCTAAGCCACAAAGTTCAGGAAGGGAGAGTTTGATACATGTAGCTTACTGAAACTTATTAACAGTAGTTACTAGGAACAAAAAAGGCTCTGCTAAACCTCTTCCATTCAGCCACAGTCCTGTGAAGAACAGGTTACTTCATCAGCCACCATATCTGTTTCAAAACTGATTTTTAAAACAGAAGTTGTGGGCAACTTCCAGAATATTGTCTCACTGCTATCCAAATGGCATTGCCTGAACAGGGTCCAGTTTTAGTCAAGAGAAATAATAATGTAAAGAAATATGAAATACAGTCATTTCAAATCCAACTTTAAGCAAAAATGCAATTAGTGGCTTTTACCTTTATTTAACTGAATGCAGTGTGTATAAGGGTTATTTTTGGGGTTGAGTGAACTTTTTGCTTCTACTCAAGATCAAGGGATCCTTCTTATTCCTCACTTCATTTATAATTCACCATCTGTCTCTCCGATATTCCCAGTCTTCACAAAGACCTGAAATATGTCTGAAAGGTATTTGACCTCTTTTGGGAAGAGTTTCTGAAACTCAGTAAGACACAGTGACCATGTGTGGTTGCTGATAGAGAAACATGTCTGTTTAAACCAGCTACCCCCAATGCCTTTTCTCCTGGTATCCAACTTTATTTCAACTTGAGAATTAAAAATTTAGAAAAGTAGTACACAAAACATTGGGTAGATGGAATAAAAAATTACAATGAAAGCACTTTATCCATGTTAATAAAAGTTTTATTAATTTCATTACCTCTACTTATCTAGCTAAAACCATGCATACTGCCATTATCAGAGATCCTGTTCAGTACAGATCCTGAAGTTCAGCCTTGCTAATGTGTTCCTAGGTTCGGATACTAAAAATTCTCATCTGCACTTAACTTGCTACTACATTATGCTTGCAGCATGACTGCACTGTCCATAATTACCTGTTCCTGATCAAAAATAATGTACTAGGTGATTGTATGTAGAAGGAAGACAAATAGGAGTAGCTCATTGATCATACATGCTGCTTATGTTCTTTTCACTATTACTTTTTATTAACTGGTGTGTCTGTTGTCTTTTCATATTTGGCTTGCAGACAGCTGAGAGTGGAAGACTGTTGTTCTGCCAGGCCTTGGAGCAGCAGCATCCTGGCCTTGTCTCCACTTACAGATACCAAATCAATACCAAAAAAAAAGATAGTAGTCAAAGTACTGCTAGTTCATCTCCTTTTAATTCACTTTTTCTTTTTAGCTGTTGTAATTTGAGAAAGATTATAGGAGAAAGACAGTATCAAATCATAGAATTGTAGAATCATAGAATGGTTAGGGTTGGAAAGGACTTTAAGATCATAAAGTGCCAACTCCCCTGCTGTGAGCAGCAACACCTCACACTAGATATGCCTTAAAATACAACCTTAAAAGAGTAAAAACTTACAGTATTCTTGTGAGACTAATAATTTTCTGAGAAATTAAATCTAGTTTCATTCTTCTCATCACTTAATTTTTGTATTTCAATCTTGTGTGTTTTACTTTTTCTGTGTATACATCTCTTCCATCTTCCTACACATGAATCAAAGCTCCTTGCCAAAGTCCTATTTTAATACCAGTCTGGAAGGAACTGTGCAAATGCTTTTGACTACAAATCCTCTATCAGGCATGTATCACAGTATTCACTCCAATGCAAAGGAAATCTGCAGCAGCAACATCTGAGATCTAGAACCTGAGTGTACCTGTGTGTTCTCAGATACAGCTGTATCAGAACTGTATCAGAATAAGAACTGGGCATGGACCAAAGTGTTCCATTCCCTATTCCCACTTTTTTTCTACGACAGCATATTCTAGCAGTTCTCCTGTAGTGTACCCGCACAGTCATTTTAGAAGCAACCTGTGGGGGATGGAAGAGAAGAAATCCTTTCTCCATGTGGTAGTGCTCTTGTTCTCCCTTCCAGAGAGAGATACCTGCCAACAAGGGCTGCTGAGACACAAAGCCCAGCATATAGGGAGAACTAGGAAAGAAAGCTCTTACATGTCTGCTACAGGCATAAAATTTGGCTTTTCCTCCTGCATAAAAGAAACTGTGGAACTAAGTGGATGTGTGGAACTAAGCCTATAATATGATCCACCATTCAGTCCAGTCAGTGAACTCCTTCTGCTGGTGCCTTTATTCATAACACCCATTGTTTTCTAGATCCCTGTTAGTTGAAGTGCACATTCTATTTCAAGGATTCTTACAAATACAGAGGCATGGTGCCAAATAGTGTGAATCGTGTTAGATTTTGGATAACCTTTCATGGATGGATAAAATAACTCCTGAGAAAGAACCTATAAAAGTGTTGTGAGAAAAATGACTCACATTTCCTAACTGTATAGAGTGATCATTTATCCCAATAAATGATAACTCTTCCAAGACAAAGTGGGCACACTTCTAAATGTCTGGGAGAGAAGCCCTACAAATATTTTTATGACTTTTTAAATATATTGTATGCACTAGGCTGGACTAAAAAGAGTAGTTAGAAAGAGGGCAAGGTTATGGATAGAGAAGCATGTTAAATGTTGAATTTTCTTTGTACTTTGATTTTTATTTCTGATTTTTTTCTCTTCAATGCTCTTAATTATTAGAATGCAAAGATGTGAACAAAGTGGCATATTGCCCACTGGTGCTGAAGTTCAAGTTCTGCAGTCGAGCATACTTCAGACAGATGTGCTGCAAGACCTGCCAAGGACACTGACCCACAGAAAGCACAAGAATGTGCCTTGTTATTATCATTGTGGAAGAGTGTCCATCGAAGAGAGCCGCCACACAGCGGAATAAGATTGACGTCCTTGCTAATGCATTACCCTGTGGAAAACGTAACCACTGGTCAGCCCCAGCTGACAGGATTTCAATATTATTTTAACTTCTGTGAAGTGGGATTTATTAATCCAAAGTGCTGGACACAGTATAAGGAGGGCATGCCAAATTGGAAAGATCCACACAACACATATAGAATAGCTTACAGTGGAACATTTGTGTTCCTTTGACTAAATCAAATAGTCTGTTTACCTCCTTGGACCATTAAATTAATTTTTATTATGGACTTAGCAATGACACTGAATCCATTTGTATTTAAAACTGTTTAAAATGTAGCTGTTATGACTTGGTCTACAATGGAAGTAAAGAAGAATCAAAAAAACGTGAAGTCATAGCTTAAAAATGTTAACTATTTTATCTCACGACACAGCACCACAATTTAAATTATAAAGTGAGCTTGGAAATGTTATTTAAGGATCAGAAATTAAAAAAAAAAAAAAAAAAAAAAAGGTACTTTTCCTTCATTCCACCTAATTCCCTTTGGAGTAATCTGTATTTCCTGAGCACTGCTGTGAGCCATATATAAAGGTACACTAAAGAGAACAACCATGAGGGACTTGGTTTTAAGAGGTCCAATAGTTATTGCAGTGGTGCATGAAATACAAGTGTGCTATGAAATGCAATCTGTGTTGCAGGTTTATAGCCATCTTATGATTGTACAAGTGAGGCTGGGATTTCCACTGAAAGGGAGCGTATTTTAGTCCCATGAAAGAGGCAGACTCTCAACAGTGGTGAAGACTGTATTACCAGCTTCTTCACTACTACCATACAGGTTACTTAGACGTGGACTCCAGCTCACTTCCGTTTACAACACCAGCCACAAAGAAGAAACAACTTTGTGAGCATCTAGATCTGGTTTACATGTTACTTTGGATTCTCCAAAACTAGGGAATTCCAGAGCAAAATGAAAGCCTACTGTGTAACAGCAACAATCCTTTGCAAAGCTGGAAGTTAAAATGGATTCCAGATGTTCCCTTCTTTGATACCATAGCAGAAGGGCATTTGTTTATGAGAAAGAATATGTGAACGTGCAGTTCAGGAGACCACATCTGAGTGGGCAAGGATTACGACCAAAGAATTAAATGGCTCATGGAGGTATCTAGGTTCTGTTCAAATGAGAAGTCAAAAGTGTGCTTGAGCCAAGAGGCCTCTTGGACTATCAGGAGTAAAGCACACTGTAAAAAAGGGGATAGAATGAAGTCTAGCTACCTTCACCTAAATGGGCAGGTACGTATTTAAAGCTGGACCATATTTAAAACTAGGGGCAGCTTCCAGGATGAGACTGGAACAAAGTCATGCCTCTAGGTTAGTAGTTAGATGCCTTAACTATGCTGCTGCCATACTCCATTTATTTCATATGACCATATTTTTAATATTCACCAAATACTTTCCATTTTCAAATGTGAAACCAAACTAGTTAGGCAAATCACATTCAAGAATCTACCGTAAAGAAGTTAACTGTTTTGTGCTTCTGTTGCCCTTCACTTTTCAGTAAGAGACTCAACAAGGAGATAAGGAAAATAGGTACTTGTTTATTTTAATATATTGTACTTGAACACTTGCATTTTGCAACAGGTACTTGATGAATGTGCTTTTATGTCCAACTATGCCTCCTTTGTTGTACTGCAATTAAAATTAAGTGAACAATGTGTTACAAATTCTAGCTCAAATAGCACTTTCAAAAAAAAACCCACCTCTTTTCAGTGAAAAATAATTTCAAAATACAATGGTTTTGAAGCGTACCAGTGTATTTTACCAATAACAAACAAAATGTGTTGTACAGTTTCCTAATGTGAATTAACATGGAACAATACATACTGTTAACAGAACTCATACTATGACCCCCCCAACATATTGACAATCTATCTGTGGGATTTTGTGCAGCCCACGTGTCATGACCATTGAATTCCTGTCATCTGCTACCTCTTGCAGTATTTCTACTTCCGTATGCCTGTGACCAGGGGAATTAATTTTCAGTTGGCTTGTGTGTATTCACATATGCTTCTCTGCTGCTCTTATCACCATGTAAACAATTCCTGTTAAAAACTGACACCAGTAGATAAAACCCCCCCGGTCTTTGGGAGTTGCACATAGGGATTATGCAGTCCTTTTCAGTTAAGTGAATTGACTTGCTATGTCCTTTTAACAAAACACCTTGGTGCTAGCATGCCCTGGCTAGGTCAAAAATACGATGAAAGGGAGAGGGGTTGCTACAGCATTCCCTAAGCAAGAGGCCTCTTTGTATCAGAGTCTAGTTTTCTCCAGGGCATGATTTTGTTTATCAGCTAGTGTGTCTTTTCATCTAATAAGAAAAAGGTTTTTCTATGTATTCAAAGTAAACCTTTTTTTTTTACCTCACTTAGGACATTAAAATTGTAAGGAGTGTTTCCAAAGACACATTTTGCTCTCTTACTGGTGCTAGAACACTAGGGAGTCTGATGTTTACTCTGCAACATAACAGCACTGAGGTTGGAATTTAAAGAACTCCCTAGAGCAACATTGAATTGTATTGTTAAAGGGAACAAAACACAGAATGTATGTGGATTTACAAACTAAGCAACGCTTCAGACTAAGACCGGAAAATTAAACCTAATTCAAAGAAAAATAATTGGTTTTGACAGCACAGTTCACTGCTGCTGCGACACTGTAGCAATCTATGTAAACTAAGATAAATAATGTTATATTCCTAAATAGTGACAAAAGGGCTATTTGTATAGGCTATAAATATAACAAGCCTAGAATCAAATAGAATATGACATGCAGAAATCAATCTGGTGCCAGTAGTTCCACTGAGCAATACTATCAGCTGAAGAAGATCGAAACAGAAATAAAAATCTAGAGATTAACCTGTCAAGGTATATTCACCCAAAAATAGTCCATTTCATTAGGAACTTTGTAATGGAGTGAATGTCACATAGATATCCTTAATAATACAGACTGAAATTACCTTTGTATTATTGTGATTAGTTGCTTATTATTTTATACTCAGTATTAATGTGGTACACTGTTACTTTATTATATTTTTGCTTTTGTAAATTATATTCTAATTTATTGTCATGTTTGTTAACACTTGTTCTACATGCATTCTTCTGCTTGTAATGAAAACAAAAATATTGTAACACATGATGCAGTGAAATTCCACACCAGGCACAGATTTGTTTTTAACATAGATAATTTAGTAAAATAAAACTGCAGCTTTTAAGAATGATACCCATGGTACGATTGTTTATTCCCTGCTTACTAGAATTCTATATGCTTAACATTCACTTCATCAGATACATCAAAACAGATGTAAGATTTTTTTTTTCAAGTAACATCTATACGTTATGCTAGAATACTTCTTGGTATCAGTGATGTTTCTCATATATAAGAAAAACAATAAGAAAAAAAAGTCAAGAAGACGGTCATGTACATTATTAGATAATATCTTAGCCTAAGCAGTAATGTAGCTCAAGAATGAAATTAATGACAGCAAAAATATCCTGTACTTCTTGGAATGATTTCATTAACAGCCAGTCAATAATAAAAATAAATTGTCCTTCTTGCACTGAGCTCTTAAAGTTTTATCTGAAGTTCATCTGAAGCCATGATGGTTTTATGTATAAAGAGGAAAGTAATTTCAGAAGATATGGTGCTTAGGTCACTGTTGCTAAGAGATAAAATCGTAGCATTATGGAATCATAGAATGGTCAGGGTTGGAAAGGACTGTAAGATCATCATATCCAGTTTCTCATTGACCAACACCCCCAAGTCCTTCTCCGCAGGGCTACTCTGAATCACTTCTCCAACCAACTTGTAGCTGTTCCTGGGATTGCCCCTTCTCTTCTTCTCTTCTCTTCTCTTCTCTTCTCTTCTCTTCTCTTCTCTTCTCTTCTCTTCTCTTCTCTTCTCTTCTCTTCTCTTCTCTTCTCTTCTCTTCCTCTTCTCCTCTCCTCTCATCTCATCTCATCTCTTCTCTCTTCTCTTCTCTTCTCTTCTCTTCTCTTCTCTTCTCTTCTCTTCTCTTCTCTTCTCTTCTCTTCTCTTCTCTTCTCTTCTCTTTTTTTCTCCTCTCTCTCCTCTCCTCTCCTCTCCTCTCCTCTCCTCTCCTCTCCTCTCCTCTCCTCTCCTCTCCTCTCCTCTCCTCTCCTCTCCTCTCCTCTCCTCTCCTCTCCTCTCCTCTCCTCTCCTCTCCTCTCTCCTCTCCTCTCCTCTCCTCTTCTCCAGGCTGAACAGCCCCAACTTTCTCAGCCTGTCTTCACACAGGACATGCTCAAGCCCCGATCATCCTCGTGGCCCTCCTCTGGACTTGTTCCAACAGTTCCATGTCCTTTTTATGTTGAGGACACCAGAACTGTACACAGTGCTCCAAGTGGGTTCTCACTGGGGCGGAGTAGAGGGGCAGGATCACCTCCTTTGACCTGCTGGTCACGCTCCTTTTAATGCAGCCCAGGATACGATTGGCTTTCTGGGCTGCAAGCCAAAGTGCTTCTTTTCTTAGCTGGTATAATAAAAATATCTTGTATGGAAATCTCTGATTAAGTCCTATGAATTTTTTCTTGCTTCCCAGTTAAAATCTCAGTTCTGGTTTAATTAAAATAATTATTCTATTATTGTGGTAAAATGCAAAGGAAAGTACAGAGAACCTTAAATATTTTTAAATGGTTATTCTCATTCTATTTACAAATTATTCAAAAAGCAAGTACCTGTTTTAAAGGTATGGGTGTTTCTGCCTGTACTCTATCACAGGCTTTTATTACGCTACAGCTCAGAAGCTAAAGATGGAGTAGTCTTAGTAAATAATGCATTCTAATAACAGTTTCTCTGTCATTTCAAAACTGTGTTCACTTTTCTCCCATACACTCACACTACAGGTTTTACCCAATAAGTTTCCCACTATTGTTCAGTTTTAAGTATTATTCTTCCCCCTGGAGCATTTCTGTTTTAGATTATGATGACAAATCAGGTAAACTGAAATGGGTGGTGTTGTTTCCCTCTGTTTCCCTCCCCCTGCTACCTTAAACCTGATACTGTATGTGTTGACTATAGATCTCTTGGCACAGAAATTTCCTTCAGTCTTCTTAAAATGCACTCTGCCTGCACCTGAACTTCCTTCTGGAGCCAACCCCGCTATTACAACTCTCTGTTACACTTTTTCAGTTTATTTCTTCAGGAAATGGCCACAAAAATTTTAACCCGAGATACTTGGTTTTCCTTTCTGTGTTTTGCCTTGCTATACCCCACAATTGCTCCTTCATCAGCAAACTCCCTGTTGTCTCTGAAATTATCTGATCTACAAGTAGCATTTTTAAATACCTTCTGTAGAATGTTGAATAGGCCTTGGTTATTTTGCTGACTTTTTTATCAGTTATTTATTATTACTAGGAACTAAGATCCAGGACTGTTCTGTGGAGGTTTATTTCATGAGTCCTGTGAGCCTCATCTGGAGTCAGCCAGTCATCAATCTAAGAGTCTTAAGACAAGACCATTACTAAGCTGAGGCCATCATTCTGCGAGATGTGACACCCTATCTGGCTGTCTTCCCTTCACCACAAGCAACAATTAGGTGGAAGGGGTGGATCATTGCTTCTGTGTGGTCCCTCCAATCTTTCTCCTAGACAGAATGGTGTAAAAACATTTGCATGCAGTAACCAGGATGGAATCCCAAATAGATTTATAAGGGCTCAGTCAGCCACAGAACAAGGTTTACTACAGCACTAGCAACTTGGTAGTCTCCCAAGTATATCTGGCCCAGCTAAAGGGGGAGTTCATGCCCAGTTTAGGAAACCGAGCCACTCAGAATACATTATGGTGTGCATTTAAGGATACTGCATCCCTTAAATTGGCATATCACCTAAGCACCACATGTCATTTGTTTTCCTCTATTTCTGACATTTTCATTGAGCTAGACAGTCTACAGGACACATAGTTTAAGCTCAGAGGTCATATAGCTGCCAGCAAGAAAATGACTGAAATCTGACCTGGAAAGCATGTAAGTATGTATTTCTGCTTTAAGAGTGGGAGGATGCCATTCCAATAAACAAAAAAGCCTTTTCAGAGAAGACCTAGCAAGATCGCTAGACAAATAATCTCACTTCTTTAGTAGTCCTGTTTGGAACAAATTCATCGGATCACAGCTTGAGATAGAAAAGGAAGTGTTTTGGACGCTAGAAGTGAAGGCTCAGCCAGAGATTGTTCCAGGCTTTAGTTGTTATGACCACCCAGAGGGATCAGATTTGGCCTGACTGATAAGGGATAAGCCATGGCTTTTGGAAATTAGATATTGTCAATGCTAAGCACATCAAAATCTGTGTTTGTTTACTCTTCTCCCCACACCCCCATCAAAGTCTTCATAACTGTACATGCTCTTGCAATGTTTATAACATAACAAAATTATCATTCATACTGTTTGAAAGCCCATCTTCCAATATGATTTATGTCTTGCAATGAAGATCAGTCCTCTGTGAGGATTCAAGATCTCTTTTCCCTTAGAAGCAGCTTGGTAAAGCTTAGAAGCAGCTGAGTAAAGCTTTGCGTGCAAGAAAGCTGAGGTAACAGTTCTGCACATGTGGGCATGTCTTCCAGTTATATCTTCATGGAAAGACACGGACCCTCAATTTAACTGGAATTTCTGAGGGCAAACTTCAGTTCTGAGTGCATTTTAGGTTATTGCCTCATTTGTTCTGAGGTCAGCTATGCTTTTATAAAGCAAATAATTTTACAGGAGTGCAGTGCACTTAATTAGGTTCACTGCCTTCTAACATCTTTGAATGCTGATCAGAGACAGAGTTAGGGTCTCGCATATGCAAGCAATGTGTGTTGGAAGTTTGCAGTCATTTCCAGGACTCTCACTTTCATTCCTCAATATCCACACACTGGGACAGGATTTCAGTGCCCTCCATGAGCTCCTTCCCCTGAGTGACTGCTTCTCTTTCTCACTGCTTTGATGCATCTGTGGATCTCCTATTTACTTTGTGTATAGTACTGCTGTCTTTGATCTAATGTTTTAATGTGACTGTTAAGAGTTTTCACATCTGTAGCTTAACACTGTTACATGTTAAAAATGCTAATTCTAGGGTTTTTTTTAATTATTTATTGAAGTGTAAAAACTTTATAAAATCTGTATAAGACTTTAAAAACATGCTAGAGATACATAATTTCTTTTTTTTTCAAATAAGATACCAGATAAACATAATTTTTCTTTTTTTTTTTTTTTTACCACAATCATTGAAGACTCCTCAAGATGCTCTTTGGTATTAGGAAAACTACTGACTTGGTAGCAAATATAAACAGAGTGAACTGAGACTCTCTTTTGGTCTCTCAGATCCTCTTTCACATTTAGCCTTTGCTTTTGAAATGCAGTATCAAAACAAGACCTTCTGCAACAAAAAGGGATCTCAAACTTCTTTTTCAGCCTTTCTGGCTCAAAGTTTCCTTAGAAGTTTATTTACCTAAGATAAGGTTACACTGTTGAAACAATCCTGTCAATTAGCAGATAACACTTCACTTCTGCCACAATATTCTTCACAAGCATTTTGACAAGGATAGGGCCGGTAACTGAGTTTCTAGGACAAAAGGAGGTATGACGGCTATAATTATACATATCAATTAACTGTATCTTGCTCAAAATCCTTGTGAAATAGAGAACAGTGTATTTAAATAAGAGGCAAAATAATTTCAGTTACATTTTGCACCAGAAGCAAAAGGAAGATGCAAGGGAGGAATACTCTGTCTATCTCAGGCTTTGCAGTGGGTTTTAAGAAGTTGGCTCAGCTTCGGTTGCTAACTGCAAACCTCGGTAAAATATTTGTAAAGCTGAAGGCAGATGACCTGAATTCTATTACCACGGCAGTGGTACACTCAGTAAAATGGGTGGATGTGGTTTCAGACACTGCCGGTGCCTCTCCCTGTGGTGCCTTGCATCAAACCAGTTTCCAGTGGGACATGGTCTTTCAGTCACCTGGCACACATGGCGAGGACAGGCTGCATTTGGGAAACCTGTTCTTTCCGGGCATCTTTCACATCTGGCCAGCAGCCTCCTCTTAGCTCCCTGCCTCCAGTACCCGGTGTCCCTCCACCCATTCCAGGAACCCAGCTGTAGCCTGTGGCAGCTCAAAGCCCCGGCCAGGACAAGGTGCTGGTGTGTGTGTGCAAGCCTGCCTGAGGCCTGGCTGAGGCCTGGCTGGGGCTGGGGGTTGCCCTGGTCACTTTTGTGTGGTGTGGAGAGCTGCTGAGCTCTGAGCTGCTGCCAGTCTCTAATGGCACCTGGCACCTGAAACGAGGCCGAGAGCTGGGTGTGGGTTGGCTTCACTTCAGGTCTGGGGAGCACCATGGGTGAGAAGCGCCCATGGCCTTCAGTGGCTGCCTGAGCCACGCTGAGCAGCAGCCACCACCCAGCCTCATGCTCATGGCAGCCCCCTCCCCACCTGGAGAGGTGAAGGGGATGCCACAGTGAGCAGCTCCAAAAAGACAAGTCATTGCATGACAGCAGGAGGGCTGAAGCTGAAGAAGAAGCCTGAGGGTGGGGTTGGGGAGCCATAGTGAGGCCACGGCTCTGGGGCAAGCACATGGGCAGAGCTGCTCAGTGAGGAGAGATGCCGTGGGGCTGGGGGAAGCTGCAGAGGGTCCAGGGGGAGTAGAGGAAAAATGGGCCATGAGATGGCATAGGAAGGCTGGGAGGACATGAGGGGCTGAGGAAATCTTAGCTAGCAAGGGGATTCCAAGACAAGGGTTGGAAGAACTGGTGGAGATCACAGGTCCCAGCCACAGGTGCCCCTACAGCAGAGAGATGGTGGCTCCTGTGGGTAGGCAGAAGGTATGAGAAACTTGTATAAAATCCTGGAGTCAGAGAAGTCAAAGGGAAGTTCAGTTCTTGTAGAAGTTCAGTCCACAGGAGGAAAAATGCTGGGCCCATGGAGGGCTTTGGAGATAGAGAGACCTTTGGTCCCTTCAGTGAGCTCCTGAAATGCTATATATACGCTAAAAAGAAAGAAGCCGCGACTCTCAGTGACTCGCAGCAGTGAGCTGAACTCTATACATCTTTGGATAGCCTGATTTAATTGGCTATGCTGCATTCAGCACATGAGTGAACTGCAAATGATCACGAAAAGTAGCAGTTGCAAAAATTATGCCCATAAATCTGCTTTCCACAAAGACAGCAGCGTTCTTGAATGCCAGATGCTCGCTGAGTCCTGTGTAATTTTGCTGAGCTAATGAGCAAATGCTTACAGCGTGTGTTGACTCTCAGCTGGTCATCAGGATAGTGAAGAGCTGCCAAGAGGTATGTTGCTTGTTAACAGTCTGAGACTTACATCCTTCAAAACAATAAACCTTGAATAGCCTTTCAAAATAAAAGGGTAAGAGAGTGCTAACATGTTTTGGTAACCTTTGGACTGAAATTTTGATCATTCCTCTGTGGCTTGAGCAACTTGATTACAAAAGCAGTCACCTTGCATAGGGTGTCCAGAATTGTGCAATGGAGTGCTGTGGTTAAATGTAAAATGTCAGCTCTGTTTTGCTTGTGTTTTCTTTATTATCCTATGTGTATCATTCAACAGTACATGCTTATTTTTATTTCAATCAAGTTCATGCTCTTCTTTGAGGTTGTTTTTAATGGCCTATACTTACCTAAACTTAATCTCTGGAAGTTTCAAAAAGGATGCACAGATAAACAGTTAGCTCTACTGCTCAAAAATCTTGAGTCAAGATTTGAAAAAAAATCATTAAACTGTCTTTAGGGGAAAAAAAACATCAAACCAACTCCAAAGTTGTGAGTTACTGTCCTCTTATTACCCTTTCTTTAGGCTTTATGGTTTGTTTCACAATTTTCCCCCTCTCTATGCTGCAGAAAGCTAGAAGATTATTTTTAAGATTGAGAGGAAGGGTAGGAAACTCAACAGGTGACTCATATCATTGCAGGAGTCTTCCAGTGGAAAACAACAAACACTTGCAAACCTTATAAAATTACAAAGGCTAGTGCCATAAATATCCCGTTCTCATTAAGTATACTCACTACACTTTTTAGAAAATATCAGTTAACTTTCACAATGAAAGCAACTGCTTTAGAAAATTTTAAACTTTGATCCTCATTTTATAGAAATAATGACCTGACTTAGTGAAATGCTGCTTCCTTCTGGGTCATTTAAATGTATCGTCTTCCAGCTGGAAACTGCCAGAGCCCAGGGATATTCTGCCCGCATTTAATTTGTCTCTACTATCTGTGATCTGCTGAGAAATAGAAGAATGCAATACCAGCTCTATACTAATTAATAAACCCTCAACAACAGTCTAGCAACATCCTGTCTTACTTATGTTACTTCTTTCATGAAGCTGCCCAGTAAACCAGAACTTGTGATCTGCCAAAGAACTCCTTGGAGAGTTCAAAGGTAATGTCTTCATCCTACAACAGTCTTGATCTGCCAGAGAATGTGAATCTGGTGCTAAGTCAGAAACCTTGTAATTCATAACCAGCTTTGAGTTCACATACATAAAACCAGTGCCTTTGGCGTCCTGATATTGCCTCTCTGTTGATTCTGGCCAAAGCTGCTTGTACAGTCAAGTGTATGAATTCCTCTTTGGGCTGCCTTTTTAACTTTTCCAGATACTTACTTTCTGAAACAAAGGATGAAATAGATGGCTGCCTTTGTCTTGGTACCACAGTACCAGGATATAGAACATCACAATATAATAATCCTAATCACATCTTTAGTCAAGGGCTCAGTTAATTACATTGTAGAAATTTGCCCAGCTGAGACTGTAGATACATCTGCTATAAATACTTGCACATCAGCATGAAGCCAACATAGCATTGTTCCCTATGAATTTTTAATCTGAAAAATGTACTTTTTATTAAAAGATTGAGAAACAGTAAATTCTTGGACATTAGTAAAATGTGATGAGTAAAGTATGTATAACTAATTATAGTAGAGTATTTATGACAGTGCAATGACTAAAATTCTTGAGAAAATAAAAAAAAGTCACTAAGAAAATTTAAAATAATTCCTAGTAAATAAGCATGGAAAAAGCCCCTCAAACTAAAACATCTTTTGCTGTTTAGAGGCAGATAATCCATTCTTACTTCAGTGCACGAATTTGATTTACAATGAGTTTCAAAATATTTATCTTCCTTTCAGGGTTTCCATCACTGCCTAAGCCAATAACCTGCTGTGTTTGAAAATGTCTGGGCAGTAATTGTCATTGTTTGCAAAGCTATTTTGGAAAATAGTGAGCTTCGTGGCATTCTGTAGGTTTAAGGAATGCAATTACCAACATTGTATACATAATCCAAGTGATCTTCTGGCTTCAGAAGCTCAAACCCACATAAAAAATGTTTAACAACAGCAAAATGTTTGTTTAATTTTTGTTCTGTAGTTGGTCAGTTGTAGGTGGATTATGTTATAGCCACTCTGGCAAAAATACAATTACTTTAACAATTCCATATAAGTACATAACAATGTTGAAATAAACATACAAGGAAGAGTATGATTTTTCTGGGTGGATAGTCTGACCTATTTTCATACGTAAGTATTTGACACAGGACTCTGCTGGTATGATGGTATCTGTGTGCTCCTGTGATTTATCCAGGATGATTTACAAATGCTTAGAAAGCTTATTTACTTTTAACGAATATAAACATATTGAACTCTTCATCTTACATGTGAATGTGTTAGATAAATGACAGAGTTTCCTTTATTTTGTTGTCAGTTACAAACTGGTGGAGATCTTTCCCAGATTATTTTGTTTCCTTTTTCTTCTGCTTAAGATTCTTTTACAACCTACCATGTGATTGCAGAGTGAATATACTTTTCTGATAGGCAGCTGTTGAAGAAATGATGGGGCTAAGGAGACTTGACAAATGCCTTGGAATTTAAATTTCAAAAAAGGGACTACAAACAACACTTCTGACTCAGAGCTAAAATTACAAGTAAGTCTTTAAAAGCTGTTAGCAGCCTCCTTTAGAAATATATACATGCACTGGGGAGGAAAAAAAAAAATCACAAAATATTGTTTGGAGAAACAATTTGAAATAAAAAACTTTCACCATGACCCGTATATTTGCATAACTAACATGCACTTGCAGTTTACTGACAACAAAAAAAATGTAAAATCTATGTAAGATCTCTCCTCAGTCCCCTCTTCTTTCCTCCTTGACTGATTCTGCTCTTAGCTAGCTCTGTTCTTTAGTGGAGCTTGATGAATTTTACAGAAATCAGTTAATGCTTCAAAAAGTTCACCAAGATCACATTTACATGTGATTTTAAAACCACATGCCAAGGTATTTATTCACTAATAATATCATAGGCATTACATCCATGTAATAAGCAACTTCAAGGAATTTTCAGCTCTATCTTATGCTACCTTGCCACATGCATATTTTTCTTTTAAAGGAGTATTTCTTGAAAAGAAGCTTGGAAATGACTGTGCCAGAAGTTACCTGTCACTACCTTTTTGAAAACTGGCTACCAGTAGTCATATTTAAACCTTAAAATTTACAAATATTTTATCGCATTGGAACCTGCAATCAAGTGCCAAATTATATTAGTTGCATGCTATTGATTTGGAGAAAACTCCAGGAACTTGCCAACAAAGTTTTAAGTTGACAAGCAGGTATTCTTTATTGCGGCGCCGGGAGACACGGGGGATAGCTCCTCCAAGCGTGCCTCTCCCAGGCATCAACCAGGCTGTGATTACATTGTCCTTAAACATAATGACATTTATTTAACATTCTCTGTTCTTCAGAGTAGTTACAAGTTTTCTGGTTATTAGCAAGAACCACTACAGTGGCATAAGGTGTGTTTACATTGCTTTTTATTTAATGTGATTTTATTTTTTTTTACTAGTATTTTCTAAGATAACTCATTTGTCACACAATGAGCTAATTTTAAGGTAGTCCTTTACCTATTCTTGGCTTTATGCCCATAATGTATCTCAAGGTACTCAAATAAATATGTTCAGACTGGGTCAACACACTTGACTACCTGTTCTTACATTCAGCGAGTTGTTTGCTTTCTGCTTTCAAGTTCGACTTTGGATCATCCCTTCTCCCCAAAAGAGACAAATCCCACTCCTGATGCAGCTTTAGAATGTCTCTGTCAATACTGATCTTACCTTCCTGTTCCTAATCCACAGCAACTCACCTATTAACGTTATGGAGAACCTGTGAGGCGTAACTCACGTATTTGTGCCATGCTCCCTATGCATGGAAGTCAGCAGAGGCAGACACAAGGGGCAGTGTTGCCACAGAAGGAGAGAATGAACTTTCTATATTGGCTTGTAGCAGAGGGGTTTCAGCACAAAAAACTTTTTCCTGTTTCATAAAGACCTGAGACAGTAATTCTGTGTGACAAACTCTAAAGGCTTATGGGAAGTAAATGGATAATATTTGTGAGATGCGGTACTGTGTTTGTTTAATTTACAAACACGTAAAATGTTGCACTGAAATAGTCTCTCTGATGTTTTACTCTGTCTGGTTTGGTTCTGTCATCGCAGCTGTGAGAAATGCCATATACAGATAGATCTTGGACTATATACAAACAAAGTCAAGTACTTGTACATTTGGAAATACGACACTCCAAAATGCTTGTGCAAGTTAGAATTCCTTCCCCTTGAGGTCCTGTAGGTGACTACTTCTGCTACTTTGGGTGTATTAGGGAACGGATTTCTTCATTATCACTCGTCCTCCAGATAGGCACTGGAAACACAGAAAAGTTTGATAGAGTTTGGGAATTGTCTGTGGACCTTTTGCTGAGAGTTTTGAGAAACCATTAGTCCTAGGCAACCACAGGCACTTTCTAAATCTGATAGAAGTAGCTGTCAGGCTGTGAAGTGAGTTGATCCATGGCTCTTATAGTTTCTCTCAAAACTGCTTTTAGGTGGCTATCCCCATTGGGAGGATTCTGAAGAGAAGGTTAAGGAGGGTTGTTGGTAGGGGTTTTGATGCTTCCTTCATGGTTTGGAATGGAGTTTTTGGAATTGCTGCTAGGGCAATTCTGTCTGAATGAAAGCTGAAGTTACTGATGGTGTTCCTGTGACTTAGGACTGGAGCATACAATTCTAGTGAATAGGAAATTGTGCTGCAAACCTTATTTAGAAAGTCTTGGCGCTGCTCTTACCAGCTGATTTCTTGAAGTGATAGAGTGGTCCATAGGGATGTTTGGATTTCCCAAGGCATGTCCGGTATCTAGAACTGTGAAGAGCGGCAAATCTATGGAGCTGGGGGGATTTGTGTGGAGCAAGTGACCGTGTTTAATCAATTCTAGACACTCTGTCTTACTCATAAAGTTGCATGAGGGCAAATAGGAAAGCACATAGGCAGATGCCAGGCTGGCCATGGTGTCACAGATTCTTATAAACTATGATTTACACATACGTATATATATATATGCCCTGTGGGGCATTTAGTAAAAGGTTAAGATACAGGAGATAGTTGCTGTTTATAATCCCTTTCAAAGGTTAGAAGAAAAGGTTTTTTATCACTGTTGGAGAGTAACACTCTTTTCCCTAGCAAGTTAATTGTTTCTTAGATCTCTGTTTAGGACAAAGAGGTAGGAAAACATGTCTGTTCTGATAATGCCCTAGTACTGGGAACTCATGACTATGCCTGCCAGCAGTCAGAAGACCTTCAGTTCAGATGACACTTAAATGGAGCCAACAACTCCTTTGGCACTACAATGATTAGAGCTGAGATACTTTTGTTTCTCAGGTAGTCAGTGCAGGTTTACCTATGTTGCTTTGCAGGGTAGCAAGGGAGGTCACTTCACTGTTGTGAGAGGCAGCAAGTATTTGGTGTCTGGTAATTTGTAAATGTACCTTTCAGAGGCTGTAGCTCATACAGACACTAGCAGGGTAAGAATAAGTAGAGATCTGATCTCTTGGCCTGACTGACGAGGTCTGATGGTGCATGCCTGCTTTCAGAACATAGAGTGTCAATCTGACTGTTTTTGCTTTGAAATCAAGCAGTGCTCTGGCATGTGTGCACATTAAGAGGCAATTCAAATGATCATCACTGAGATTTTTTACAGTCTAGGAGATCTTGCATTCATGCAATTAGCTATTTTGAGCCCTGTTAGCAGGGATATATAGAAAGAAACTCTATTAAAAATTTGCTTTCACATAGATATTATATTGGGAGGGAGGGTTTTCAGCAGCTGGTAATAAACTGAAACTGCAGCAGCTTGAATTTTGCTAGATTTAATCTCAATTGTTGAATCCCTAGTGATCAAAGAATTATAGATGCTATAAGTCCAGGTGGTAAAAAGAAACTGAGAAGTATTTAAAGCTGCGGTCTTGCTGAGTAGCTAATTGCTTGAGGAGCAGGATTTTATAAACGAGAAAATCTAGTAATCTTGATAACAAGCATTGTACCAGTCAAGCTTATGCTTTGTTGGTTGGAAAAAAAAGAAATTATTATATCTTTTCCCTATTTCAGGGCGTCTTAGGCCTCCTTACCTGTTATTCTGTACATTGGCCTCCATATTTATATGAAGCCAAAAATTCTTTGATATTATATTTATGCTGTGTTACTGAACTCTGTCTTATTCTAAAAGCAGTAGAAGAAACTGAGTACCTGGTTGGTTGTGCCAGAACTTGTGAGCTCTAGAAAAAAAATTAAACAATTGGCTCTAATCAGACACTTCATGTCCAAGTGTGGTTTCACAATGGCAGTATTTGAAACCCGCAGTCAGAATGTGTATTTATTCAACCTAATACTAGTACTTATCACCATGTATCCGTCACTTGCTATGAAAGTGTCTCGAAAGAGGCAGAAGTTTTATGAAAAGATGACGCTAAACATAAGATAAACTCATGAGAAATATAGCTCAGAGTGTGTTGAAAATGTCTTTTAAAATCTGCTGAGCAAGGTAGAACTATGGATGAGACCAAAAAAAAAAACAAAAAGAGAGAAAGAAAGCCAGATGCAACTTTAGTTTTTAAGTACTGCTTTTCCTCCAGTTTACTTGCTTTGGTTCCACCAGTGCTTTGTAACTGTCAGTCATTACCGCTTGAGACTGTAAGGATAAATGGAAAGCTTAAATCATAAATAACCATTTTCTTGATGTCTTATCACTCTGAATACAATCCTTAAAAATATTTTTTCTCTTTTTTTCCCCAAATTATTTGCCTATTTCTTTATTTTTAAATCTAAATGATCAGTAATGTGATAAAAGAATCACAAAGGAGCTCACAGAGAAAATAACGCAAGGGAGAAGCCAAATACTGTCCTGCCAAGCCCATCACAAGAGCCAGTAGCTCACTCAAGGCCAATCTGCAGAGGAGGTCAGTGACACACAATCAATCACAGGCAGGAGCCCAAATCTAGGACTCCTGAGGAATGACCACCTTGTCCGGTCCCCTCCCAAAAAATGGAAATAATTAAGAGGAAGGCGAGGACCAGAACTACGTAAGGAATAGTCTCACAGTGTGGTTTGGCTTGATACAGCTTTCTATGTTCAGACATGGCAGGCAGAAAAACAGGACTTTACTGGATTATTTCTGATGAAGTGGAAATATGCACTCTTAATCAGATTGTGCTAAACTGAAATTCTCTTACATTGCTTTAAATTGGAGGGAAAGGTTTTTTTTCAGATCTGTGAAAATTAGATAAAGGTGTGCTTCCAGCAGCTGTCTCAAAAAAAAGTTGGCTACCTTGAAATATGAGATCTGTCTGAATATGATCCTTGGTCGTAGATTCATCTGTCATCTAGCTAAAAGCCTACATGTCTACCCAGTGTTCTGCTTAAGGGTTCCATCTAGATGCCTGTACCTGGTGCTTGTACAGCCTTTGATCAACTGCTGTGGCCTTGGTAGTCACCTAGCCAGTAAGAAATATTTCACAAAAATTTAACTGGGATTTAATCTCTGTAAATCCAGGTCTAGCATTGTCTCTTGGTATTTGACTTCTAGTTTTGGGAGAAAGAAGCTGTGCAGATATGCCCAGAAAAAGGACAATGAAGTAGCAATATTATTACTTCACTTTTAAATGAGAGACCAAAATCTAGTCAAAATTATTTTTATTTCTCTTTACCATGTGATTAATATATGCAGATACTCTGGTGATAATTATTGCACCTCTTTCATATTTCTTGTTTTCCTTGGACCAAGATGAATACTTCTGTAACATACTACACTGTGTTATAAATCAAGACAAATTTTGGGACTGAACATCTATAAATGATTTGTCTAACATATATCTTTGAACTGTTCTCCGTAAGTTAAAGCAGTGATAATGCTGTTGTTGCAACATGGAGAAAGCTTACATTTAAGGAGCATTTGCTGAAATACAGTTTTCTATGTTCAGAACTAGCTACCTGGATTTTTTTGTATTGGTTTACTGTATTTCCTTCATATGCCTTGAGGAAGGGATGCAGCCCATTGTCAAACATAGATACGTAGGTTCTGAGGAATGGGAGGGAACAAAAAAGGAGTCCAGTACAACCTTATTAGCCAGATGTTTAGCTCTATGCTATGAAGTGACATCTGCAGATAAAACACAGTCCTGTGATTAAAACCGATTACCAAAGAATGCAAAATTGAGAGATGAAAAGACATGTCTTAGGGATGCTTTGTACAAGTTTCTGATACCACCAAAATTGAAGAACTAACCTGTACTTTAACTCAGAGGCTTAGGGCACCCAAGCCCATCCCAGTAAAACATCTCAGTTTTTACCTGTCTTTTGATATAAAGATCAAGACTAAAAAAATCAATACCCAATTACTTCTAAACTCTATGCAGATTAGAAAGCATTTGGAATTGCAGATTAGATGGCTCTTAGCTCTTCAGGTGTAATCAAGGCATATTACATTTATTTAGCTCTTTACTGAAACTATTCAGTACTCTAGCTAAAGAACCTCAATCATCTTGTTGGTGGAAAAAAAATACCAGCACCTAAAATGGCCAAGAACACTCCTCTCCCTCTCCCGAATGACCTTAAAAATCTTCCGTATATCCCACCTGGTCTGATTAAACAACACTGGAGATTCCTCTGTTCCTCTTTAAACAGTCTTGACCCATCTCTTATCTTTCTTTGCTCTGGCTTTGGTATCTCAAATTAAGCTAATGGGTAGAAATTGACTAGCACAAGAAGGTTCTATTGTTATTCAAAATAAGGGCTTTATCACAGAGTCCTCTTTTCAGCATCTCACTGAAGTCTAGACTGCAAGGTGCGTTTCATCCTCCATCTTAGCTTGGCACAGGTGAAATATATACTTCCTATTGACATATTTTTGATCATATGTAAACATTCTTGCAATTTGAAGTTTTGCCTAATAGAGAAAATAATACTCTGTGACTGTCAATGAGATTACAGTGAGTCAGGAAGGGTCTTTGTAATTAAACAGCTTTTAAAGCTCTGTAAAGTGGAGCCATATAAAAATGATATTTTTGGAAATACGTGCATTAAGCATGAATCAAGTTGCACTTTCAATGGTTACACAAAATTTGAGCTGTAAGCAGCTCAAAACAAGAACAAACTTACTATTTGATTTATTATTTTTGCTCAAAGTCTAGATCCAAACTGTATTCCATACTTTGAGACTTATCAATTTTCACTTTTTAACAGATCTACCCTCTTGTTCCCGAATTAGCAAATGATGCTATAGTTGTGTGGCCAAACTTTCATATTTTAAAGACAAAATTTATTTTACCTTTTGTTTAAATGAAACCTGAATTCCAGGTCTAATTTGAATAATCAATCAGTTGCTATTTTTAAAAAGAAGAAAAAATCCTGAATCCAGATTTGTTTATTGGTATATCAGCTTGACCCTTAGTGTCACCTCTGAGATAATTAGATAGTCATGTCTTTTCAGTAAGAGGATTTAGGTAATAATTAAGCTAAATAAAAAAGAAGAGAAAGTTAAGAACAAACTTTCTTATTATTACCTTCAGAGAGCTTGAGGATACAGGCAAAAAAGTTTACCTGTTCGTTTGCTAGATGCTGTCCTGTGTAAGCCACTGGAAATAACTGAGTTTATGACAAACTTTTCCTATTCTACTTCAGCTATTAATTGAGAAAGTTGGAAAGGAGGAGTGGGAGTGGAAATAGTTGTAAAACAGTAACAGATGATCGCTTACAGTTCCTCCTCCATTTGGTGAGCCTGTCTGTTCCACTTAATTGCGTCTTGTGGTTTGTATCTAATCTTTGATATGTAGAGTCTTGGGGGCAGGAAGTTAGAAAAACATTCATTATTGCTGTGGAATGTTTAGAAATCTCACTGTATTCCATCATGTGGAAAAAGTCTCCAAAGATCCCGTGAAGACCTGAAAGATCTTGGTTACAACTGATACTCCATGAAAGTCTTCCCTGATTTTGGCTGGAGGTACCCAACAACTCAAAGATTATGAACTAACATCTGTAAGAAGGACCTTCCAGCTCCTAAAGCAACATGGCCAGCCTTTATGTTTTGTTACTCCTATAATTCTATTTAATTGGGATTTCATTGATACAGAAGCTATTTACATTATCCAAGCTGTGGGGCTAGACTAATACAGATATTTAGGACCCATATTGGATAAATGCTCATGTGAGGATTTCTGAAGAAAAGGATGTGAAAGAAGGAAAAAGCAAGAATATGAATGCTTATGGTCTAGCTAAAGTAAATGGTTATAATTTTGTACCACAAATAATTACGAAGTATTTACAGTCTTTCTTTCTTTAACAATGATTTGACTCTGCTGCTTGGGACATAGAATCATAGAATAGTTTGGATTAAAAGGGGTCTTTAAAGATCATCTAGTCCAGACCCCCTGCAATGAACAGGAACAGATATTCTCTCCAACCTAGTTGATTCTAGGATACCATGATTCAACTAGATCAGGTTGCTCAGATCTCAGTCTAACATGACCTTGACTGTTTCCAGGGATGGGACATCCACCATCTCTCTGTTCTAATATTTCACCACCCTTATCAGGAAAAAAAGTTCTTCCTTATATCGAATCTAAATCTATCCTCTTTAGTTTAAAACCACCTTGCCCTATCACAACGTACCCAACTAAAAAGTCTGCCCTAACCATTCTTATAAGCTCCCTTTAGGTAGCAGCAGGCTGCTATAAGGTCTCTCCAGAGCTTTCTCTTCTCTATGCTGAACAAGCCCAACTCTCTCAGCCTTTCCTCACAGAGGAGATGTCCTATTTCTCTGATCATTTTTGTGGCCCTCCTCTGGACCAGGTCCAACAGGTCCATGTCTTTCTTGCACTGGGGACTCCAGAGCTGGACACAGTACTGCAAGTGGGGTCTCACCAGAGTGGAGTGACTTTCCTTCCCCAGTCCCCATCTTGCAGCTCATCTATCTGAGAGATGTGGGAAGAGAGGTTGCAATCTGTAGCTCTTCTAATCTTCCTTCACAAAGTGAACCCTTCCAGACTGTTTTTCTTTTGCTGTTTCATTTGATTGTTCAATATTTTTTAAGGGATCAATGGCAATAACTAGGACAATATTTTGATGAATACATTAAAAATTGCATTTCCTTTCAATTGTCAACATTCACAAAAGAACATGTGTGTGATCACCTGCTAGTTAATGATAGACTCTCCTCAACAGTTTATTTAGAAAAAATAAATGATTAAATAACACTTTATGGAAAATATTAATGTCCTTTTAGTGTGCAAAGTTATTCTTTACAGTTATTTGTGCTCTGAAAAATTATCTGTCTTTGAATTACTCTGTATGTTGCAGAGAAATAGCTTAGCACTATAAACTTCATGCCCAGAGAGATGTTAATTTCTTCCTTTCAGTAACTTCTGCTGCTTTCTTTGACATCCATGATGGTGATTACTTCAGTCAATAGATGACAATGAGACGTTTATTTCCTTCCTGTTAATCACTTGTAGAATTGCAGCCTCAGGGTATGTCTGTCAAAATATGCCACACAGGCTACCTTCTTGAATTCCTGACTATACATGCTACACAGCAAATGGAAAGAAGTTTGAAGAAGCTGATAATGTCTTTTTGTGTAATGTCAGGAATCCTCTCCTGGCAACACATTTGAACAAAGCTAAAAGGGTTGTTCAAAATCTTAAATGTGACTGAAGGTTACTTTTCTTAATATTAATTTGATTGAATTTTTAATGGGATCTTCCCAACAGTTTAACTATTCCATTATACTTGATTTTCAGCACCTGCAAAATATTTCCATGCTATGGTTAAAATGTCTACTTTTGCCGGCATGGAACAGTATTAAAGATCTGTGCATAGTTTATCTGTACAAACACAATGGATTTACTTTTTCAAAGCAAATTTATATGTAACATGGAATTAGTAATGGATTTTTCTTGAATTAAAATAAAATGCATATATATATAATGGTGTGCATTATCATTTGCCTAGAAAGTCAGACCTAACCTGAGATCTTCAAAAGAAGGCAAATAAGATACTTTCAAGTATGAAATATGGATATATTCCAGTTAAATACTATCATGCTAAATGTCCTATTTAAGCATATGCTCAAGACTTCTGAGTATATAATAAGTTCTGAGCAATGAAGAAATACTCTAGACAGTAAATAATTGCGTGAACCTTGTAACATATATGCCATTATGTGCAGTCTAAAAGAACTTTTAATCTAAGCCATAGCAATTCGCCCGAAAAAATAATTTATGTACCTTAAATGTACCAAATTGTTCCTCTTGAAGAATTGCATGGGGGCTTGATTTTTTTACTGCTTGATACAGTTACAGTAATTATGATGTACTTCAGTCTAGACTCAGTAAGAAGCTTCTCCGCATCTTAGGCATTTTTTAACTAGCAAGCATAGTAACAAAATCAAACAAGACACACTTCAATTTCTCTCAAATTTTTAGGGAGAATTTTCAGAATTTTGGGCAGCCTGGAGTTTAGTGTTAGAGAGGAAAACTTTCCCTCAGATCTAGTTAAAAAAAGAAAATAAAAATATGAGCAACAGGAAGCTCACAGTTTTTCTGTGAAAAGGAGAAAAATCACAAGTTAATTCAGTTGAGGCCTGAAGTTCTGTGGTCAAACCAGTATCAGCTGAAGACAGTTGAGTCGCTGGAAAAGAAACAAGCCTCTAAGTAGTATTTTCTTAGGGTGAGCAACTTCATTAATGAAGTTCTAGAACAACCTGTAAAATTTAAATGTAGTTTTCTGTGCTTAAGATAAAGGTCACCTTAGATGATCTTAGAGTTTCAGAAGCTTTGGACAGAATAAGAGGAAGTGGGCTCTTTCTCATCTTCCTCTAACACTTTGCTAATGACAGTATAAAAAATAAGGACTTCCTCCCCAGATCTGGTGTCTGCAATTTAATCCTGCCTAACCAGAGCGACTGTGGCAACAGTTCAGAATTCTGAATTGTTGTTAACAAAACTCATGATTTTTAAACAGGTTCTTAATGAAATGTGTAGCATTTTGCATATTAGGCCAAATATATTATGCCGCCTTTATTTGCTGTTCTACTTCTGCATATCCTAACTGATGATGAAATAACAAGCAATAGTATTTAAATTTGTCCCTCTTTACTCTGCCTTCTTAAAACTATGCTAAGTAAACTGTTCTATTAATCTTCTGATAGTTTCTTATGTGACAATGGTATGTAAACATTCTCAAATATTAGTCAGGTATGACTAATATCTAAAACCACTTTTAGTAGGTTAAAAGTATGCTATATTTTACAATTTAATAGATTAGAATTTAATCATACAATTCAATGCTTTAACCCACTTCGGGTATCCAGCTTCAGAAGCCTCGGAATGATGTTTTTCCTAGGTTATTTTCTCCCCCTCCCCCATGCACTTGCCATTGTACAACACTAACTAAAATTAAAAGTGTTATGGAGGGACAGAGGAAAATGCTCCATATTATCACTTATCAGCCTTGACTATGAAACCAGACTCTTCTTTCTCCAGTTCTGGCTTCATTCACACCTTTCTTCCAGCTTTTTGGCCAAACTGAATACTTGCAGAAGACAGCCTTTTTAACTGCATATGCAGCCTTGATTCACCCTTCAAGTCTGGAACATACAGAATGGGGCAGAGGTTATTCAAGAAAAACAGCTTTGTGATCATTAAAGTATGCAATATAACATCATGGACAGATGAAGGGAGTGAGGGAGTTTTGCAGACTCATTGGGAGTGTCCTGAGGTTCAGGCTCTCCCTGCTGAAATGCTGCACTTCCCTCAGTTTTAGGAATTGCCACGTTCACAGGAAAGGAATGCAGTGGTATTTGGTCTCTTAGACTGGAATCAACATTTACACAAGAAAATGTTAAACAAGTAAGTAAATAGCTATTTACCCAACCTCAGTATTAACTTGGTATTAACTCCATAGTTACAAGGTTAACTTAGATGAACCCCTGAAGGCCTTTTTCCTCTTTCATCTGGTGAGGACTTTCATACTTCACATCAGAACTAAGGATTAATACTCCTGCAAAATCTGTCTTGGATATGAAATAATAAATGTCACATTTAACTTATGAAGTTTTGTTCAGATTCAGCTCCGCCTCTTACTAATACAAGCACATTCAGAATTTAATGTTAGGCTTCACATTTCTGACGCAGATTTTTCACAACCCCTACCTGCCTTAAACTAGTAGAACCCTTGAGCAAGGCTCAAAATCCTAACAGTAAGCAGCAATTTTTAGTGGCTGCCCTTCTGCTGAAACATATACAAATTGTTAACCTGTTGTGAGGGGAATGTTGGGCTGGTGGCTTGGGATCTGACTCTCAGTGCACATGTAAGTTCTTTACACACTAAAATCTACTTTTCATGCAGGCAAACTGAAAATTCCAAAAGCATGCACAAACAATTGCTACTTCTTAACTGAATCTATACAGGACTGTTGTAAGTAATTTTCTCTATGATAGTAATTCTGCAGTGACTATTACTAGCCCTGGCTTTGCGAAGTGTATTTGTAAAAGGTTGGTGTACTTTTAGGTCCATTCCCTGTTAGATCTGACCTAAACACATGTAGTTGAATTAATGTTGCATAACCAGTCTTAGTTTCCTTTCTTTGTTACTCTTGAGGGCTTGATTTTAAAATTAGCGCTGTTTCCTTTAAGGTGCTTTTTTGGCTCTAAATAGACTGATATCTTTGGTCTATCAAAGCAAATCCTTTGACGTGTTGGAAGCTACAGTAGGTTTCTGTCCTCTGTGTGAATCTTGTACATTTTAGCAGTGGTTTTCATAGACCTTGTTGTTAGCAAGGGAACAAGGAAGTCAAAGATGATAAATATTTGCATTAATATCACAAAATTTTTTAACCTTTAACATTTTCCTCAGAAGCAGCTAGGTCATTTTAACTGACACAGTAAGTACCGGCCTGTGGAGCTGCTCCTCCCAGATCTCAGATTGCATTAGTATCTTGCAAAATGCTATAAAACAAATCTGTAAGGTGTGTGTCTTTTCCCCCTACAGATAGGGCCACAGAATGAAAGCCAGACTCTTATTACTACAATTAGCTCAAGTCCTAGGGAAGTGCTACAGAGGAATACTCCTAATCCTGCTACTTAATATATTGCAAGCAGGCATTTTTGGTTTTAATAAAATTAAACATTGAAAAGTTAAGAAATGCCAGGATTTAAAGATGCTTACTGCTGAGAGGAGTTTATCATTTGAGGCTCAATGATGTGCTAAATGCAACAATATGGCTTTTCAGCCAGAGCTGGCACATGTCCTGCTGGCTCAGTTTGGGTGGAATTTTCATGTGCCTGCCTGCAAAATGCCATGTAAATAAACGCTGTGGCGGGAATTTCTAAGAGTGTGTAACTGCTAGATGCACAACAGGATGTGTGTCAGTGTAATGGGATATCCCCCTTTAGTGGCATATGTCTTCATGACTTGCTTAAAATATGTAGCTTGGTGATTGGCAAGAAAAGGTAAATTAAAAACATAGGTGAGGAATCTCCCCAAAGCAGATAAGAGCATTGAACCCAGGTCTCCTGCATCCTGGATAGTCTTAATCACAAGATAGGAGTTAATGACAATATTTCCTTTACATGTTGTTTGGACATATATGTGGTCTGAGCACATACACCCCCAAGTGAGAGTCAACATCTATGAAAAAGGAATGACTTAGCCCCTCTCTGCCTATTCCATCTTAAGTGTTATGCGTTTAGGTATGTGCCTGAAACTAAGTGTAGTTTCTTAGTAACTCTGCTAAGTACTTATTGAAAGGCATAGGTGGAGAGTTTCAGGGACTACATTTTGATGGGCATCTAGATGGATGCAAGTCTTGAGCTTCCGTATGAGCCTAATATACTGACTTCCCCTGAACTAATAGTAGCCATAAAATACTTTGGTTTGTTTGCCTGAAGGTCAGCCTTCAGTATTTATGCTAATTCAATGAGATCATGAATGGAAAAAAAAAAAAATCTGGTTTACTGTGTTGGAGAGCTGAATGTTCTTGGGAAACTTAAGTAGCATTCCAGTAATGCCAGAAACCATTTTAACAGGAATAAATCCTGAGTATAAGCAGAATATAGTAGCAAGGTTTTTTTCCTTTTGTTTCCTTTTTTTGTTGTTGTTATGATATTCCAAATCTCTCTCAGCCTCTCTCCCCTCTGGGGTAAGCTAAGCTATGTGCTTTGGAAGCTTGGAAAGGAACAATAAGTTTTGATGCATGCTTATACAAAACAATTCATTTAATAGCTGAAGGGGATAATTCTGTAAAAGTAGCATGATTTATAAAGCACAAGGTCAGCTTTGGAGTTTCCGAAGCCCTAAGCAATGGATGATTACAGTGCACCAAAAGGGATCAGAGATAGCAGAGTTTGCACCTGCAGCCACTTTTTCAACTTTTGTATTCTGTGCCATTGATTGCTCAGAGGCCCCTGAGGCTGTCCAAGTTGATATGGTCTGACCTGTAAAATGAAAAGTCAAAATATCAGGTAAAAACAGGTGTGTCAGAAGTTGAATTAGCAGCTAACCTTTGAGACAAAAACCATCACACCTCTAATTTGTTTTTGATCTTATTGCAAACAACCAGCAAGTGTGCTCCTGATTGTTGTGTAGCACTTTTAATGGCATCTCTGTTAGTTTCTTCATCCAATCAATGTTTTGAAAGGCAGTGAGAAAATGGTATGGCTAAAGAGTAGTGAGCCAGCTTTTATATTCTCAGCATCTAGTAAGGGTAACTGTGTGGTTGTGAATATACAGATATTAAATGACAGATAGCTATTCAGAATGGAGCTGTCCTTATAAAGTACTTGGGATGATAATACAGTTATATTTTTTTATCTTCTCAAAGTCTTTACATTTAAAAGTTAGCGGTTTTGAACTTCCAACATTCTTCTTATCCACATGCCCCAACTTCCCTAATTTGGTGCATTTAATCCTTTGCCCAATGCTGGTGTTGTTTTTTTTTTTTTGGGGGGGGGGGGGGGGTTGGTTGGTTTTTTTTTGTTTGCTTGGTTTTTTTGTAAATTTCTGTAATGCAAGCTTATTCTAGTTTTCTGATGATCAGAAATGCTGGCCATAAGAACAGGTAGACATAGTGATTAGGACAGCTAGAAGTGGCACTTAATGAACTAAACATCTCACTGAAACTAAATTTTGTATTATTTCTTCAAGTTGTTTCACACCAATGAGGTGTGCCAGACTTTTAACAGCACTTCCCACAGAAACTCCTTCCCACCTTAGAAAAGATAAATCGTGTGACAAACTCTGGACAAGTGTGTGCACAGGCTTCCTGATAAGAAAGACAAAGGCCTTTGAAGATTGTACATTTATTTAAGTATAAAGGCTATCTCTTGGCTCTGTCTTTTCCCATAACTGATGTTATGCTTTTATAAGCTTTATTTTGTTGAAAATACTTTGGGTTTGACAAATATTCTTAGTGTATTTATTGTATAGTACTTTTCGCAACTTGTAATATGAAGTGGTATGTGTGAAGATCTTTAAAGGAGTTAGTGGGGTAATTGAGTACCTGACTCTCAGCTCCATGTGCCAAATCACATTATGGTAAGAAAATTAGTGTTTGGAGTAGTTTTAAATTTGGCAGCTCTAATTTCATCCTGAAGAATCTGAGTGTACAAATAGAAAGATGCATGTAAGCATTTTTGACCTTCTGATCCTAGAGGTTTTGTTTTTTCTGAAGCTATTAACTCTTTAGAAATAGCAAATACAAATTAAACATACAAATTAATGTTCAGAGTAAATTAACAACATAATTTAGAGGAATGAATTCTGAGAGTGTTTTGGGGAAGAAATGAAAGGGATTACAAGCATCCCTTTCCTGTTTTTTGTTTTGACCTGAAATAAAATCAATCTCTTTAATGTTTTCTCTATATCTTGCCTTGACCATGCAAATAATTTCAAACTGCATGTCTGCACTTATTAAGGGCACTGCTGAAAGTGTCCCTTCAGTGTTGAGTTGTGACTCATAAGTCTTTCAGTGGTGTTCTGCTGCTGCTCTATAGCCTCTGAAGGATTATTTACATATCTTCATGCCTTGTGGCACTTTTGAAATTGCTCTTAAGTGGTCAGATGTGTCAGCCAGGTTATTCAATTAACTTCTGCTTCTGTGAGGTTGGAGTCTGCTACTGGAGTGAGCATGTTTATGTTCCACTGACTGATGCAGCATGCCTGCTGGATCCTTTATCAGGAAGAACTGCTGTCTTTGACTAACAGCCATGAATGCAGATCTGGGGGAGACCGCGCACTACATTCTTGCCTCAAACCCAGATAAATGACAATTACAACATATGTCCTTTCCTAGGGTTAGGTGATCAATAATAATGGCAAACAGATATCCAAAGGAAAAAAAAAAAAAGTAATGAGTTTTGCAAATGTGTGTTCCATGCCCTTCTTTTCTCCTAATTATTTCCATATCTCAGCTCAACCTCAAGCAATTTTTTTTTTCTTTCCTAGTGAGTATTTCCTGTATCTGTTCCTACGGTTGAACAGATTTTTTCCCTGGCTCCTTCTTTCCTCTATTACATGTTGTAACTATCAGTTCTTTCTCCAGCCTTTACTGAGAATACCTTGTTCTCAGCAAGCTGTCTCTATACTGGTTTCAGTTCCCTTTTCTTCTGCTGGGGATTTAAGTCATCTGAGCCTAGGGCTTTGTTGGCTTTCAGTAGTTCTAATTGCCTTCTTATCTGTTTTATGATGAGTGTAAAGGCTTTCAACGATTCACTCCCTCAGGCCTAGGAAAACATGCCTCAATCCCTAGGATGTTATCTTCTTTCCTTTTGTGTGTACTGTCCTGAAAAAGTAATTTAGACCTGCAGCATATTAACCATCTAGTTCACAGATGTTAGATTCAAACTAGAATCACTAGTTTTCTTCTTTAATCCTCTGGGATTCCTCCTGTATCTTTTCTTTTTGATTTGATAGCATGCTGTGCCTTCCCCACCCCCTGCCTTGTTTCTCTGTTGTTTTTCCTTTTAGAAGCTGTCTTTATCTACATGTTTAATTGTTCTGGTTTTGTCCTGTGTCTCTTTATTAATTCCCTTCTCTGGAAAGTCTGAATTTCTGACAAGCTGCTCCTCTTCATCCTTACTCATCCTTACTCATCCTGCAGATTCTGCCTCTCCCCTGGAATTTTATGTTTCACTGTTGCTGTTTTCTTGCAAAATAGCATCATAAAGGCAACTTCTCCTCATGCAACTAAATGGAGATCTATGAAATGTCACTTGTATCAATTTCAGTAATTCTAAATATGTATTTCCTTGCTAAGTCGATATTGTTGCTATGTTCTAATGCCCCTTTTTACTAATTGCCTAGAATTTTAGGGCTTAGCCAAATACCTACTGTTCCTATCACTATCCAAACAAAAAGACAATTGCATTTCTTGCAATTTTCAAAGTTCTTATTGCATGCTTTAAAATTGGTGTGTGGTGTATTTTGTTTTAGGGTGTTTTGTTTTTTTTCACTTGTTTTTTAATTTTACAATGGCCTTGGTGCTTTTTTTTTGCATGCATGGTAGCACATTACCTGTTCTGGGAAGGAGGATGGCATGAAAATTGGCTGAGTGCAAATGAATCCCACAGCAGACTGAGTAATGCAAAATAAGTCTAAATGATCGGATTTGACTTAGGCATTTGAAAAATAACTACAGGTAAAACCATGAATTGTAGAAGATTTAGTTATACTTGCCCTTTCCCTCTGAGATCTATCAAATTATAGAATCATAGGTTAGGGTTGGAAAGGACCTTAAGATCATCAACTTCCAACCCCCCTGCCATGGGCAGGGACACCTCCCACTAAACCATATCACCCAAGGCTCTGTCTGGCCTGGCCTTGGACAGCAAATGTTCAAGGAAATGAGGAATAGTAATCTGTTACTTGCAGATGAAAAAAAAATATGTAATTTCCACTTTCAGTAATTTATCCCCATTCATGAGCGTCTACGTATATTCTGCACCCTTTCACAGTTCACTTTTTCAGTCTTTATTGGATTTTTTTTAATTGTACTCTTGTTTGGACTGACATCCTAAGATTCCAATCCTCTTCCTCAAGAGAGACTGAAGTTTGACGCATGAACTGTCCTGTGAGGCCACTGACATGGCCTCCCAGAGGTTTAATCTTTCTGTTTATCCTGTCCCAACAAAGGACACTGTGAGAGCACTTACATGCTTGGATGGAGCAAGGATGAAGCCTTGTCAAGCAGGATATGCGTAGTGAGTCTACCCGCATGCAGTTTGGGGTACATCATGTGCTGGTTACACTAGCTTACTCACATGTTGTGTTGCTGGCACTTCATAACACACCTTGTTAGTAGCACAGACATAATGCAGATGCTTCTTCTTTGGTTAATACGGTACTAACAGAAAAATCCCTTGTCATCTGATAGGGAGGGAAGGAAAGCATTTCAAAGTGAACACCTATGTCTCTGCCCTTCCACTGCAGCTAGCATGGATGATGGTGACACTGGCTGTTTCCTCTTAGTCGGGTTGATGATCTGGTTGTGTGTTAAGATTATTCTGTGGTGGTGGTGGTAGGATGGCCTCTCTTCCATTTAATTAGGTGTGTTTGGTATGGGTTACTGACCACCAGCTACTACAGAAACTCAAGTGTGCCAGGGGAAGTTTAGATTGGGGTTGTTGTGGCTCAAGCGCAGGACCCAGCACTTTGGCTTGTTGAACCTCATACCACTGCCCTTGGCCCATCGATCCAGCCTGTCCAGATCCCTCTGCAGAACCTTCATACCCTCAAGCAGATCAACACTCCTGCCCAACTTGATGTCGTCCGCAAACTTGCTGAGGGTGCACTCAAACCCCTCTTCCAGATCATCAATGAAGATACTGTATGACACTGGCCCCATTACTGAGCCCTGGCAACACCACTTGTGACTGGCTGCCAACTGGATTTAACTCCACTCACCACCACTCATCAGGCCTGGCCAGCCAGCAAGAAAAATGTAATCCCTCCAACCCATGAGAAGTCAGTTTCTCCAGCAGAATGCTGTAGGAAACTGTCAAAAGCTTTGCTAAAGTCTAGGCAGACAACATCCACAGCCTTTCCCTCAGCCATTAAGTGCATCACTTTGTCACAGAAGGAGATCAGGTTGGTCAAGCAGGACCTGCCTTTCATAAACCCATGCTGACTGGGCCTGATCACCTGGTGATCCTGTACGTTCTGCATGATGGCAGTTAAGATGCCAAGAATTCAAGTATTAAAAGTATGATGAAAATTATTTTGAAAGACTGACAAAGGCTTATTTAATATATATATTTTTTAATTTCATGCAGTAATTATGTTTAAAGGCTAGGAATGAAGTTTTTTCCTTCAGTGACTCCTCGGAGAGGAGCTGATTTTTCACTCAACAGTTTCTAATAAGATCAATAGAGAGAATGACTTTTTTTCTACATGAGCAATATCTTTTTTTCTAGTACAAATACAGCTGGAGGTTTGATTTACAACAGGACACATTGTGTGAGCTCTTGGTGGGATTTTTCTCTACCATTAGCTTTTAAAACTGTTTTTATTTTATTAAATATGCTTTTATTTCACTTCAGAGAAAAAACATTCATATACCTTGCAGTTCAAAATTAATTTCCGTGCAATACTGAGTACTAACTCTGTGATCTTGCCTCGATAGGTTGATTGTGGAGAAGAAGAAAAAGCTTTCAGTAATCTGCCCAGTGACTGTTTCTTCAGCAACCTCTATGCTTGCTGTTTGATGATAATTTTCAAGTCATTCATGAACAAGCAAATCCTTCTAAACCTATTTTTATGGCATTTGCATTAAATCCATTCTATTAATCAAATCAATTTGCCCCATAAAAATCTTCACAGAGCTCTGTTGAAAGGTAATTCAGAAAGAAACCCTCTAAACATCATGCTAATGCATAATTATATATTTTTTTCTGTTCTCAAGATACAGAAGTCAAGTTTAATGTTTACAGTTTTCAAGATTGTCAGTTTTGAACCTACCAAGCACTTCAGAATGTCTTTTATGTCTCTAAATGTGTAAAATTGAAGCTCTGAGATTGAGAACTGGTTTCCTTGAAATACCAGGTCCGTAGTCAACACCTGAACATTTCCACAGTTCTACATGGGTGTGAAAAAACAACCAGGATCCAAGTACTGAGCAAGGACAGGTTTTCTTTGGATTCCAGGTGAATGAAGTGCTGTCTTCAAGCACTTAATTTATTTTTTTTTTCGTGAGCATAGGCCAGTGTATTTTAAGACTACAGCTGCATTAATTTGGACATGAGTTGAACTGCTTTCAAATAGCACGGTCCCTGTCTATCTTCTGCTTCCCTGCAGCCTAAGAGTAAGTTTGGTATAGGAGCTATGGAAAAAACACTTGGAAAGAGAAAAACGTCCCATTAGTAAAATCCATTCAATAAGATGTATTTAAACCAAATCCATCAATAAGATGTATTTAAACCAAATAAGGTTTAAAATATGCTCTTCTGTTTGGTCTTCCTCCAAGACAGTTTTTGGCCAGAAAAAGAAACACCAAAACAAATGTAGCTACTTGGTAATGATAAATTCTAATATTGACTAAAAGAAAATAATATCTTATTGGGCAAAAAAGAAGCAACTGTTCTGGTGCAACCAGTGTATAAAGAAGTAGCTCCTTATTTGTGACACCTAGCGCTTTGCTCTAAGAAAACAATTCCTTTTTTCAATGCACAGAATCAAAGCAGAAATGAGGTGCAAGGAGACACAGTAGATAAGTTAGTACTGTGTTTGAAGCAGTATGAAAGTGTTTCCAGCTAAGACAGTCTGTAATGGGTTTTTCAGAAGCCCAGCCCAGACTGAAGTGCTTGGTCATGGCCATTTTTTGCTGGGCAGGTTCTAAGCTATACTTGGGAGGCAAGAGACTGGTAGTACAGTCTGACTCCAATTCAAACCTGATGCAGAACTACTACCATTCTTTTAGATCTTTAGATGTGAAAAAGGTTATTTTCTGTGGATCTTACTGTGGAGTGTTTCAGCCTTGCTTGTCATGTTAATAATCTTCTCATTTCAGAAAAATGAGTCTTGTGTATGCCTTTTCTAGAGGATGCATCCCTGTCTGTTCTTCTACCAGCTGTTTCTTACAGTTCTGGGAACAAAAGTTTCGAGACCTAAAGCACAAACTACTCTTATAATAGCCACATCTGTTCTATTAGGTAATGCCTACTGAAAAGGAGTTAAAGAAATATAGAAATGTTCATTTAGTCAGATGATATTGTATTTAGGGCTGAGGAAAGCAATGACTCTGTTCAAGAAGTGTCTGATTTAAGAATGCTCAAAATTTCAGGCATGGGATGGAATAGTCCTACAAAAAGCATCAATAGAGCATTAAAGACTATGTTGACACCAACAAATGACCACATTCTACCAACATTTCCCAGGAAACAACTGTCACACTTTTTTACATGTACCTTGTCATGTATCACTCCACTAATTCCCCAGGTTAGAGCAGTATATGGAAACACTACTGCCCTAAACTGTACTTACATGCCAGCAGGAGCAAGAAAAGGCAATCGCTTCCCAGTTCAACAGACTTATCAAGACAATATGTATTGTTTTTCTTGGATTCTGTTTAATGAACTACCAGGCCCTATTCACAAAAATAAGTATTTTGATCCTGACAAGATAGCCAAACCAAGGTATCTGTAGTCTTGCTAATGTGAAGAATAAAATCAATGTGCCAGAATCAAGGGTTAGATGATAGCAAAGACTGCATTGCACAGGACAGATATATTTGGACCTGCTTAATTACAGCAATTCAAATAGAAGATGCATTCTGATTATGTGTCCAATGTTTCAGAAGATAAAGACAAGAGATTCACCTTCAGTCTGATCACTGACTGATCTGTTTTCACATGCAAGTCTGGGGGGTCTTCTTAGAGAACATCCTGCTATCTCACCCTAAGTCCAGTTGACTTTCACAAATGTGAAATGCTGTTTTACATTCACAGCCACTACTAAGTATTTCACACACTTAGCATCTCCCTTATCTTCTCTGTAGCATGTGGGCTTTCTCTCATCGGCAGTACACTTGACTAAAGTGTACAGAACCATGTAGAAATCAGTTTAAAACAAATGCTGGAGGTGTTTAAATGCCTTTGTGCAGACATAGCAGATCAGTTTTAAAATGACAGATGAGAACAGTTGTTCTGACACTTTAATTCTTTTCTTTTTCATCCTTTCTTTTTGTAAGAAGAATTATAGCCATTCATATAAGGACATATAGGAAATTAAATTGTTTCAGTTATTGTGTCTAGGTGACAAAATTTGCCACGTCAACACGAGGAATGAGCCTATACATTTTCCTTTTTTTCAGAAGGGTGTCTGTGCCCTTGCTAACGTGAAGGATTGAGAATGCTTAGTAGCGTTTATCTCCATCATATCACCTTTTCAGACTCAGAGCTGGATTTTTATTCAGTTGGATTCACACTTTCATCCAGACAGTTAAAAGGACTTGTGGTTTGGGGCTGCATATTCTTGCAGTTTGCAGTCAGAGATTGTATTGGTACTGTTCACGACACACCTGGGGAAAAGAAAGGCCCGTGACTGAACGGCTGATCAGGCTTTAAGCCCCAACTCTGTGTTAACTTGGTTCATGCTGCTGGACTTAGTGAACTATAAAAAGCATTCTTTACCTTACACAGACTAAATCATATTAAGGATAAATTGCATTTCAGCAAATGCTTTCATTACAAGGAATAAATTTTTTCACTTTTTATTATTCTTCAGAAAATGGTGAAATTGCACTTAGCTTTGATATCATGAATGTACTTAGTTTATCTAATTTCATTCTAATATATGTTAACAGGGATTGCAGATAGCAGAGAACTAACCTAAGTTTAAACATAGTTTAAATAGATAGTTTGACCTGTATTGTACGGCATTATGATAAGCAATCCAGGAAGTACTGCTAGGTGAAACTGCAGCTAGAAACGCTGGCAAGCATGCTGGAGAATAAGACTAGAATTCATAATGACTGCAACTAACTGAAGAAAACATACCCCCAGAATAGGGTACAGTTCAATACAGGTGAATACAACCTACCACTCCTGGGAATACTCAGTTGCTAAAAGAAAAATGAACAGCTAACCAGTAAGTTACTAGCAAAGGACTTTCACAAGCTGAACATCATTTAAAAAAATGTGTCAATGGAAAAGGGGGAAGCAAAGCCCATGCTTGGATGAATAGAAATGTAAGTTAAAACTCATTTCTCTCTTCTTAGCACTAGAGTAAAGGTTTAGCTGTGTCCAGCCTTCTTCAGGTACCACAGGTAAATAAGAATGCAGGCCAGCTGGGAGAAAAGCAAGAAGAAGAAACAATTCAGAGATATACAGAACATGATTGTTAACTAAAAATTTTGGGTTGTTTATTCCAGACAAGAAAGGGTTGAGAGAAGATATGATAAATCTTCCATTACACAGTATTTTGTTACAGGGAAGAAAAGGTTCTTCATTCAGTAGTATGAGAAGTTATAGGCTTAACTACAGCAAGGGACATTTAGGTAAGTTTTTAGGGAAGTGCTTCTGAAGACAAGAATACTCATGCACTGGAAAATGTGTTTGGGGAAATAGGTAGTACTGAGGTCAAGAGCTTAGATGAAGCTATCTCTTCAATTTTGTAGGTATGTTTGCTTAAGTCTTGTCTGTTTTGACCTGAAATCATGTTTGGTGGCTATGTAGTTGTTATTTCAAAAACTCAGTGAAAACAGGGTAATCTATGTAAGCACAGCCAAGAAAGCATGAAGAGAGAATCTTCAGGAGTATTTGTCCTACAAAGCCCCACTCACTATTACTGTAGCTCTGGTACTAAAGGTTTTTGATTAATTCATCACTGTTAAATGAGTCTAGACTTAACTTTTGTTCAGTCAGGTTTGACCATTGTACAATATCATCTTTTCCATGATAAGAGTTGCTGCCTGTTGTTTCCTTGCTAACATTGCCTATATTTCTGAGGTGTATAATCCATCACCGTAAAAGTCTCTTTTTTTTAGATGCAATCATATTGTTCAGAAAAGGTGTACTTTAGATGTTTAAGGTGGAAATCAATTGATAAGTCAATGCACTGAATCTTTGTGTGAGATGTCTTTGGACTTGACCTTCAGAAAAGTGGTTTAGTGTATTTTTCTTCTAAAACTACATTCCATGCAGGGTGACCCGGAGCCACATGCTGTCTGTCCATAACTGTGTGACATTATAGTGCCTTGGCCAAGTAGATGTGAATGCTTGTGATTTTCTGTGGACACAGGGGGCCACTACTCCAAAAGCCACATGGTATTATTGTGGAAATAACAAATAGTTTGTCACTATGAAGGCTCTTTCCTGGCCTCTCTCCCTTCTGTTTGGAATATGAACTAAACCTGCTATAGGGCAACTGAAAGGCCAACTGATATTTGCGAAACACAGATCAGACCTAGACACTAGAATGGTCACATGCGGGAGAGCAACAGTCCACTCTCTGCTGCCTGTCTCAGTAATGTAGCTGCTTCAACAAACATTTCACAAAAAGCATTCAGAAAAACCAAACAAACAAAGCTGCTTACCCTTCTGTAGTTTTTCTCTTAAGGTAAAACCCTCCACATTTCTGCGTATTTTGGTGCTGTCAGAAAGTGTGAACTTAATATCGCCATTCTGTAAATTAACTCTTTAATTTTCTGTATTGAAAAGAAAGGTATCATAAAATATTATGCAGTGAATGTATTATGTGTTGTGAAGCCTCTTATGCCATGAACTTTTACTCAAAATGACAGACTGGGATTTCCTATGCCCATGAAGCACGGTTCCCTGGCTAAGATCCTTATATAGTGCAGTATTTTTCCAGCTCCTCACTCGGCCTGTGGAGTCTCTGCTTGTGCTTCTGTGTTCAAACTTTACTTACTCTATCCTAATGAATCCATTGCACTGAAATTGGATGCCAGATGATTTTCAAATGCTGTAATATTCTGGTGCATATGACAGTACTTGTTTGCTTGATTTTGTAATCTTAGTCATTCAGCACGAGAATCAGCTTCCTGCTTGATGCACAGAAGAGATTCTGACAGTGGGCAACAGGCTTTCTTTAAGGAATAATGCCAGTGTCCTTGGTAAGAATGATAGAGACATGGGAACAAACACCTTTTCCAATTTTTGAGTGCTGAAGTTCATGAACAGTGAACTATTCAATGAGATCTCCTGTTATCGCAATAAAACATATTGCTTTCTGGATAAATTAGCCTTTTAAACAGCACATTTTACAAGAAACAGTACTAGTATCTACACAGATTTCACGCTATAAATATATATTGCATTCTCATAAAAATTCGAGTCAATAATGATGAATTTGCAGTGTAGGTTTCAGTCCCTGCAGAAATTCACCCGAAAAAGTGTTAGATATTGACTAGAAATAAAGTCCATGGAGGAAGCCTGCCACCTAAGAACAAAGCTTGAGAAGAAAGAAACGTGCTTGTTTTACTTTACCTTCTAATCACCTTCTGAAACACTTTGTCTGGTGCTAATTACTTTGGCTATGAAGAGTGTATTGTGTTTACCTAGTATTTCTAAAAAGCTTTTTATCAGAGTTCCTGCCACTCTTCTCCTGTTCATTCCATTGTACAACTGTAGCTGAGAATATGCTGTCATGCCTGCTTGTAAAAACTCTCATAGAATGGTTAGGGCTGGACAGGACCTTAAGATTATCTAGTTCCATTCTCCCTACCATGGGCAGGGACAACTATCCTTTGCATTTTGAATATCCAGGTTGCTACTGAATTCGGATGTATTTCTCACTTATGCATTCATATTCTGGTTAAGCTCAGGAATTCAAAAAATAATATCAGAGAGGAAAACTCAAAAGCTCATTGCTTTTGTGGCTTTTCTCACTGAGGCCAGTTTTAGGCCGAATTGCCAATGATCAGTCTGTACTCTTCAGCTCTATATTATATACACAAGCTCTGTGTGTGCAACAAATGATGTTTTCTTAGCCTCTCCATATAGCCTATTAAACAGTAGTTGGAATACTTCCATCCCTAAAGTGAAACCTTTGGCATAAATAATATTGTCATTTGGATAGGCTAGACATACTTTTGCAAAGTGACCTTGTAAAAATATTGTCTGAGGTATGACTGAGCCTAAATTATATGACAGTGAGGTAGTATATTCTGGTCCCTCCAGTATATGAGATCTCATCTTGAAGCAGTGAAACCACCCAAAATTAAACAAAAACCAGTAGTGTGCATCAGATTTAGAGGTTGAAGTAAGCTTTTTGGGGTTGTTTTTTTTTTAGTTGCAGACGTTTATGTAAACTCTTTATTTGGCAAAGGCAAACATTGCTTACTGTGGTTTTTCTGTCTGATGATTTTTGTCTTCATAAAATAAAATGATATGAAATACTGGAAGGAGACTCTTTTGCCTACATTATAAATAAGTCTGGAATAGTTGGGCTGGAATTATTTTTTCCTCTCTCTTTTACAACTCTTTCAAATATTTTTCTGTGTCATTCAGGCACACTTTTATTGTTTCGGTGCTCTAGATGACAGCATCCTACTTTCTACTAAACACTCATAGTTCTGTTTTCCTTCAAAGGTCAGTTGTCCTAAAAACTGTCTTGCCAGTCTGTAGGGCAGGGGTAGGTATTATAATTGATTATCCATCACATTTACCAGCTCATGCCTTTGAATTGTTATTCAGACGTTCATGCTCACATGGTATAGTATGAAAAAAACATGGTATTGTTCCCAAGTCTATTCCAGTTCATAAGAACAAATGGGACCAACCCATACTCTATCATTTGAAATAATTTTTGTGATCAGTGTGTAAACTCTTTTGTTTGCATATTCTGCAAACATAAGGGAGAGTAAGTACAGCTGTAAGGGAAATCTTTTGGAGGTTGGAACTAGATCTTAAGGTCCTTTCTAAGCCTAACCATCTATGCTTCTATGATTCTGTGATTCTTTAAAATGACTATACATGCACTGACTGTTGTTCTCTGCCAAAGCAATGCTATTCCAGTGAAATAACTTTGCAGATGGAAGAGTCTAATACCTGATAATAGAGCACAGATCATACAGGCTATTCATACAGAGAAGCTACAAAAAAAGAAGAAATGGGAAAAATAGAAAATCACTTGTTAATCAGCATCTCTTACTGCTTGCCAAAAATGTAGAGGTACTCAGTCCAAGCAGGTGAAGAACTATCCTTCGAGTGCAGTGCTGTATTAAAATCTGTTTGACTCAGAAGTTACTTCTGAAGAAGAGCATACATGACTTTGAAGCCAAGTTTTGAATAGCTGCTGCAAAAACACGATCTTTCAGACTGTGTTCAATATAAGGAGTTTCAGCTTTTAATTCTTTGTTGCTGCCAAAATGAAGCTGCCAAAACTGAAAGCTATCCTAGGGCTATTCTGTAACTGTCCTGTCTTGCTGCTACAAACAATTCAAAAAGGGGAGCAAGTGTACAGCTTAAATAGCCTTATGAATATTGCACTGGACTTTCAACTTCATGACTTCATTGGCTGAGGAATACAACTGTTGTATCTTGTTTTGCTCCACAGCCAGCCAATGCATTTCATAAATTAAAAAAAGAATCATAGTAGAAGCTCCTTATATCAAGAGTTCTTTTCCAGGTGATCTCCTCAGACAAGAACAGTAGATTTTCCATCTACCTTCTCCATACTACAAAATTCTTTCATTTAGATTTGGAGAGCTTATTTATAAAAATACATTTTTTTTCCTGATGCATTGTGGTTCAAGAACAGTTTGGGGTTGGTTTTTTTGTTTGCAGTCTCCTTTAATGTCTATAAATTGAGAGTTGTGAAGGTAGGGTCCTGTGGGCTTTTTTAATGGTGCTTTAGGAGTAGGAGGTTACTACTACCGAAAAATGGAAAAGGAGAGGCTTGATTTTCTTTTTTCCCCAAAATTAGTTTTCAGTCTTTTGTACTGCTTTGGAGGAGTACCAGATACCTATTGTAGGTTACAATTAGAAGAAGATCCTTATTCTGTGGTCAGATTTTTCTGAATAGCATACTCTTCATACTTAATCAAGTAATGTCAGTTTAGTGTAATAGTCTGGCATATTAGGTATTTCTAGCTGCTTCCAGCTTTCATCCTTTATGTGTGAGCTAAAGGTAGGATTAAGAGTGAACACAGAAAGCACTTTTGGTGCAGTGTTAACTCAGTATGTGATTTAGGAATAAAAAAAGTGAGATATACAGAGAAATCATTTTAAACATAGTTAAAATATTGGTTATAATTATACTCACTGGAGCTCTGACTTCAGCATTTTTGCATTTGTACTATGTACAGAAACTACACATGCACATAATAAAATTAAAATGCAGCTTCAGTTTAAGTGTGGCTTTCCTAAGGGTGTACAGATTCTCCAGATCTTCACTGGAAAGCCAAGCACGTGGAGACATGAAGATAGTTAAGAGAGGACAGAGGGGCAAAGCCTAGCTATGAATGTAATAGCTATCCATTTTGTAAAGGGGATTACCTTCAGTAATAGTGGCTGACAGGGAAGGCATGATAAGGAGAGTGTGGTGGTGAAGTCTAAGGAGGCAAAAGGCAATTGAGATGTATAAGAAAGACCTGCTCAAGTGTGCAGTAGGTTTTTTTAAGCATACTCTTCCAATCTGTGTCTTGAAACTTGCGTCATGTGAGAGGGCTCTAAAAAAAAATACAACCCAAAAGCTGTAAAATCAAATGGAAAACCACATCTGTGCTGGATAGTGAGTGGAAGAGAAATCCTGTCAAGGACAAGTATTTGCTTCACAGTACTGTGAAAAAAAAAAATAATTCAGGAAGTGACCAGAGGTTATCAATCAAAGAGCCCCACTGTGGGTATGATGTTTCTGCTTGTCTCCATAAGGAATTTGTGACTAGAAGGCTGGAATGCGGCATGCTTGACCAGTGTAACTTATGGGGAATCACTTTACGGAATTAGACTGGCCGGGCAGGAGTGTGTTATTGAAGGATGATCATCTGCATTCAAAAATAACACGAGAATGAACAGACATGAGCATCCACTCACCAGAAGACTTTCTGGTCTGAGGTGCTGCCTAAGAAGGAAGGTAAATTAGCTCTTGAGCTGAGCAGGTAATGTAGCTGCTGGAAGAGGAGGCCACAGGAGCAGCAACAGCATCACAGTAGGGCAGCTCCTCCTACCCAACCTGGATGACTTCACATGTATTCTGAGTAGCAGGAAGAAGCAGGGCTGGAGGCTGCACTTCCAGGTTCTGATGGATAGTTGTCTCCAGTACTCCCAGTCCTTCTCAAGGAACTCCAGTGTCATCTCTTTGCAATATATGTCCTGGCTGTGCAATGCACGCAGCCCTATCTGTTTAACTAATGACATTTAGTAGACATTCCTGGTTGGTCTAACCCTCTACAGCAGGATAAGAAACATCTGGAGATGAGGTCTCACTTTTCAGTTTACATCCTTTGTGCTGCATATAATTCAGCAGGAGCCTCATAAGTGTAGCCACTGTATAATCAGCTCATGTTTTGTAACAGTGAAAGATATAAGCATCTTTTAGTGAGAATACACACATAAGAGTCCCCTCATCTAACGGCCCAAGCCTGTCATCATTTAAGTAACGACAGAGAAACATGTCTCTGCCAGAATGAGGCAGAGTCTGGAGCTATCGATCCTGTCTGAGGCTGGGTTTTGTGTTGCCAAAACATAACTGTCTCCTGCAGACTTGAGGTTCTCTAGATGAAGGCAGTCGGCACTGGTGTGCAGTTATTTTAACTATAAGAGTTCAGACACCCTTCTACTGCAGAAGGAAGACAGTATGGGAACACCCTCTTCCCAAAACCTGCTCATGCCACAAGCCAGCAGCCTGGGGAAAGCTACATAATGCGGCATTGCAGACTACACCCCTAGCAGCCTAGGCATAGTGGCTATGTGGCAGAAATAAACCAGCTTCAGTTGTACTTCAGGGTTTTTTTTAGCTCCAAAGCAGAAAGGGCATATTGTACTAGCTGTTGGCATCATGAACAGGATTCATGAGGCAAGCCTTTAGGCTATTCTTGAGGATCTTGCTATTACCAGATGTGGCCTAGAAGGACCTTATCTACTTGAAATCCAGCTGCTCCTGAAACAAAAATGTCAACTTTACCAACAGATGCTCTGTGCAGGGATGTTAGAATTTTACCCTGCCCTAGTGTTTTGAAATTACAACTTAGCTGCTACTAAAAATAGGTAGTCTTGATGTTTGTACTCTTAGCTCAAAATTCAGTCATAGTTTGACCTGACCCCATTTTTAGCTTATTGAACTTAGTAATCAAAAAATCAGGTGGCAGTGGTGGTGAAGCAGAACGTACCCTGCAATTTTAAACAGTGCTTTTTTCACAGAAATTATTTACATATCAGCCTTATGGTGTGCACCTTCAAGCTGGGTGATCTCTGCACACACTTAGCATCTTTTAGGAAGGAAAACTTCACAAGGAAGTGTCAAACCACTGTTTTTGGTATTAGTAGTGCATACACAAATGTTCCTTTCTATATATAATAACTATGTGGAAATTGTGCTCACATGTTTATGCAAACAGGTGTGGTGGAACATGGAGCTGTTTAATAAAAATATTCAAGAAAACATATTCCGTGAAAATGTCACTACCATAGAACAACTTCTTTCTACAGCCCCAAAACCAATCATTCCTTCAGTTTTCAGCCACTAGCCTTGCACGTCTGCTTCGCAGAGAGGGGGACACCTGCCTCCATTGCATTTGCTGCTTGCTTTTCAGTATTGACAAATAAAAGGTGTAACTTTGAGCATACGTACTTTATAGTCTACAATACTGCTATCCTGCAGCATCCAACATTTCATGTAACTATAGCAGCACCAGATGACGAGTGAAATAGGTGTGAGTTAAAAGATGCTTCTGCTAGCCTAGCAGTATGGGGCCTATAGGGATGCTGGAGAGGCACTCTTCATTAGAGACTGTAGTGACAGGACAAGGGGTAATGGGTTAAAACTTAAACAGAGGAAGTTTAGGTTGGATATAAGAAGGAAATTCTTTCCTGTTAGGGTGGTGAGGCACTGGAATGGGTTGCCCAGGGAGGTTGTGAATGCTCCAACCCTGGAAGTGTTCAAGGCCAGGTTGGACGAGGCCTTGGGTGATATGATTTAGCGTAAGGTGTCCCTGCCCATGGCAGGGAGGTTGGAACTTGATGATCTTAAGGTCCTTTCCAACCCTAACAATTCTATGATTCTATGATTCTATGGGAAAGAGGCAGGATTGTTGCTGGCAATTCGAGAACTAGCTGGGATATTGCAAACTAGTTGCTTTGGAGAACTGTCACCATTTTGACTCTTTCTTCGAGGTTCTTACTCTGGTGTTGAGTTGAAGGACAGTTACTTAAGGGTGTGCTTCTGCAATCAGCTTTTTGTGACTGTACTCCAGACAACTAAATGAAATGCAGGACCACTTTTGCCTTAGTGAAAGCAATATTTAGACACCTTAGCCCATTTTTAAGTGATTCTCAGTTGATTAACTGAGATAATCTGTCTGCTAGTTTTAACACATTTCTAATATTCTCATAGTGTAGTGTATGTCAGTCTCTACTGCTGGCAAAGTTTTGTCACTGGGCTGAATAAAGACAAAATAGGAACAGAGATGCCTATTAAAATTGCCTTTCTTAAAAATGGAAGGTGACTTTACTGCGTAGGTGTGGTTTCTTTCCTGCAAGCATAGTTTTGTTCTTTCCCTAGGGAAAGAATAGAGGCAGAACCTCTCCTTTTCTTGGAGAAATATTGATAGGCATTAATACAGATGAACTGAGAACTCTTGAAAGAAGCTTATTCAATGAACGATGTGAAACACTATGCAAGGCTGGTTTGCCCTGAAGATCACTGTAATTGGTAACAATCACTTATTAAACTCTTCAGAGACTCTGTGTTCCTGGGAGGTAACTACTGTAAAACACTTTTATCCCATAGAATTGATAACAAAAACAAAAAAAAACCCCAAACAATAACAACAACAAAAGGTTGAATTCGTTTGTAGCATTCCTTACTGATGCTCCCTTGTGGTGAATTTTGCCTGCACAAGCTCCATGCCAAGCCCCTGTGGCGTAAGACTGATTTTAGACACAAGTAGTCCAAGTATCTTCACAAAGCATCCAGGGCCTGGCACTTCCAGCTGTCCCATCAAAGTAAAATGGATTTTCCATTCACAATCACAATAAAATTGAAGGATTTTAATCCAAATATCCTTACCCTTATGTAGGTGTTTGGTATACAGAAAAATGCTAATTGCCAGGGAAATTGGTCCCAACTCTCATTTGAAAAAGCCTCCTAAACCAAACCCCACTTCCTTTCCAAAAGGCTTTCCTCTTTTGTACCCACATAGCCAGCCTTAGTGCAAAGCACATGCCAGCTTACTACCGGAAACCTGGGCTTAATGCAGTAAGTGTCCATTAACTCTTTAGTGATATTTATTAGACATTCAACAGTCTTTCTGACTGCTGCTCAAGGTAAGCATCTTTCCACTGGGACCAGCCCTTATGCTCTCCCACACAAAGTATAACAGAGTAGTACCTGGAATTAGCTTAAACAGGCAACATGTTTGGATTCAACTAATTCAATTAACTACATAAGATACATTATCTCTGGAAAAATGTTTACTGGTTCTCACACACACTTCACTTATCAGAAAATTTCACTATAGTTATTCTCTTGCTCTTGTGAACATCAACCTTGTGTATGTAAGGTGCAGCCTTTCAAACCTCTTCTACTAAGCAGAGCCCTAAACCCTGAGGTAAGCTTTTCTCCCTGTGCTTGAACAATCCCTAGAATCAGGAATCATCTAATACAGCGCACAGACAGCTGCTGCAGGTAGCTGGAAAAAGATCTGGCTGAAGGGGGAGTTAGTCAGCTTGCCCACTGATTGACTCATGCATCATACTTTAGCTTACAGGAAAAATACGTAACTTGAACATTTTTCTATTACAGGGGCAGTAGCTGTCTACTGGAACTGATCTCATTTCTTTGACATCTAGCCCTCACTTTCCCCATTTTGACCACATCTGCCAACATGCATATACACATCTCTCTTCTTCCCTTCCATCCCATCAGAATGGAGGTTTGACATGCTCAGTTCCTGTAATGACTGCTCTAAAATTTTCTCCACAAACAAAGCAATGAATAAAAGATAACAGCATGTGACATTAGATTTTGCCAACAGCAGCCTGACCAAAAATGACTTAATGGTTAAAAAACTTTGACTCACTAGTTTGTGAACGGGCATGTTTAAGAATGTAACTCCTCTTAACTTCTTCACACCATGGTACAGTGTAATTCACTCAGACTAAGAGGAGGATAATGACAGCTTTATACAGGATCTCACATCACACCTCCAGGTTTTCTTGTTATCTCAAAGGCTGCACCACACATTAAAGCAATAGTCTGTATTAATCTAACCTTTGACATTTGGGCCATATTAACCCACCAATGCAGGTTTATGTATCTCACACCTCAGACCCTATCAAGAAATTTGGCAGTAGCAGCTTGATAAGGACACCATACCTTACTGAACTTGTTCTAAAAACAACATCAGCAAAATGCTCCTCTGGTTACACTTTTTAATGACCTTGCTCACTTGTGCTCACTCTTCTTTAGCTATTGCCCATATGGGTAGTTGATACTTCTGTGGTATCAGAAATGCTGTAAGGAAGGAGAACTGAAAATTCCCATTTTTTCTGTAAAAATAATAGCACACAAGGGGAAAAAAAATTTGTGCAAAGTCTATAAACTGGAAACTTGAGGTTTGTTTTTAGATAGTAAAATAATAATGAAAACCCAGGTTATATTTTTAATGAGACTCATCACAATTTTTTAATTTCTGTACTGGACTAATTAATAACCCAATCCTCATTACCAGCTACTTTACAGTGAAAATTCTACCAGAGGGATGTTTCCAGTACAGTGACAATTTAAGCAACCACTGCAGATTCAGCTTTTGTTCATGTGGTACACCTTGTGAATTAACGTTCCTAAAATTATGTATTATCCCAGCTTCCTAAACTGTAAATTTGTTTTGGAATATGTCTTTCAAAAGAAGGAGAATATGACCAGATTCTCAAATTAAACATAGGTTTGTTTCAGGAAAGCTGAGACCATTCTAAGGATTTCTGCAAGTGCATCTTTGTAACCCTGCAACAGTGGTAAAGGCAGGGTTTATTGTTCTATGTTTATATGCCTCTTCAAAAAATAATAAAAATAAGTATGCTTTCAGAAAATCTTAAGTCTGCAGATGGGCCTTCTGGTTTCACCCTTACTTAGACAAATTCTTATTTTTTTGAAAACTTTCTGACTGCTGCATATTTATGAAACAGTGATGGTGACTATAGCAATTAAAAGTACAGACGAAAGTCATGTCAGATGTTTTATTAAACATGTAATTCTACAAACCTTCAGAGAGGTTGGACAATAAATGCAATGAGAGCATTTGACTGCACAGCTTACGAAACAAGCTGTGCTTCACAACTGCACGACAGGTTCTTGAGAAATTCTTTTTCACACTTGTCCTGTGATATTTTTAGGAACTACAGCTTAGAAAAGAGCCAGCGCTTTACTGCAGTCACTTTCCAAGGCAGCCCTGGCTAGCTTTACATTCGTTTTATCTCCTTTCCTTTTTTTCTCTCATTATCTTCTTGCTTTCTTCTCTTCTCCTCTTAGTTACAGGATTCCGTGGATCATAGATCTCAAAAGTGTCTTCATCCTGCATACTTGCATCTTTCACCTTTCTGCTTCTATCTTCAAACTGAAGTATATGTGACATCCTACAAAAATAAAACATAAGTCAAACTCAGCAAAAGAACAGAAAGTTATGATATGTAATTATGATGTACATAACAAAATCATCGCACCGTGACCTATTTTTGTGTGTAGCAAAAAAAATCTGAACTAGGTTTTTTTTCCATTTTTGTTTGTTTTTCTTTTCTTAGTTGACCCTAAATATTACAGTGTAACCACTTTTGTGAAGACCCATTTTGAAAAGTACAGCTAGAGTTTGCTCTGCTGTTTTTTTTCACACGATGAACTCTCTTGTCTTGTTTTTTGCTGTCTTACAAATCTTCGCAAATGTACCAACTGTTTTTCCCAGAAATAGGGAGTGAATGTTCTCAAGTTTTCCCATTAGTCACTCTGGAGTTCCTTTCACTGTTAGGGGTTTACAAAATGGGGAAAGAGCTAGCATGGAAAATGCTTGAAGTAGGTGCACAGAAGATCAAAAAGGGAATGCTTCATGTGCTGCTGCTCCACCTTAATGTAGTTCAGATCTTACTTTTCAATTCTTTGAATACCAGACTAAACTAAATCTTTGCTCAATCCAATGTTTTTTCCACTGTTGATCAAAAATTTCGCACCATTAGATAATTCTCTATCTCAGCAAATTCCAGCAACCTGAAAAGATCACCACTACCAAGATCAAGAAGTGGGTCCATGTTAACCTCAGGAAGTTCAACAAGGCCAAATGCAAGGTCTTGCAGGTGGGTTGGGGCAAGGGAACTTGCATCAACACAAGCTGTGGGATGAAGGGATTGAGAGCAGTCCTGTGAAGAAGGACTTGAGGGTACTGGTGGATGAAAACCTGAACACAAGCTGGCTTCCGTGTGCACTCACAGCCCACAAGCAAATCGTATCCTGGGCTGCATCAAAAGGAGCATGGTCAGCAGGTCACCGAAGATGATTCTCCCCCTCTATTCTGCTGAGAACCAAACTGGAGTACTCCATCCAGCTTGAGTCCTCAGTACAGAAAGACACGGACCTGTTGGAGCAGGTCTAGAGGAGGTCCACAATGATCAGAGGGACGTAATGCCTACGAGGAAGGACTGAGAGAGTTGCATTTTTCTGGCTGGAGAAGATAAGGCTCTGGAGAGACCTTCTAGCAGTCTTCCAGTACTTAAATGGGGCCTACAAGATCATAGAATCATAGAATAGTTAGGGTTGGAAAGGACCTTAAGATCATCTAGTTCCAACCCCCCTGCTATGGGCAGGGACACCTCACACTAAAGCATGCAACCCAAGGCTTTGTCCAACCTGGCCTGGAACACCGCCAGGGATGGAGCATTCACAGCTTCCCTGGGCAACCCATTCCAGTGCCTCACCACCCTAACAGGAAGGAACTTCTTCCTTATATCCAATCTAAACTTCCCCTGTTTAAGTTTTAACCCATTACCCCTTGTCCTGTCACTACAGTCCCTAATGAATAGTCCATCCCCAGCATCCCTACAGCCCCCCTTCAGATACTGGAAGGCTGCTATAGATGAGGACAAACGTTTTAGCAGGACCTGCTGCGATAGGACATGGGTTTTAAACTAAAAGAGGATAGATTTGGACTAGATAATACGGAAGAAATATATGCTGGTAGTGAGGCACTGGAACAGATTGCCCAAAGAAGTGCTTGATGCCCCATCCCTGGAAACATTCAAGGTCAGGCTGGATGGTGCTCTAAGCAACCTGGTCTAGTTGAAGATGTCCCTGCTCTTTGATGGGAGGTTGGACGAGAAGACCTTTAAGTGTCCCTTCCAAGCCAAACTACTCTATGATTCTATGACAACACGGAGTCAGAAGTTTGTTAGCTGTAGCCAGGCAAGAAAGCCTGGAGCTTATCAACTATGGCCTTACTAGCAGGTGTCACTGAGGTGCCAATTTTCAGAAGCTGTCAAAAACTAGGAGTGTTAGCTTAGACAAATCTTAAACAAAATGATAAATTATTTACCCAAAAGAGAGAGAGATGGGAGGAAAAGAGACGAAAACCAAACCAAAGTTGCTTGTAAGTTAACTGACTGTAAATCTATTGATCTTTACTGACAAAATAACAAGAATTTGAATATACAGTTGTAGAAAAGCTGGTACTTATGAAACAAGAGACAAGTATAAAGTTCATATGTTCAATTAAAAAACTCCCAGCAAACCAAACCAAACAATTAAAAGATTTTTAAGTGAAAACAAACATGCCTAGGCAAAACCTGCATTCTATGTTTGTGTTCTGTATTAACCAGTTGCAAAAACATCTTTGATGGGACAACTTAAAATTAACTATACTGAACTTAATATAAGCATATCAATCTTTATAGAATCATAGAATCAGAATGGTTTGGGTTGGAAAAAATACTGGAAAATCCAGGAAAAACAAGTCAGTATCAGAATGAAAGTTTTCTGGCCAATGGAAATACTGGTTTATTCGTCTCTTGAAACATGTTGCCCAGAGAAGTTGTGGCTGCCCCATCCCTGGAAGCGTTCAAGGCCAGACTGGATGGGGCTTTGAGCAACCTGGTCTAGTGGTAGGTGTCCCTGCCTGTGGCAGAGGTTGGAACTCATGATCTTTAAGGTCCCTTCCAACCCAGACCATTTTATGATTCTGTGTAAGAGTTTTTGAATTAAAAATGTTTTTCAAAGAGCTCCAGTGCAATACATGAAGAAAGGGAGGGAAGAAGAAGCAGCTCACTTACTGTAGATTACAATACAGTACTATTAGAGAAACTAGACAAAATTCAAAGCTATAGATTATAAGGGATCCATTGGAATGCTTTAGAAAAACCTTAAAAACAAAAATTGAGACTTTTCACCACAACTGATTCTGGACATGTGAGTTTCATAAATCTCTTATTGTACAGCACTGTTAGCATTGCCTGCATGTTGCCCTGTCCTATGGAAATACATAAGAGTTGTTTCCAGTGTATAAAACTTCAGTAGTTCATAACCCTGTACACACTACTAACACGAAAACTTATTTTTTTAGTCATACCTACAATTCAGAATAACATAATGTACCATCAGAGTGACTCATGATTGTGTATTTGTAGTTTAATTATAAAAACATTGTCTCACAGTGGAGGGACTGAAGTAATTTATTTTAGTTAACATGCTTTCTGAATTTGTCATATTCTTCTCAACTTATTAAAGATGAGCAATTGAACATTTTTTGAAGAAACACATACCAAATCACACTATCTGAGAATGAATTAAAATATGGTCTAAAGAAATGGAGTCATTCTTTGGTGAGTGGTTTTAGAGTGTGTTACATGAGTGTATGTAGAAAAGCAGTCACATTCAGCCATTTTGTGTTTGCAGGACACAACTGATAGGAATTAAAAATAAATAAATTTCTAAATCTTGGGTCAGGCCATACTATGTCCCAGGTAGCTTGCAAATTAGATGCAGTAGATTCAGACTTAGTAATGTTTACTTCTCCCCAAGAGCTGAAAGAAGTCATAGTCTCTGACTCCTATTCATAACTTTCCACTGAGGGGCTCCAAGCTGTGATTAAAAATAAGTCAATATTAAGAAACTTTTTGATATTCCCAGAATCAATTTCAGATGCAGCATCTCATAGGTGAAGCAAAATAAACACAGACTACGGTGGAGATGAAAAAAAAAAAAGCTTTCCTGAAATGAATTAAAGCTTATTTTTGCAAGTCACACATTTTCACAGGTAGAGCGTGTTTACATCTATGTAAATGGCAAATCATATTTAATCATGTTTTTTTTTTAAAAATCAAATCGTTTTCCTTCTTAATGAACATGGGAAGTATTTAATAATAATTTCTATATGAATTATTTGAATTTACAGTATTCTGACTCAATGCCCTCCAACAAAAATTTGCACTTGCAAAATTTTCCAAGTGCGGAGTTAGAGCTGCAATTCCACAAATGCAGGCTATTTTGTAATACATGAGACTTCCCTTGCTAAGTTTATAGCTCTCTTCACTTCTGCATGCTCCTGGGTTCAGCAGGGAGCTGGCTGCCCAGCCGTGCTTCTGCAGTCACTGCGCTGAAAGCTCTAACTTCATGTCTTTATCTCTGTCTCTGGGAACCTACTAGCTTGTGCTTATCATGGCTTGTTGACAGTTAATTTTAAACAAGACATACAACTTTAAAACACATCTTTTTTTTTTTTTCAGAATTGGAAGGGTATTGATATTCTCAGGTAATGCTTTTTGCAACAGTCTGCAAACAAGACTGCTTCTTCAATTACGAGAATCGCAGCTTCTGTATGTCCTTGAGTTTGTCAATTCTCCTACACAAAACTCAAAAGAAAAAAAAAGGTTTTGTAGTTTAGGGTTTTTTTGCTTAGTTTTAATAAAATAGCTTGCCAAACCAGATGATTCTGGGTTTAAAGTATCCGGGTGTTCAAACTATGGACTTCCTTTAGAAGAAGTAACTACAACATTAATTTCTTAACCTGTTTTATTAAGTTAGTTCTGCAAAACAGAACCAGCAATCTTAGCATGGACTTATTGCTGGAGAGGGTTGATTTTTATGCCAGCCAGATGATAGCATCCTACAGGTTAATCACTGTCATACCCCATGTAATGGCAGAGCAGCTGTTCTGCTGTGCTGAACTTCTTTCCTTCAGTGTTACTGAAGGACATTCAGTAGTTGGCTCTCTTATGTATTTAAAAAATGAAATGTCTTGAAACATTAGACTGAAATACCTGAATACATTTAATACAGAGACAGCACAGGATTGCAAAGGCATGTGGATACTCTCCTGGCCTATTGATATTCCCAGGTAAATGCTTTTTGCAACAGTCAGCAAACAAGACTGCTTCTTCAATTATGAGAATTGCAGCTCCTGTATGTCCTTAAGCTGTGGAAACTAATACATTACTTTGGAGATCAGTCTGGTTACCTTCTAGGAGGTAACAAGGAGAATGCTGGCTGCAAATGAAGCTAACAAAGAAACTTCAGTACACCAAAAAGCTTTCAAGAGCTATTACAGTACAATTAAACCGTCTCCCTGATAGTCCACCATAGGCAACAACGTATTTACCAACTGTGCATCAAAGAATAAACCACCTACACAGTGCTCTTGAGGGAGACTAAACCAGTTTATTCAGGAGACAGATCATGTTCTTTTGAACCACTCTAGTGAGATGGTACTTGTAAGAAAAGATATGATACACAGTAATGCCTCTGGTGTTCAGATGTGCGAGTCATGCACTGGATCTGAACCATGTGCCAGCTGCTGACAGGTGGCAGTGATGTTAAGTGTAGCATAAACAGAAGTCCGGTATCACAACAGCTCTGTCCTTTCCAATACTGCCCTTTGGAAGAAACTAAAGCGGCAGTCAGTAAACTGAATCATTCTGAAATTCAGCAAGAGCAAGGAAGCATTCTGCTTTCACACCAGTGATAAATCTCCAGGTGCAAACGCACTGCGTGTATCAGTTTTTTTATACTAACTGAATGAAAGTGCCAAGCTGCATTGCTTAATTCCACACTTGCTTATCAAACTGTTACCAGCTCATCTACTGCCCATTCAACTTTCCTTGCACAAGTGACTCTACAGCATGCTGTTTGGTGCCTCTGACACTGCAGGGGAGAGCCTGGGAAAGCATCTTGCTCTCACCTATGACAGCATTTTAAACAGATGAGCTTTGTGGTAAATCACCAACAGGTGTGGACAAAAGTGATGCTGCCCCAACCCTGTTGTGAGGGTAACAGCTTTTGCCAGGCAGGCAGTAACTTCCTAAGCAGGATTCATTTGGAGGTGCCTGCACAAAACATGGCAGCTGCTGCCTTTGTTTCTGCAAATACAGCTTTTCAGTTTCCAGATGCAGAACTGTATGTTAACTGTGTTACAGACAGTACACCCAAATTGGTGCTAAGAACACCGGTAAAAAAACACATACTGCTTTTAAATGCAGATTGAGTTAAGCAACCAATCACATTCTATAAAATTTACAGTGTTAATGCTTTCGGTACCTCATGAAACAATGGTAATCCAATCAGTAGTTCAGAAGCGATAACGATGCGATAATCTACATGACTGAGATAATATACAAAGACTTCTCTAAAAGAGCATCCATCCTTCTGTGGCTGATGAGTCAGAAGTGGTAACAAGGAACATCAGGCCCCAACCCTTGTATGATTTCCCAGAAGAAAATGGGCAGTAGCTAGGTAAAAGGTAATTTTGGCAGGGGGCAGCAGGACCAGTGACTTAAGACCCACAGACTAAAAAGGGAAAGACTGAGCCTTCACGCCTAATTAGCATGAGAAGCAAGAGGGACTTTTAACCAATAAAGGGTGGAATACTAATTAATGAACAAATTGGGTAACTCTCAACCGATGTTCACTGATTTCCTTGTCAAAATGTTTAAATAGCTTAAAGTTACAATTATCGGGGGTGCTTGATTTGTAGAGACCTCTACAGAGCACCCTGCGCAGAATAAACAATGTCTCCTTTCTAAACCAGACTTTGTGTCTTTCCTTTAGAAAGCCCCCAAACGGCAACAGTATCAGAATTTTGCAAATTATTCCTACATTTTATGAAAGTTGGTTGCTCTCTCTGTCAGGATGCTTAAAATGAACAAAGCAGAAGTATTTGTGTCAAGAAATTCTGTTTTCTGTTGCATTTTACAGACTGTCTAAACAAAAAAGAGAGACCAGTATGGACCATAACTGCCATTTACTTCCAAGTTCAACATCACTTGCAGGTAACATGCTACCCAATCTAATTACCACCAATGCACTATATATTTAGAAGAAAAAAAATGAGAGGCACTCCAGCACTACTGCTTTCCTTAAATTGTATTATATTTGCCATTACCATTTGCTTTCAAATATTCTAAATGGGTATGTTAAACTATAAGCATTAATGCAGGAAACACTGTAACACCCTCATGATAAGTAGGCAGTGGGTAGGAATGTAGCTTATATGAATAGATGAGAAAATCCACAGATCAAAGCAAAGTGAGACCTCTCTCCTAAGGAAAAAAAAAATCACCTGTTCTGGAAGAATGGACTCAGTAGTGGGTGGCACAGAAGAGGAGAAGCAGCTGAGGAACACTGAGAGACAGCTGACAGACCAACAAGGAAAATAACCTGAGGAAGGTAAAGACTAAAACCACAAAAGTATAAGAATGAAACACAAAAACAGAGAAAAAGAGACTGAATAAAATGTAAATAAAGTTAAGAAAAATGTCAAATGACAACTGAAAAGCATTTTGAACCAAGACAAGAGACCAAAGTACAAACAAGACAAAAATAATGTCAAAACTATAAAACAATGGGAAATTTGAAGGAGTAACAATCTGTGGCCATAGGTTTTTGCTGTGATTGTTACCACTAAGAGATTACACTTTCTTGTTTTACTGTTTGCTTCCACCATTCCACATTCCTTTGTTCCTCTTTTCCTAATGATCAGACCAATCATCCCTCCAATTCTTTTGTACTTTCATAAAACCTTATGTTTTTCAAATTTATTGACTTGCTATTTAAAAAGAGAGATAACACTTGCTATTCAGGTCTAACTAAATTCAAATAATTAGTTATTCCATGTAACTTTCTAATTTTTTTTTTTTAAAAAGCTTAGAACAGTATTCTGACAATTAGTACAAATACATGTATTTGCCATATTGCTGTCAACATCCCAGGTTAAGTATTAAATTTTACACCAAAATAACACTGTTTCAATCCATATTAGTGAATACAGGAAAGAGCACAGATTTTAGATTGAAATTTAGACTTCATCATTGCTATTAATACTCCCACCCCTAAATGAGGTTTATTTCATTTCTGCAAGACCCAAAATTATTATTCCAGCTTTCAGATGAATGAAGTACTATTAGTCTATAGCATTCCAGCATTTAGATGTTAACAATGGACATAATGTATTATTGCTGCTCTTGCACATAGCAAAAATCTCCCCAGTTTTAAGCAAGCAAAACTAATAAAAATAGGCTTTAAAAAAATTTATACAAACTCAGACTGTACACTTCTGTTAACTTTACTAGCTTTTTGAGATTGCATTACAATTATTGGAGGATGAAGGAATTGATTTAACCTCTTCAGAATAACCAGTAAGTTGCGGGTCCTCCACAGGCCAAAGAATGAATTGTCAGCATAAAACGATCAGAACTTTTGCAGGTATTTCTAACATGATACTACATTGACAAATTCTATTTGAATCTGAAACTCAATTGAATATTATATGCTCAGTTTTACCTGAAAATACTAACTGCAAAAATATAAGAAACTAATAATTTCATTAAATAGGTGGTAACCAGGTCATAAAACCCAAAAAGATACTTCAGTTTTTACAAAGCTAACAACAAAGTAAACTCTTCCTCGTGAAGACTACTGTAACAGAGCATCTTCCCATTGTTCAAGATAGTATTAAGTATTTATTTTCCTCTTGAAATAAAACTTATTTGTAAATAACCTTCCAAGAGAAAGGGAAAATCAACTTAACTACAAAAAAACTCATCCAATTCAAAAGATACCAAAAGCACTGGGGAAAATGTGGTTAGTTCTTAGTATCAGAATTATAAATACATAAACCCATGACTGACCTATGATTCTAATCAGTAAATATTTTTCTATTAAAAATTTAGCTACTCTATTTTTATATCACATCTGTTCCATGACAATTCATATATACTATTTAGACTATATCCTTATCACCTTCTAAAAGATGTTAAGTAGTTTGATGAAAGAAGCTGGGTGCTTTAAATAGACAGCTGCTCCTAGCAGAGCAGATTGGTATGGAAGACTATAATGCATATTCCAGATGTTGTTCCAGACAGTGTACCAGTGTAGAAAAACTTTACACAGCATTTACTATATGGACATGGGAACCGCCACATCGGAATAGACCAATGATCCACCCAGTCTAGCATCCTGTCTCTGCCAATAGCTGGTACAATATCTGATACTCTAGAAGTCAGCAAATCACCTTCCCAAATTAACATGGTCACTACTTTATAACCAGAGCAGAGAGTCAGTGTGAGGGGAAGGACAGGAGAGCATTTCTAGCACAAAAATACTCAGACTTTTATACAGCATTCTCTGTACACACTTACTTCTCTTTTGTCCCTCCCCCTCTCCATTCTGAGTATGTCCAAATCTTTACCCTTTACACTTCATTGAATGAGGTGAAGCTGGGGTGCTTGGAAAGGTGTGTAAATACACTGGAAGCTTAAGCTAGGCTATTAAAAGATTTAAAAGATTATATTCATTCTTCACTAGGTTTGCTGGCAATAAATAAAACATAAGATTTCCAGACAGTAAATGTAACACTAGATATCCTTTGAGTAAAGCATGGATCATCTCTGAATTTAAGTCAAACAGTAGTTGATTCCAGGCCCAGATGCCTAGTCCAAATAAACTTAGACATGGAGGAATTAACAAAAAATAAACAAACAAAAAGCCTACCCCAAATACTCTGAGTTTCTCAGGCATGCAGAAAAGCTAGAAGCAATAAATATACGACTTCAGCAGCAGAATTTGTTAATACAAAATTACTCACTGAAGCAGCAGGCTAGCAGCTAGCATTTACATATCAAGGTTTGACCACGTTCTAGCAGTAGAGGAGAGAAGGTGGAAAAGGGTTTTTTTCCCCCATTAAATGTTAGAGGCAGTACTAAAACCCAAACAAATGCTGGATTTTTTGCCAAACAGAAAAGAAACCCCTCTTTACAATCTGTTTCTAATACAGACCTCTGGCATTCATTTATCCTTTGTAACAATCAAGTAAGTATTTTGTCAAGTTTAAAATGCAGTTGAGTTAATCAATGGCCTTAGCAGGAGAGACCTAATACAGAGCCAGTTTTTCCAGACTAGTGGAGGAACCTTGGCTCAAGTCTGGATGGGAGGAGGGGAGCAAACATGGCTTTAATCCATCTTTGTGCCTCACTGGCATAAATTACAGCAGCACTTTTTCTTTCATTCCCCAAGCTAGCATCGGCATGTGAAAAAGACTGCTGCTTAGTTTTCAGGAGCTTACTATGTTTGTTACAGTAAAGCTTCTGCAACTCAATCTGCAGAGACTGGTGCTAATCTTGAGGAAGCCGTATTTCAAAATCCTCAGTCTTAGGTATTATAGCAAAGAAAGAGACTGCATTTTAGAAAACTTGTATAAAGGCAACTTTATGAATGAAATCTTCCAATATAAAAACAGTCTGACGAATTTCAACATTTACCTGATTCTGAAAAAGCAATTTAATAAAAAAACCCCAAACAACATAAACAACACCAAAACCCCCTCAAACTCAAACCAATTCTAGGTATTATTTAATATATTCATCAATGATTTAGATGAGGGAATTGAGTGTACTATCAGCAAGTTTGCTGATGACACTAAGCTGGGAGGAGTGGCTGATACGCCAGAAGGCTGTGCTGCCATCCAGCGAGACCTGGATAGGCTGGAGAGTTGGGCAGGGAGTAACTTGATGAAATATAACAAGGGAAAGTGTAGAGTCCTGCATCTGGGCAGGAACAACCCCAGGTTCCAGTATAGGTTGGGGAATGACCTGTTAGAGAGCAGTGTAGGGGAGAGGGACCTGGGGGTCCTAGTGGACGACAGGATGACCATGAGCCAACACTGTGCCCTTGTGGCTAAGAAGGCCAATGTCATCCTGGGGTGTATTAGAAGGGCGGTGGTTAGTAGGTCGAGAGAGGTCCTCCTTCCCCTCTACTCTGCCCTGGTGAGACCGCATCTGGAGTATTGTGTCCAGTTCTGGGCCCCTCAGTTCAAGAAGGACAGGGAGCTGCTGGAGAGAGTCCAGCGCAGGGCAACTAAGATGATTAAGGGAGTGGAGCATCTCCCTTATGAGGAAAGACTGAGGGAGCTGGGTCTCTATAGTTTGGAGAAGAGGAGACTGAGGGGTGACCTTATCAGTGTCTATAAATATATAAAGGGGGAGTGTCACGAGGACGGAGCCAGGCTCTACTCAGTGGCAAACAATGATAGGACAAGGGGTAATGGGTACAAACTGGAACACAAGAGGTTCCACTTAAACTTGAGAAGAAACTTCTTCTCAGTGAGGGTGACGGAACACTGGAACAGGCTGCCCAGGGAGGTTGTGGAGTCTCCTTCCCTGGAGACATTCAAAACCCGCCTGGACGCATTCCTGTGTAACATTATCTAGGTGTTCCTGCTCCAGCAGGGGGATTGGACTAGATGATCTTTCGAGGTCCCTTCCAATCTCTAACATACTGTGATACTGTGATACTCTCTCCGACACACATCAGAAAGGTGGTGCCTTGATACTTTTTTTAGTCCTTAATCTCTCACAGCCACAAATCCTTTCACCAGGGGAATGCAAAGTAAATAAAACACTGTGTATTCCCACTCCCAACTGCACCAGATTTCTCACTGCAACCAATGCTAAATATTCTGAGATGTTTTCCTTGTCTTATTAGCAAAAACATTTTCTGAAGAAGATCAAGGACATAGCTATTGGTGCTGGACAGAAAATACCATCATTGAATATACAGATTTGTTTGTTTGTTCTGGAGTAAAATATAGCTGTCTCTACAAACTGGGTAAGAAATTATACAGTCAAATTGCAATGAATGTCCTGGCGGAGAGTGCTTAGCTGCCCAATGTTGTCACAATATTTAACTGGCCTTACTGGTAATTTTACAAAATTCAGAACTAGGAACAGATGACAGAGTTTGACATATAAACCAGACTGCAAAATGAGTCCCACTGAATTTCAGTTCAGACCCATTCCCTTTATTTTTTGCTATAATCAGCTGATTGGATCAATGCAAAATTGTATTTTGTGACCAAGAAGACATCTTTGAATGTCTTTTAAGAACCGCAAGATTTTAAACAACCTATTTAAGTGAACAGTGACATCAAATTCCACATGAATTGTTTTTAATCCTTGCTATCTTAAATGAGGTTTGTCATAAATAACTAAGATGATAATAGTCATGCCAACATCAGCATTACACAACATGCACATAAACCAATCTATTAAGCAGGATCTGAAATGCCTTTTTGTTTGGGATGGAAGACCTTTACTCACATAATTTTCACAAGAACCTTTTAACTGTAAATTGATTCACTTTGATTTAAAAAAATGCCTGTTTTTCCTATCCTCAAATTAACCAACATTTAGAATAGTTCAGACTCAATAAAGGTAACTAACCATAAGAATTATAAACTGAAAAAACATGTGAAAACCTCATTCCAAATTCTCATTTTACTGTTTTTTTTTCTGGTCCCACAGTATAACTTTAAGCTAAATGGATTTATGTTATTTCATATAAAAAGAAAGAGTAAGTTTCAGAGTCTAGACATCCTCCCAAAAATACTTAAATGACTGTCTCATTTACATTTGTCGCTTAGTTACATCTATGACAATGTTCCATGGGGAAGAAAAAAGTTGATCTCTTTTAAAGATTAAGAAGCTTTGTAGTTCACATTTAACACCTCACATTTCACCCAGGAAACATTGCAGCCGTTCAGTTACAAAGCACTGGAACAACGTGCTATTGATTAAATGAACTATGTAGCCTGCTGGCAGTCACAGTCAAATTCTAAATGGCTGTAGAGCGCATTACGGACAGCAGATAGCAGCCAGTGATGAGATCTGAATCCAGAAAAAGAAATCCTAAACTTCTAGCCGGGTGCAGAATGAAGGAAAAATTACTGGGCTCCACTGCAACACAAACTCCAAAACCAACTGGAGGTCTACTTGCAGCCCTGACTTGTGAATTGATGGGATTAATAACAGAACAAACCCCTCTACTGAGGATGATACAAACTTTGGCTGCTTCCCTAGTGGCAACAATAGTTTAAATGTACTTCATATAATCATGTTCATCTGGTAAGAAACAGCTTTCACATGTTAATATTCCAGTTTCTGCACCGAATATTGAAGGTCCAGCAGGATGAATTGGGCATCTTCCATCAAATGTAAATTAAAGAAGTAACAATACGTAAAACCATACTTCTTTGGACTCAGATTACCAGCATTGAAACAGTTTTCAAGCAAGAACAGAATATTACCTCAATGCAACGTTCATATACCAATACCTTCTGGTGCTTTTCCAGTATTTGCTACCTATTAGCTATTATGTAATTCAGCTAAGAACCTTGTTTAGAAGTGAAGGGGTGGGTATACCTTTTCAGTCAATCCAAGAAAAAAAAAAATCACCATAATTTGCTAGCCTACATCTCCAAGTTTTTTAAGGTACTGTAAATGATTGGTTTGGTGTGCAATGTAATCCACCCCTCTCCTTCCCTCCCTGGTAGTAAGGAGTGATGCTCCTTTTAAGTTTTGGGTTACTTGATCATGACAATTACACTTTAAATTCAAGAATGCTATCAGAGTTGGTTTGTAAATCTTGTGCGTTTTATCTGTGAGAATGCACAATGAGGATCCTCACAGAAATATCGTAACTTGATTTGGCAACTGGTGAGCTTTAATGAAGAAAACCAGTGCATATCTTTTTTCCAGAAACTTCCATCAGTTCAAAACTGTCTGTATTGTAAAATTCCTCATAGGAATAGAGATACTTCAGTATGTCAATAAATCTAGCAGTTTCATTCAGGAAGCCTCTGCTTGTTTTCAAAGATCAGAGAAAGAAGAGTGGAAGACAGTCCAGAATTTTGGTTAAGGATATGACAGGTGGATTTTAATAGCAGGGAATCCGTTCCTTCCAAAAAGACCAGTATTCCATCTGGAAAAGTGTAGATACGTATTTCATACTGTCCTGGTTTCAGCTGTAACAGTTATTTTTTCCTTCCTAGTAGCTGGTGCAGTGCTGTGTTTTGGCTTTAGTCTGAGAACAATGTTGATAACGCATCAATGTTTTAGTTGTTGCGCAGTAGCACTGACTCTGATCAAGGACGTTTCTGTGTTTCATGCTCTGCCAGTGAGGAGGGACACAAAAAGCTGTGAGGAAGCAGAGACAGGACACCTGACCCAAACTAGCCAAAGGGGTATTCCATATCACAGCACGTCATGATCAGTATAGGAACTGCGGGGAGGGAGTTACCCAGAAGGCCTGAATTGCTGCTTGGGTCAGGCTGGGTATCGGCCAGTGGGTGGTGAGCAATTGTATTGTGCATCACTTGCGTTTACTGGGTTTTTTCCTTTCCCCTTTAGGTTTTATATTCTATCCCCTTGTTATTTCCCTTATCATTATCAGTATTATTAGTAGTGGGTTTATATTAATTTAGTTATTGGACTATTCTCACCCCAACCTGTGGCGTTTACATAGTTTCATTCTTTTGATTCTCTTCATCATCCCACCCAGGGGGTGGCAGGGACGGGGGATGTGAGTGAAGGGCTGCGTGGTGCTGGGCTTAAACCATGATACACTTCGTAAAGATGTAAGGCTGACAGAAATTCAGCTGTAAAGACCTGTTTTTAAGAGTAAAGAGTCACAGTTTAATGTCAAACTGAAAACATGAATGTGGTAGGGTAGTCAGTTCACGTCCATTTATGACTTTACTAGAAGAATTGACACAACATCTGCATAATCTGAAGTTTTGTGAAAAGTATTTGAAAATTTATTGGAGTATTTCAAATTCATGTGATTTGGCAAACAGGAATGGTAGTATGAAAAATAGGATACCATTCAGAAAGTGCAGCGGCTGAATTTCTGTAAGAGCCATCAACAGCATGAGTACAGGACAGAGCTAGGTTAGGTAAACATTCAGTAGAAAAAAATCGTGGCCTAGAAGGGATTGGAAACCAGGTGTGAAAGAAACAATGACAAATAAAGTAATCCTTCCACTCAACACTGACAAAGACTTCTAAGCGTTGTATCTAGTCTCAGATTTCACGATTTGAAAGAGAGATGAACCACTCAGTATTAGTTGATGGGAGGGTGTTTCAGAGTACTAAGTATTACTCTTACCCTATTTGAAGGGGAATATTTTGCACAGACTAACTAAAGCAACCAACCTTTGAATATATTTGAGCGCATCAGATTTTTTTTCTCCCATAACTGGATTTCTCTGTGGAAAATACTTTATGACATGCTCACAAGATCTGCATCATCAGTTTCATTATCTGCAGTTGCTATAATACTTTCTGGACTGAAATACGTTTTACTATAGCTGCAACTATTTAATTTTATAATCAGAGCTCTGAAGTGGCACTACAACCTGACGGGGTGTCACATGAATGCAACTATAAGTACACAGCAGTCTAAGCCCTAAAGAAGAGGATGAGCAGCAGTCTTCTGTATAAAGTGTAGTTTTTGCACAGTGTTTTTACTTCCAAATTCAGGCCTATACAGAAATCCAGTTAGGAAGTACTACGCATATTAATTAATCTATTTGAGTCTTCTGCTGTGACACATCCTACAGGTTCAAACTTAAATGGGGAAAGCTCAGGTTAGATATAAGAAGTTTGTACTGTGAGGGTCCTGAGGCACTAGAAGAGGTTGCCCAAAGAAGCTGTGAATGCTCCATCGCTGGCAGCATTCAAGGCCAAGCAGGATGGAGTCTTGGCTGACATGGTTTAGTGTACCCTGGCAGGGGAGTTGGAAGTAGATGATCTTAAGGTACATTCCAACCCAAACTATTCTATCATTCTATTCTATGATATTTGGTTTTCATACTATTAGTTTCTAAGCAGATGACACCTCACTGCTCATGTGATGAATCTCATCTATATTTTGGTGAAAAGTCTTCCTGGTAAGACTTTAAGCCTACAGTGAGCAACTGAGTTCTGCCAGATCATCAGTACCTACTTCTGCAGCACTCTGTAAAACCTTTGTGAAAGAGAAGAATGAAGTCATGCATCTGACTCTCTTATTTGGACTGTAATCAAATAAATGATCAAACAGCACTGAAGACATCTGACAAATTATGAAAAGAAAAGCATAACAACAGAATAATACAGAACCACATGGACAATAATGCTTGTGCATGGAAGAACTAGGATCAGCCATGTCTTCCTGAGGTAGCCAGATGCTGTAAAAACGTGTCTGTCTACTTATTTGCAGACATTTTTATTGTTATGAGTACCCTTTCTGGCAGTACATACCATGTTTATTTTTATACTTTTGAATTCTGGGGGGGAAATTGCATTTTGATTACTGCAGACAGATATATATATATATATATATAATCATGCTCACAGAGCAGTAGAGTTTGCAATAGAAGGTCTCAGCAAAGATTCTGGTATTTCATGTTAAAACTTAGCATTACGCATTTCTCTTCAGCTCTCTTCACAACACTTCCTCAGATGCCTTCACAGACAGTGAAATCTGGTAATAATTATCAAACAGCATACACACTGTTTACAATAGAGTCATATTTCTTCTTTTTTTCTTGCATAAAAAGTAGAATGCTGCTGAAAAGTGCCCAAATGTCTGCTATATGCCATGCCAATACAGCAGCTCAGCCAAAAATGCAGAGAGAAGTTTGCCAAATAAAAAAAAAATAACAAATTGGTAATGGTTTCTATCCTGACAGAGAATGAAAATTATACCTCAATGTGTGGCCACTCATGTGGACACATAAAAATGTCTTAGAGGCAATCATTTTACCTCAGATAACACACCCTGATAGTAGAGCAAAGCATACTGGCAGGCTTTCACTTCCCATAAAAACAGCAACCATGACCTACAAAATGGCCTGGAGGACTCACATGATTTGTGCATATCGTATATACATATGCTATACTTTAATTATATTTAATAAAAAACAAATAAAGTAGAATTACTGTCATTTGAGGAATGGATTTGTATTAAGAGAGTTTAAAAATCTAAGTTGTTATAGTCATATTCCAATACAACAAAGACACTGAAAACGTAAACCCTTATAGAAAACGTAAACCCTTATACCAACATATGAAATGTAACTTCCCAAGTGACTGTAATAATCATTAATAGCTTTTGGAAGACTTCACTGCATTGCCGATGTTCTATGTGTTTATAGCCAACTTATGTAATATGTACATTTTACAATTTATGTAGCTTCAAAGTAAATTCTTTAAAAATAAGACTCTCATCTGTCTGCAAGTTAACATGCACATTTAATATGCTGCAAAATTAATAATATAACGTTTATTATTAGTCTATTATGTAGTTTCACATTATTTTAACTCTTAATTTTAGTGCAATTCTGAACGTAGTGTTATTTTCTAAACAAAAATACAACTTCATAAGCTGAAATTGCAACACTCCATTCAGTATGAATTACTTACAGAAAAAAAATTCTATTGCCAATTAGATGTCAGTAATTACTTGGAAAGAGGGATAGAGACCTAACTTTATAAAAGTCTTTAAAAGACTGATTATGTTTCTGTGATAAGAAAATACCAGACAGGAAGACCAGTCCTTCAGGTTCATGTAAAGGCTACATAGGAGAGGTTTATACTGGACATGGGAGGTTTAGACTGGACATTAGGAAGCACTTCTTTACCAAGATGGTGGCCAAACCCTGGAACAGGCTTCTCAGAGAGGTGGGCGATGACCCGAACCTGTCAGTGTTTTAGAGGCATTTGGACAATGCCCTTAACAACATGCTTTAAATTTTGGTCAGCGTTGAAGCAGTCAGGCAGTTGGACTAGACAATTGTTGTAGGTCACTTCCAACGGAAACAGTCCATACTATAATTCCTGGAGAACTCAGAAGCAGACTTACAGCTCAGATAGGAGCTCAGAATATCAGTGAAATCCAAGGACCTCAAGATTTATGCTGTATGTTATCCCTTATCCTCAAAGACTGAGACAGGAAAAAACATAATGAAGTAAGACCACATGGTTTGAAGAAACAACCAAATAGATGGCTACAAGTGAAAAAATAGTAGCAAGTTAGTAATAAGAGTTAACCTGAAATGGGCAAGATTTAGGAAATTACTTTATCTGTTGTTTGAAAAACTATAATCTAAAGCCAAGATGTTTATGTTTTGATTTGTCTTTTAAAATATTATCTTCTAAAGAATATAAGCAAGGAAAGCAAGTCTGAATTTCCAGATAATGCCATTAACATCAAAAGTAAAAAGAAAACTTTTTCTTTGGAAACCTAACCTGCATTTATATTTTAAAATACCATGCTCCATTCTTCTTGGATACAATAAATGGGACAACCATGAGGGGTAAAGAGACAGAGACAGTGCATTTTCAATGACAGATATGCCAAGATAATCTGTTAAGATGAAAGCAGACTATGCTAATGCCCACAAACCCTCCCCCCCCAGCAAATAAAATACTGAAAAAATAAACACACTCATTACACACTACTTGTGTAAAAATGTGGTTTTAAAAAAATGGCAAGAATTCTATATAGCCAAATAGTTACACTAGTAGTATAGCCAAGTACCATACTACTAGTGTTACTCTGCCAGTTCATATGTCTGAAGTTTTCTGCAAATCCTAGAATTTCCCTTGTGAGGTCTCAGTTCGATTCACTGAAAAGCAAGAAGGTGTGAATGTAAAGTTGCAGAATTTGTGTAGCTTTATCTTACTAAATTAAAATACATTCCATGATTCAAACAAGAAAGGATCAGTTACCCAAGACTGACCTAAAATTTTAGCCTCATCAACACATCTGGCCTCAGAATTTGCAATTCAGCCTACCTTTAAATTTTAAGATTTAACTTTTTTTTTAAGGAATGTATCTTCAAGTAGCCTTAAGATATTTTGATTCAAAACATAAAACTTAAACATTTTTATAATATAGTTTACTGTAACTTGATGTGTAACTTCCAGATAATTGAAGAATTTAATTTATCAATGTGTGGAAAAAAATGTAAGTAAAGATGTCAAATGCATTTTTCCTTCCCTGTCTTGTCTTCTCTCATGGTGTTTTTTTATGGTGTATTTTCTCACTTCAATTTGCAAACCTTTTTCATTTGTAGAATGACAGTGAAAACAACAGTTTAGTCAGCCTGCATTTCCTACCAATGCTAACTGTCTTCTCATCTGAGAAAAGCAACTTCATTAACATGGTTATGTATGTATGTATAAGCCCTCTCACAACAGATGCAGGATGCTTTAATCACATTTAGTTACCTAATTTCTGCTTAAAAAGGGTGCCTATTCTACATGTTTGTACATTTTATTTTTTCTCATTATAATAATTCAGTTTTTTTTTCAGGTTGGGGAACAAACAAGAGGAATTAGAGATGTGTGCACATCTATGGGGGTATGATATAATAGGCATCACAGAAACATGGTGGGATGGCTCCTGTGACTGGAGCGTTGGAATGGAAGGTTACAGGCTCTTTAGGAAGGACAGGCCTGGCAGGTGGGGAGGGGGAGTTCCCCGTTATGTTAGGGATAGGCTGGAGAGTATGGAACTGTCTGGGGACGGGTGAGCAGTCAACAGAGAGTTTGTGGCTCAGGGTTAAAGGGAGAACAGCAATAGGAGACATTACTGTGGGGATCTGTTACAGACCGCCTGATCAAGGAGAACCTGAGGATGAAGCACTCCATAGACAGATAGGAAAAGCCTCATGCTCACAGGCCCTTGTCCTCATGGGTGACTTCAACCACCCTGACATCTGTTGGAAGGACGGTACGGCCCGGCACAAGCAATCCAGGAGGTTCCTCGATTGTGTAGAAGACAACTTCCTTCTGCAAGTAATAGAGGAGCCGACAAGGAGAGGTGCCATGCCTGACCTCGGGCTCACCAACAGGGAAGGGCTGGTTGGAAATGTGACGCTCCAGGGCAGCCTTGGATGCAGCGATCATGGGATGGTCGAATTTGAGATCCTCAGGACAGTGAGAAGAGCGTGCAGCAAGCTCACTGCCCTGGACTTCAAAAGAGAAGACTTTGGCCTCTTCAGGAACCTGCTTCGGAAGGTTCCATACAGGATACAGTCCTAGAGGGCAGAGGGGCCCAAGACTGTTGGTTGATATTCAAGGATCACCTGCTACAAGCTCAGGAGTGTTGCATCCCAACCAGAAGGAAGTGCAGCAGGAGGGCCAGGAGACCTCCTTGGATGGATAAGGAGATGCTGAGGAAAATTCAAATAAAAAAAGAGGTTTATAATAAGTGGAAGCAAGGACAGGTGGCATGGGAAGAATACAGGGATGTTCTCAGGGAAGCTAGGGACCAGGTTAGGAAAGCTAAGGCTCAGTTAGAATTAAACTTAGCTAGAGGTATTAAAGATAACAGGAAGGGATTCTACAGGTACACAGCAAATAAAAAACAGACTAGGGAGAATGTAGGCCCCCTCAGGAAGATCTCAGGAGAACTGGCTACACAGGATTTGGAGAAGGCTGAGGTTCTGAATGACTTCTTTGCCTCAGTCTTCACTGGCAAATGCTCTGACCACACCACCCAAGTCTTGGAAGGCAGATGCAGGGACTGTGAGAATGAAGACCTTGAGCCCACTGTAGGAGATGATCTGGTTCGAGACCATCTTAAAAATCTGAATGTACACAAGTCCGTAGGTCCTGATGAGATCCATCCGCGGGTCCTGAAGGAGCTGGTGAATGAAGTTGCGAAGCCACTGGCCATCATATTTGAGAAATCATGGCAGTCAGGTGAAGTTCCCGATGACTGGAAAAAGGGAAATATAACCCCCATTTTCAAGAAGGGGAAAATGGATGACCCAGGGAACTACAGACCAGTCAGTCTCACCTCTGGGCCTGGCAAAATCCTGGAGCACATTCTCCTGGAAGGCATGCTAAGGCACATGAAAAACAACAAGGTGCTTGGTGACAGCCAGCATGGCTTCACTAAGGGGAAATCCTGCCTGACCAATTTGGTGGCCTTCTGTGATGGGGCTACAGAACTGATGGACAGGGGTAGAGCAGTTGATGTCATCTACCTGGACTTGTGCAAAGCGTTCGACACTGTCCCACACGACATCCTTGTCTCTAAATTAGAGAGACATCAATTTGATGGATGGACCACTCGGTGGATAAAGAACTGGCTGGATGGCCGCACACAAAGAGCTGTGGTCAATGACTCGATGTCCAACTGGAGACCAGTAACGAGTGGTGTCCCTCAGGGATCGGTGTTGGGACCGGTCTTGTTCAATATCTTTGTTGCTGACATGGACAGTGGGATTGAGTGCGCCCTCAGCAAGTTTGCCGATGACACCAAGCTGTGTGGTTCGGTTTATACCCTGGAGGGAAGGAATGCCATCCAGAGGGACCCTGACACACTTCTGAGGTGGGCTGATGCCAACCTCATGAAATTTAACCATGACAAGTGCAAGGTCCTACACCTGGGTCGGAGCAATCCCAGGCACAGCTACAGGTTGGGCAGGGAAGAGATTCAGAGCAGCCCTGCAGAGAAGGACTTGGGGGTGTTGGTTGATGAGAAAACAGATGTGAGCTGGCTTCAGTGTGCACTCGCACCCGCCTTATATCCAATCTAAACTTCCCCTGCTTAAGTTTTAAACCGTTACCCCTTGTCCTAGCACTACATTCCCTAATGAAGAGTCCCTCTCCAGCATCCCTAGAAGGCCCCCTTCAGATGCTGGAAGGCTGCTATGAGGTCTCCACGCAGCCTTCTCTTCTCCAGGCTGAACAGCCCCAACTTTCTCAGCCTGTCTTCATACGGGAGGTGCTCCAGTCCCCTGATCATCCTCATGGACCTTCTCTGGACTTGTTCCAACAGTTCCATGTCCTTTTTATGTTGAGGACACCAGAACTGCACACAATACTCCAGGGAAGAGCAGAGCAGAGGGGCAGGATCACCTCCTTCGACCTGCTGGTCACACTCCTTTTGATGCAGCCCAGGAAACAGTTGGCTTTCTGGGCTGCAAGTGCACACTGCAGCCGGCTCATGTTCATTTTCTCATTGACCAGCTCCCCCAAGTCCTTCTCCGCAGGGCTGCTCTGAATCTCTTCCCTGCCCAACCTGTAGCTGTGCCTGGGATTGCTCCGACCCAGGTGTAGGACCTTGCACTTGTCATGGTTAAATTTCATGAGGTTGGCATCAGCCCACCCCACAAGTGTGTCAAGGTCCCTCTGGATGGCATTCCTTCCCTCCAGGGTATCAACCAAACCACACAGCTTGGTGTCATCGGCAAACTTGCTGAGGGCGCACTCAATCCCACTGTCCATGCTGGTCATTTTATGCAGAAATTTTTATTATCACCTAATAGCTTGTAGTCTAGGACTTCAGGATCAAACTTCAAATCATAATGACTTTTATCTCCTTTCCCTACCTAAGGCATGCTCTTTGATGGAAGACGAACATGAGACAACACAGTACAAGCTACTTCCTCAACTGGTAAGTGTTGAGGCCATAACTTCTCCAGTGCTTAATCAATTCTAGTGCTACCCCATTTCCTTGGGGTCACCTGACATTTCAGATGAGTTTATCAGTTTGTCCTCATCTCATTCATTAGTCTTTAAAATACTTACCACCTCCAACACAGAGTTTTCGTAGGACTTAAAACAAAGCAAAATGTCTTCTACGCTCCCACCTTGTTTTCCACAGGGCTAAATCACTACCTTTTAGCGGATTTCTGCTGTAGCAGCCATCTTCACATTTGGTGTTTCTGCTACTCCTTAAATTTACACTTAAGAGCAAGCCTATATTGCTCCAACAGGATTTCCAGCAGTAAATACAGAAATTTAAATCAAAAGAACTCACCATCCTTCATCATTATCTGCTTCAGGTTCAGAAACCTCATTTTCAGGAGTTTCTTCAATTGCCTGGGTTAACTTTGATTTAAATCGGTCCAATAGCGCCAGTGTCTGAAATTAAATACATGGCTTTAGTGAAGTCATATGCATTTGACACCAACAACAGGTATATACAATATCTTTATTATTATTTTGAGAAGTAGTACAATGAGATGAAGGAGACATCTTTCATATGAATTTGAAAGAAATGCTGTAGAGAGGCAAGTGAGAGAGCAAGGGGGTGGGCTGGGGTGAGAATGCATTGAAGCAGCAAGATTAAGTAGGGAAGGCACTCTGCAGGTGTGCAAGAGCACTCCACTGGTGTGAGGGAGCACTTGTCTGGCTGCCTAGTGAAATCAAAATGTGTATCAAAGGAACAAAATCTTATGGCTACTTATAGAATAAAATAGCTGATTAAACAATTAAACAACAGTGACTGCTGACAATGAATTTTATTGTTTGCACCTGCCATTTTCTTCCTGTAAAACAATTAATTACATAAATTACAGTTTATTCAAGCTTTGAATTTAGAGCTTTGAAGACCTGGTTTGATTGATATTTATATACTTTATGTTGCTGATCTTTTAAGTCATGTACTGACACTGAAAATAATTCAAAGCTTTTGACTCAAGTACAATGAACCACCTTAATTAATTAATTCTATAGACACCGGTTCTTATGCAGCATACATTAAGCATTTTATTCTCCAGCTGATATCATCAGATGTTTCAGCTCCAACGAAGTCACCAAATCTCAGGTGACACCTGAAGATTGTACCACAGGCATTGTTTCTGATCACCTGGAATAAGATTTGTTTATACAAGAACTGTATGCCTGAACCTTGTGAATGGAGAGGGGGCTCTTAAAAAAAAAATAAATAAAAAAATGAGCAGACCACAAGAACGACTTGCACAGCCCACAGCTTATTTCTTGCTGATACTTGAGACATTCATGGAAAGGAAAGCATGAGGGAATAAGTGCTTGACTGAATTTATGTGGCAGGCTACATTTGATCTGGAGGTGATAGGTTGGCAACCTATGTTGTAAAACACCTCTGTATGGCTGTTTAGTTTTGTTTGGTCAAGTTTTTCAAATTTAAAAGAATAAAAACTAAACAAGAATAGAAAACAGAAATAGGAAATACCAGAAGTGTTCACTGGAATCAAATTTCCTTCTGGGAGCAATCTTAACTTTAGGAGTTTCCTGGCTTTTGAATTCTTTCAAAACCGTATTTTAATACTGCCAAAGGGAGGTTTTTGAGTTGTTGGGGTGTTTTGGTTTGTTTTTTGTTTTTTTTTTTTTTTTATTTTGTTTGCATTTATTCATTTATTTTCTGTTTAACTTTTAAGATGGAAAATTTCAAATATAGTTGGGCCTGCAAATCATTCAAATTCTATAGCCTTCCATAGTATTGTAAACCCTGTACTTGCAACGTCTGAGAGACCAAATCTCTGCCTACGCCATCAGAAGAAAACAAACTAACCATTTTTACATGAAGCTGTGACCGACCAAAGGCACATTCCATGTGTATAATTATCTCTGGTGCCAGCATTCTTGTGAGTAGACCTGGTGATAGAAATAATTTTCAAATGCCTTAGCAGGCATTTTTGCAGTGAGTGATTAGATGCCTTACTGTGGATCAAATAACTTTGTAAAATTGACCCTTGTAGAATGATAAGCTTAGGACTTCCAATATCTAGTATTGTAAGGAGACACATACCTTTCCCCCTCTTCTTTAACTCTTGTACAGAGGATGCAAAATGGTATTGTGCTGTAGGACCAAGTAGGAGGGATGCAAGGCTAGAAGAGGCTCTCCACAAGTGAAATGGATTACAAAGAAGTGATTAATTATTGCTGAACAGTTCCCAGCAGGGTTACATAAATGAAAATTAAGATCTACTAAAATATACATCCCTGTCATCTGGTTTTCCTGTGATGTCCAGGACAGGACTGATATAAATTCATTAGAAGTGGTTTCATCCATGCTGCCAACAGAGGTTTAGTATTCTTTGATTTAAAGCTAATGGGCTTTTGAATGTACAAAGTTTCCATAAACTTAGTTTAGAGCTAAATCCACTTGCCACATGTATAAAGGTTTGCCAACCATTCTTTTGAAGTTATTAAGCCTCGAGTTTCCAACCTCTTCTAGCTTTTAGAGCTGAATATGAACATCTTCATAGCTGAATTGACATGCACTTGTAAACCACTGTGTTTGATGTACTGCACAGATTTTAAACGAATGGTACTTTCCATTTCACAGGCAGTTTCATATATTTAACAATTCCAAACTTTCCTATTTTAGAAAAAAACAAATATTTATGTCAAACGTAATGTTGGTCATTCTTGCAGACTGAAGTCTACATACATTGTAACTCCTTTTGAAAAATAACTTTCATTATATTTAAAAAAGGTTTTATTTTTACAGTACAGTTAAAAACTTTTTTTCTGCTCATTTCACAACACCAAAAGGTATGGATGGACTTAATATCTTTAAACATATTTTAAAATGCTAAAAAACCCATCTTGGACAGATGCCAAATATGCAAACCTCTGTCCCAGCTTTATGGCATGCTGCAGAGCCAAGGAAAGCACTGTACATAAATGCAAAACTCTCATACATGTAATCAAGGATACCTCTGTGTGGGTAGCATTTCCTTTTGCAAGACTTTAGTGACTAAACTGATAGCACTTTCAAATGCACATTGAAACTTCACTTACCTGTCTACCTGGGTAATCAAAATAGGGGATCAAAGATTACATATTTATTTTTATAAATAATAAGATTATTCAAAAGGAAAATGAAACATAATGGTAGGGGGGTTGGAAGTAGATGATCTTAAGGTCCTTTCCAACCCTAACTGTTCTATGATTCTACGATCCTGTAAGGGACTTTAAAACTCTATTTATACACAGATGAAGAGAGAAACTTTTCCAGAACTTTTTCTGGATTTTTTCCCCCCAGGTTTTCCAATTGTTACCTGATCTTCACGAGAAACTCCTTTCTTTGGCTGCTGCTTCCGCTTGTCTTCATATTTTTTCTTCTCCTGAAGGTACTCTTCAACAACACTGTTTGGAGCAGGTTCCTCTTCTGAATAAGGAAACGCATTTGGTTAAACAAACTAAATTTGGTTTTATGGTTTAGTATCATTTTGGAGATAATCTGTGACTTCTGAAATAGCAGGCAGAACACTTGCATAAAATGTTTCTGTTGTACTGCTTTCTCAGCAAGTAGAATGATTTGCTGCTTGCTGAAATGAAAAATGCAACACTGTACTGGGCAGACAACAAGTCCAAAAATTTTTGTTTCAATTTTGTTTTACTATGGAGCCAGATAAAGCAGTGTAACAGCAATAAAAATTCTGATGTTAAGATGAGAAATGAAAACTGTTGAAATTCCTTTAACAAGTTCATCTTAATTTCTGAAGATCTTTTTCTGGAGCAGCTGAACTGTTACATGTATTAATATTATGTGACTTTTTGTTACAGCAGAGACAAATACAGATGACTATTGCCTACAGACAAATTCAGAGTCTTCCTGTTTTGTAGGCTGAAGCAGCCACAAATTAAATCCTTGATCTTGCAATAAAGAAAAAACCCATAGCATTTTTACTTTAAACAAAATTAGCCATGTCAATCAAGAAAAGAACTCTATAGCAATATAGTAATACCTGGACTAGTCAACAGCTACACTCCTTCATTTTTTTTAACAGCTGCTTCTCTGCAGAATATCCACTGCCATGACAAATTAAGAATTTAACAGGGCAAAAACTTTATCTCAGATCTGATCAACACCATACGGTCACATTTTCTTCCCCTTGAATAGCATTAAGACATTTCACAAACTGATTTAGTACACTTGAAATTTATTTATTTACACATATTTATGAGATTGTTATTCCTGATAAGGAACAGAAGAATAAAACCTCCAGATGTCCACTGCAAATGATGAACAGAAAATATTTATGGAGGAAATTGTTTCAACAAATTTCAGGATATATGGCCTGATGAACTGTAAACCTAAATCAAACTCTGTATAATGGGGGTTTTTTAGATGACTGCTGACAGATATACAGAGAAAACTGGTTTCAAACAAAATTTCTTTCTCACCTGAAGTTTTTATAAGAGTTATAAACACAGAACTTATAATAAAGAGAAATACATCTGTAATGGTATATCTACATATAAAATATTTTTATATATTTCCACAAATGAAATATATTATTTCTTTTTTATCCCAATTTATATGTTGCATGTATGTACTTAAAGAATATCAGGGAAAACAGCCATACACAATACCATTCAGAGTTGTTTATTTTCCCTGTTTCCTGGCTGACATGTTGGATATAATCAAGAACAGAGGATTACAGCAAGATAAAGAAAGAAAAAAGCCATCTTCCAGAATGACCAAAAAAGATACATGCATATACACATTTAGGGATGATTAAACAGCCGAATGAATGAAATCTGCCATAAAATATCATGCAGCATAACATCAGATAAACTGAAGAGAGTAACAGAGCACAGCATAAACCGACAATCATAAGGGCTCAGCTCCACTTCCCCCCCAATTATCTCTCTCTCTCTTCTCCTAATAAGAAACTCCATTCTTAATTCAAGACCAACACCTTGGGAAGACAAACCACTACTTTTTGCATAAATGTATCAAATCAGACTTGTTGACTGTGTGGAAACAACATACTGCCTTGTTTTACTAATATTTAGCTTCTAGATAAATAACTTGAACTACAAAACCACCTATTTTCTTATAGAAAACAAACTTTCAGGTGACATTTATTTAAAGGCTCCTTTGAATTGAATCCCATTTACCCAGTAATTCACCATGCATGACGTACAAAAGAACTGAGAAGAGTGTTCCTGTAAACTTATGAAAATGCAAGTCTCAAGCTGGCCATAAATGTTTAAACCTTGGATCCAACCTTTGATATACATATGTTGAATTTAAAGAAGATGTGATCGTTAGTCATAGATGTCTTTTGACTAAGGTTTCAGTTTAATCTAGTGCAGCATAAATAGAATTCTCATACAAATAGGTTAAATTCCCCTGCAGTTGTGTGTTTGTCTATTTTATCATACTCATATGGTTGTCACTTACTGTTAACACAAATAATTTAGATTTCAGTTTGAGCCTTCTCTTGAGATTATTGTTTTCTTGGGTCTTCGCCTGTCAGAGTTTTTCTAATGCCCAACTTCATTCTCTCTGCCTCCCAGGAAAGCCTTTTCGTAAGTCAGACCAAAGGTAATCAGATACACCTGAATTAACTTCAGAGTAAGTCAAACAAACCAGTTATACACTTGTACGTATCGTGTTTCTGCAGCTTTCATTAAGATAACCTAAAGACATGCTGGTTCCTCCATGAGGCCTTACAGTCTATTACTCCATATTAAAAGCAAGTAATACAACAGGAAGGATTTTCATGAGCCCCTAAGTCAATGGAGTTCTAGCACACTTTAAAATTTCTGAAAACTCCAATCATTTCAAACCCACAGTGTCTTTTTAAAATAAACATTGTCTTGCTAAGTAGCAATTCTTTGATAAAATTATTTCATGTCTGCATGAATAAACTCGAGCAATTAGCAAGCAAAAGAAAACATCTGGAAGAGAGATCTGTTGGTGGGAAGAACACATTAGAAATGTAAAAATCCTTTTAAAATGTAAAAATAGACTGCCAGCTGCTACTTTGTATCTCATAGCCATCATCCCAGAACACCTCCAAATCTTTTGCAGCAGAGTTGGAAAAAAAGAGGATCCAAAGCACTCTACGATGGACCTGACCTTCACATCAAGTTTGACAAACATAGGTCCAGCTTGATGATCCAGCAAAACTGCAAGGATCATTACATCAGTATTAAGATATTTAAGCTCCTAACTCCTTAATGTAAGAGGATTTATTCAGACAAAATTGAATTAAACATGACAACGGATGCACAGCAGTGAATTTAAGTATGGCAGGGTGCAGAAGATGCTAGTTGACGTAAGAGGAGTCTTGCAAGAGGCTTCTCATCCATCACAAAGTGTAAATAGCATCAGGCAAAGAAAGATTTCTTTTTCTCCCAGTTTGAACAAGTTGTACACATTCTGTTGGTAAGGAAGATGAGGGGAAAAAAAAAAAAGGAAAAATATAACCTTTCTTATTGAAAATAAACTTCATTCTACTTACGGAAGTTGTAAGTACATTGCTACTTACCTCAACTAGCTTGAACTACTGCCAAGAGATCCTGCATCTTACTGTGACAAAACCACTAGAATTTAAGTAATTTATTTTTTTTCAGATAGATTCTTCCATCTTAAAATACTCCTTTAAAGAGCAACATATACCAACCTGATGTTGTAATCTAACCTAAAACTGTGGTTTTGGGACGCAGCTTCCAATGGTAGCCTGAAACTAAGGAAGACATTTCCTAAGTCTTTAAACCAGAAAGGAAGATTGATTTAGAAAACCCAGTATACTGAAGGGTTTATTTTGCTCACACTTAAATTAGGAACAGTTCAAATTATATCAATTTTTAACTGCAAAATTGCAGCATAACAAACACATGAGAACTTGATCCAAGGGTGCTGAACTGAACTGAATGGCAGTCTGGATGGTTTTGGATCAACCTCTAAATAGGAAGTGGAGCAGGAGAGAAAGCTTAACAATTTTAAGCTTAATTCCTAAAACACCAGGTAAATTTAATAGCATAATAAACACTCAACAAAAATTGCATCAGACATACCTTATTTCAGAAACTGCAACTGAACTTTATTTTACACTTTCTTAAAACCAAGCAGTATGAGTTTTAGGCCTGCAGGTTAGAAGAGTACGATCACTGCTTATGCATGCATTCATATTGGCTTTAAAGGCTGTGCTTTATTTCTAGCACTGCAGATGGGGTAATTTTTGCTTAGCATGCACACCAGTTATGGTACAGATAATGTACAATTCGAGACAAAGGTACTTCTGACAGTATGCATACAAGTTTCCACAGTATGAAATTTGTTATTTTATCATTTTGGTTTTTGTATCAGTCTTGACAAAACTTGCAATAATGACTGTCATTGTAATAAAGGACAGAATCCATATAAAATCTAGAGGTTTTGTTTCTTCTTTTTAAGAAAGAGATAATGAAGCTGCCCATAAAACATTTGCTGGAAAAAGAAGCAGTTTGCTGAAATTATTAACAGAAACAGCGCTAACCTTCAGAATGGTAGAAATAATATTTATTGTGACAGAGGAAAACACACAGTTCAATTTCACTATAAAAAAGAAAGACCATACAGTGCTGACAAGGGTCAGTGAAACAATTTTGGTGTATGTTTTTTCTTTGATAATGCACAGCTAGCATGAAGATTTTTACACAAATAGACTTAAGTATCTCACCTTGCAAAACATTCCTGATATACTGAATTTCACAAAGTAATCCCATAAACTGCTAAAATGCACTTTGCATATATCATCATGAGTTCATGCAGAACTGAGATAACAAGGAGACTGTACAAAGAAATCTGTAGGAAACAGCACCCCAGTTTATTTAGCATGGTTTCCATGGTTTGAAACATGGTGGACTCATTAACTTTTGTCAGTACCTCAAGAATATTCTTTAGCAACTCACATGACAGGTGATAAAAGACCTTCTGGATAGAAATTTCAAGAAATACATGATATAGCTAAACTAAATACTGTGGGGAAAACAAAAAAACTCAAAAACACTGGGCTACTCCTTGTTTGAAATGAAAGAAGTTATGAGTAAATGTTTTTGTGCATTAAAATAAAACATCTAAGCCACATTCCTGTATTTGTGCAGTACATTCCACTTTCAGCTATTCATCAAGATTCAGTTTATATTGCATTCTTCTGGAATTATAGAGATACGCAGTACTGGTTTAAAAAATCTTAATAAGATTGAGATCTTGAAAAGAAAAACTATTTTTGATCCAAAACAAATAAAATTCTTACAAAATACAAAACAAATTCTAATATTACTTAATATTTCATGAATTAAAATGGAATTCCTATCAGAAGTGACAGATGGAGAACATAAAGCCACTTTCTATAATCAAGATCTAAGACAGATAAAACACTTCTTCCAGAATCCAGGAAAATAAAAACAACCCAGGATATTTTAATATCCAGGAAGCACTAAATACTATGTCTATGAAAATAAAAATATTATTTTACAGTAAAATAATATAAAAATGAACATACTAGAAAATACAAGATGATGTTATGCTTGTAAGAATTTATAGACTCATAGAATGGTTTGGGTTGGAAAGGACCTAAAGATCATCTAGTTCGAGCCCCCTGCCATGGCCAGGGACACCTCACACTAGACCATGTCAGCCAAGGCTCTGTCCAACCCAGCCTTGAACACCGCCAGGGATGGTCCATTCACGACATTGCTGGGCAACCCATTCCAGTGCCTCACCACACTAACAGTAAAGAAACTCTCCTTATATCTAACCTGAACTTCCCGTTTCAGTTTGAACCTGTTACCCCTTGTCCTAGCACTACATTCCCTAATGAAGAGTCCCTCCCCAGCATCCCTAGAAGGCCCCCTTCAGATGCTGGAAGGCTGCTATGAGGTCTCCAGGCTGAACAGCCCCAACTTCCTCAGCCTGTCTTCATACAGGAGGTGCTCCCTTCCCCTGATCATCCTCGTGACCCTCCTCTGGACTTGTTCCAACAGCTCCACGTCCTTTTTATGTTGAGGACACCAGAACTGCACACAATACTCCAAAGTGAGGTCTCATAAGAGCAGAGTAGACGGGCAGGATCACCTCCTTCGACCTGCTGGTCACGCTCTTTTTAATGCAGCCCAGGATACGGTTGGCTTTCTGGGCTGTGAGCACACACTGAAGCCGGCTCATGTTCAGTTTCTCATTGACCAACACCCCCAAGTCCTTCTCCACAGGGCTGCTCTGAATCTCTTCTCTGCCCAACCTGTAGCTGTGCCTGGGATTGCTCCAACCCAGGTGTAGGACCTTGCACTTGGCATGGTTAAACTTCATAAGGTTGGCATCAGCCCACCTCACAAGCCAGTTCTCCCGTTTCCTTCTGGAGAGGGCCCACATTATCCCTAGACATCCTTTTGGTGGCAACATACCTATAGAAGTCGTTCTTGTTACCCTTGACATCCCTGGTCAGACTCAGCCTTAGCTTTCCTGACCTGGTCCCTAGCTTTCCAGACAATGTCCCTTTATTGCTCCCAGGCTGCCTGTCCTCACTTCCACCTTTTATAAGCTTTTTTTTTCCTTCTAAGTTTTCTTAGCAGCTCCTTATCCATCCGTGGAGGCTTTCTGGCCTTCCTGCTGTATTTCCTTCTAGCTGGGACACAACACTCCTGAGCTTGTAGCAGGTGATCCTTGAATATCAACCAACAGTCTTGGGCCCCCCTGCCCTCTAGGGCTATATCCCATGGAACCTTCCTAAGCAGGTTCCTGAAGAGGCCAAAGTCTGCTCTCTTGAAGTCCAGGGCAGTGAGCTTGCTGCACGCTCTTCTCACTGTCCTGAGGATCTCAAACTTGACCATCTCATGATCACTACACCAAGGCTGCCCTGGAGCATCACATTTCCAACCAGCCCTTCCCTGTTGGTGAGCACGAGGTCAAGCATGGCACCTCTCCTTGTCGGCTCCTCTATTACTTGTAGAAGGAAACTGTCTTCCACACAACTGGGGAACCTCCTGCATTGCGGTGTGCTGGGCCATACCGTCCCTCCAACAGATATCAGGGTGGTTGAAGTCCCCCATGAGAACAAGGTCCTGCAAACGTGACGCTATTCCTAGCTGTCTATAGAGCGCTTCGTCCACAGAATCCGCCTGATTGGGTGGCCTGTAGCAGACCCCCATAGTAATCCCCCTACCGCAGTTCTCCCTCTGACCCTCATTCACAAGCTCTCTGTTGACTGATCACTTGTCCCCAGCCAGAGCTCCATACACTCCAGCCTGTCACTGACATAAATAGCTACTAGTCTTCCTGGTCTGTCATTCCTAAAGAGCCTATGACCTTCCATTCCAACACTCCAGTCATAGGAGCCATCCCATCATGTTTCCAGGATGCCAATGATACCATATCCCCGTAGACATCCACATATCTCTAGCTCCTTTTATGACACACTCTCCAGTATACTTGTGTTTAGGACTAATTCTGCCTGTGGGGTTTTTTTGCACCTTTGACTACTATTCAGTTACTGTCATTATAGCCCTGGCCAGCTTAACTTCCTGAAGAGCCACTGTTTGCTTACAAGTCAGGTGAGAGTCAGGAAATATTTAGTAACTATGCATAACTGAAATAGATTTGCTTACAGAATGAGCTTCCAGGGTTGGACTGATTACTGGATTTTCAGTTTGCTACAATGGAAAAAGCAACCATTGTAGAACAAACTTTCTAGTTCATTTAGCCAACTCAAATAGTACGATCTTAGAAGTAATTCCTAGAGCTTCAAAACATTTATTTGAAAGAGCAGAGCCCACCAGTTTGTAAAACAGTGTAGATTTTAATATGCAAAAGTTTTTAATGAACCTTTTCTGAACTTTGACAGTGTTTAGGCACATAGTCCCACTCTAAGCCATGTTTTTTTTTTCTTCTAATGTCATCTGATTTTGAGCACATACTTAGGATTAATACTAAAATCAAAGCTGGCTTACTTATAGCGTGGGTTTTGTCTTTTCTTTTGCAGATACAGAGACAAGAGGAAAAAGCATTCACTTTAGCAGAGAAGGTTCTGAATAGGGATGCTGGGTATTACTCAATGAGATTAAATGAGGAAAAAAGTGTAAATCGGGCAAGAAAACACAGAGGTTTGTACAAGCGACACATTCAAAATGCATACTTTGGTACAATGCAGCTATATGGTATATACTGCAAAATCTTTGTGCTGAATGTATTTATGCTGCATAATTCCCAAACCACAAAAATGTGGATTTCATTGTTTTCATGATGTTCTCAAGGGCGCAAACTCTGTTTCGGACTTCAAGAAAGCATTTGTCCATGTAAGACAGGACTTACAGATATAAGTGCCACTGACATTATGAAAATTTAATAATAAAACAGAATTAAAAGATAATCTTAAATTGGCATCCTTGCTAGATTTTGAGAGTTAAACACTTCAATCATTTGATTACCATACCACAACTAAAAGCAAAGCAGAAAATTTTCATGCCTCAGTACAGTTCTTGCACTTGGATGTTGGTTTCTACAGTAGTTGTTATGTTTCTCTGCCCAGACAGTAATTTGTAGCTTTTCTGTTTTTTCATGTGTAACAATTAAATTTCATTATCCCCACATTATCAGATAGCTTACAAACTGTTTTAACAAGAAAAATTAAATTACTACTTCTTAAATACTACTACTATTCAAAACCACCAAATGGTTATTAAACAACTGGGCAGATGGTATTTGTCTAAAGCAAATTTCATTGAAGCATATTCACAGGTTTACACTACAGAACTTTGAAAAGTGTATCTTTTTCACATATTTTATTAAGTACTTCAAAATGCTGAAGTAATTCAGCGCTCAAATTATAGTGTTTGATGTAATTTCTGGCATCACCTCAGAAAATGTCACATAAAAGAAAAACATCTTATTTAAAGTAAGGTCTTGACAGCAGTCTGGCATAGTCAACAATCTTATTCACAAATTGGAAGGATGGTTATAATCAAACATGTACAGGGGGAATTAGCTTTTTTCCCTCTGTCCTGTTGCAACAATGTGAACACTTAAATTTTCACCCCTCAATCTTCCTTAATTACTCTAAACTCTGAATACAGGGAGAAAAAAAAAATGTATGCATAGTATGTGGCATGAAACAGTTGAAATAGTGATGCTAAATGTGATACCAAAACTAATAAAGATCTGCAAATGAATGTAAAATAGATGTGTCATGCTGCCACATGTTCATTAATGACCTCTGAAATCCTGATCCTGCAAAAAAGTCCAGTATGACCTAAGCAGCCTTATTCTCACAGTTCTGTGGTCTTCAGTGAATTTCTCCTGCTATGGTCACAAGTTTTGGCTGAGATGCAGTTTTTATTAATCAAGCACAGAATCATATTAATGCAGTTACATAGCCTCTGAACTAGCATTTTTCCCTAATGTAGCCAGCTCAGGGTGTAGGCAGACACTGTGCAAGTGTCTCCACCATCTGCACAGACATACCTGATACAGCATGACACATCTCACTCTCCATCCCACATTCCCCAAGAGGACAGGCAGAGAATAATGGAAAAAATCTCTTTCTACATGCACATTAATTTCCTGATAGCACTCCATTTTAAATATATGCAATTTCTTATATGTAAACTGATGGGGAATAGGTAAACTGGTATACATTTAGCAGACTGTCTTGCATGCTGACAGCTCTACTGCGCTGGTGAAAATCCAGGCCAATAAACAAAAAATTCTGAAGTGAGATACAATAAATGCTTTAACTTTGGGGCAAAATCACTTGCTCAGGTAAACCACTGTTTTTTACTGCTGCTAGATTTCATTATATTCAAACTAAAGTGTTTCTAAAGTCTCTTCTGTTGTTCTTCACATGTAAATGTCTGTTTCACAAAGAAGGTATTCTTCATTCCTTTCACTTACTGTCTTTAAATACTTAAGATTCCACCCTTCCATCCCACTCCCTACCTAAACTAGGCATATCTTCAAGTATCTCCTAATAAATAAGTTCATGCAGCCTTCCGCTATTTTGGGGGATGGAGGTTGTCCATTTGTATCCAATTGTTCAGCATCTTTTTTTGTGATACAGTTAATGCCTTTGCAGCAATGACCACAGAATTACACCCACATAATAAAATAAATTCATGTTCAGTTTGTTTTGTAGTATAAACCTGAAATATCTTTTCCCAATTTCTTTATAAGTTTGTGCATTAGAATATTTTTCCTTAATACAAAAAAAAATTAACATTCCAACATGAAAATTTATTTTCATTTACATTTTCCATACCTTTTCTTCCAACCTCCTAACTAGTACTTCCTGTACTATAATCTGGTATTTAGTGACATTTACTTTTGCTACTTGATTACGAATAAATGGTTTTCTAACAATGTTTTTCCAATAGTCATAAGATCCAGTGTAAATACACAGTCCTTTTTCAATTTTGATAACACAGCAACCATGAATTACAATATAGTGAGGTAACATTACACGATCAAAGTGAAGTTTAAGATACAGTACCATGCTAATTTTATAAATACTTATTTATAATTCTTAAGTGTTTTGAGACTTTTGCTCAATAAAATTATGCTGCTTTAAGTACGTCTCCAATATTGCCACAAAACAGCAGTATTATTAGGTTAGCAGTCAGAAGCTACTTTTATAATATACAGTCTCTATTTTAATCTGTATCTTCTTCAAAGCTGATGATTCAGAACTGAAATGTTACAACAGTCTTTAGAGAAAAATAAGAGTATCTGGCTTAGAGCAAAAAAGGCAAACTTCAGAAAGCTGCTTTTGGCTCCATACAAACTATGATGAAAATAAAAGCTTTGTCATACGTGCAAACAGATTCAAACAGTTTAAAAATTTAGGCAGTTATCTCTGCATCACTTTTGTATTTCTGCATCACCTCTAGTTATATGGCTGAAATTCATTAAAGAAAGGAAAACTTTGGTTACTTCAACAGTACCTAACAACATCACGAAACAGGAACAAAACTATTACACCGAGGCCCTGATATGCTCACTATATATTTTGGAGGCTATTCTATTTCAGACTACCAGTTGGAGCTAATCAGATATGCCCCTGGAATGCATCCTTCCAGCATGGCTTCATCCAAAGTGCACATTCCTATTAAAATTTCAACTTTCCTTGAAGTCTGCAAGTACTTTCATCCCTTACCAGATGTACCTAACATGCACCTGTACTTATTCTTTCCAACAGATGAGATATTCTGTATAATTTAAATGACAACAAATTGATAGACTTGTGAAGGACATCTGCAGAATGATTTCTAAAATGCAGCAGGTAAAATCCAGAAATGAAAATTGACCATTTTAAACTTCATATTAACAAACTTAAAAATCATAGTAATTAATGAGAGAGACAGCATTATGGGAAGAGGTATTTAGCAAATGCAAGTTGATGCTGCCAGCATTTTTATACTTTTTGACATCAGCTGAAGTCGAGACAAAGGCAGCCAACAGCAAAACATTAGATAATTTCATCACTTAATTAATTTTGTATTACAATATAATTTAAGCATGCTGTCTAATCATCAAAGGTTAATGTCTGAGAACATTAGGTGGATTCAGGTGTATCAAACTAAGTTTCTATTGACTTTTAAATAATAAAACCTAAGATTCTCAAAAATGTGTTTCTAGAATCTTAGTTTTTCCTGTATGTCACAAATGTGAACCAAGCATCTCAAGGCACAGATTATGCTAATGTTTTTTGATTCTGAAGAGGCAGAAAGCTTCCTTACTGAACAAATTTTGACAGTAAGTTTATTTATTAAATATATCTACTTCCTTACTAAATAATCTATTTATGAAAGACAGTAAATGGGACTTCAAATGACATATAAAACGTAACCTGTAAAATGCTGCAAAAGACACTTACGTACATTTTAAAATCTTTCCATTATTTAAAAGTTCAGTTCCTTCCTCTTAGTCTGAATTTTGGCAATACTGCCAAGAGAGCTGTTGTCCTGATAAATAAGCAAAGACAATCTGACTCCTGAACTTTTAAGGACAGATTAAAAAAATTTCCTTAAGCTTGAATCTCTGCCTTGTGCTCTTTTGATTGCTGCTGGCTCTAAAAAAAGTATCCAAAGTGAGAGCTGGAAAAGTATTTAGAGGTAGAAAAAACACTAAAGCATGGATGAAGAAAACTAAAAAAGTTTTGATTACTTACCTAGCTATTAACATATGGATTTTATTAGACACCAGAGAAATCCCTTAGAAGCAGGAATGGGAGATTATAAATCTTACTTATTTATAAACAAAACCTCTTCCCCAAAACTGCTTGTGGATATCCTACAAAGCCATCCCTTTTGGCTAAACTAGCCATTCACAGAAGAGAATATGATCACAACTAAATATTTTGTTTACATATTTTCCCTCAATGATAACATTTTTAAATTGGTTATATTGGTATTGTCAATATACATGGTATTTATGGCAACTTTACAGCTATTTTATGCTACCGGTCTCAATAAGCATCCACAGCTAGACAGAGGACCATTTATGTATTGTTCAACTAAATGTCTAATAGAAAGATGATGTGGTAATGCTCAGTGAATTCAGATATTTCACAATCGTGTTTTGATATCTTTTAAACATCTAGTGTTGTGAAATTATATCTTAGCTAAACCTGCTCTTATATTTAATCCAGAATCATTTATAATCCAAACTATATGCCAGTTACACAGTGTATTTCCCATCTGCCTATCAATCACCACCTTTAAGCACTACGTATTCAATCTAGCTAAATGTAGGAATAGTTTCCTCTCCCTCAAGACTGTATCAATTCTGTTTGGTGAGTTCTTATATTTATTCTTTGGGTGTGGATTTTGTAAAAGTTGATTTGCTACCACCAGAGGATTTTTTTTACTTCCTTTGATCATATGGTGAATTTCATTTCTTTGTGCAAGACTTCTGCAAAAACAAAAATATCATCAGGACGTTGCCTTTCTCTTTTCAGGGTATAAACAAAATAGCTCACTAGATAAACAGAATAAGTTATTTTAAGAGAAAGCAAAAAGTAAAGAGAGTACTGCCTTAATGAATTATTTTGGCAGACCTACAACCAGTCCTTTTATTTTAACTGCTTTATTTAAAGATGCCAAAAGCAATGGTAAATACAATGCTTTTGGTAATGCCTCCACCTAACTACTATCACCATTAACATGGTGCCAGTTTTTCCTTCCATCAAAACATCCTGCCAGGTCACATCTTACTTTTCTTTTGATTAAGCTGTGCTTCACAGAACCTTGAAAAACAGAACATCTAAGCCCCTCCCTCCCAAAAGCAGGATAAGCCTTTTCTATATTAGTCCTAAGAAATATTTGCCTGATTTGCTATTGAAAATTTCCACTTTGTAAGTCAACTATTCCAATACATACCTTTAGGAAGCTTTCATTAACATTTAACCTAAATCTCTTTAGCTACAATTGAAGCCTATTATTGTCTGTCCCCTCCACAGAGATTATATAGAGCAATTTACTCCTATGGTAGTCTTTAACATTCTTGATGATCGTTAGTATGTCCCCATTTACAAAGTAATCTCTTCTCTAAACTAAACAGCCTCAATTCTTACAATCTTCAAATATTATGCTTTCCAGATCATCAGTCACCTTTGTTACTCTCCTCTGTGCTCCCTTAAGATGCCTTGCATCCTTTTTTTCAAGTGCAATCACAAAAACTGGACAAAGGATTGAGGCTGAAGACTTGCTCAGGCTGAATAGAAAATGAGTGTGTCTTGCATATAAAGGTCCATTTTATATGTTTTACAGGACACTTTAGTTTTTTTCAACAGCATGGCACTGTTGACCTGCTCTCATCATTCTATGTACCATGTTTCCTAGAATTAAGTTGCTAAATGCTACCTAACATCTTGTGTTTGTGCAACTCGTAATTTGTGAGAAACATACAAATCACTTATAATAACCTTTTTTCTCCCAAGATCTCCCAAGGTAAATGTATTTCGTTTACCTGAACCTGGCTTTTAACTTCCATGAAACAGTAAAATCTACCAATCCTTCCAAAAAAAAATGGAAACACTTTTGTTACTGCATCAAATCAGTAAAAGCACCAACATGGATTAGAGGAAGGGAAACAAAACACAAATGTAAGTTTGCATTTTTCTTTATTTTTAACTTTCATCTTCCCTTTCCCTGTCCCATATATTTTTTTTCAGTCTCCAAATTTAATAAAGGTAATCTGTTGTCTTCTCCAGATCTAAGAAACAAACAGATTCCCCAGTAATCTTTCTTTCTACTCTGATTACAAATAATACTCTTAACGCATTTTGTTAGCGTTTTGTTAATGTTTCTAGGACTGCTTTAGCCAACTCCCTACTATGCTTCAATGAATGCCATCAAGTTCAGATTTTAAGGCATGTAACTTAGCTAGGCAGTCTCTAGTTACTTGTTCTGTACCTGAATGCTTCCGTCTATGCCCTGATTGTATGTAACTGCATGATCAAAGTTAACCGCTACACTAATACAGAGTGAAAACAAGCATTTAAGCTTATTTCCTGTTTGTCTAGCCAAAGACAAGCAAAGACTCTTCTTGCTCATTCATCTCCTGTTACTGTATTTTCATTAATCATTTTGCTCTTCACCATTTGCATCTCATTTAATGTCTTTTTAATTTTGTCTTGATTTTAGAATGTGTTTATTTTTAGAATTTTGAGTTAGGCACTCCAACACCTTGTTGAGTAGGTTCTTTCCTGCTATATATCTTTCTCAACACGTACTGGAACAGACCCCTTCCTGACCCCTTCTGACAGCAATCATAAAAAGGAAACCTGCGAATATCAAGATTATTTTCACCATTAGCTGTTATCTACAGAATTTCAACAGGTTTATTTCCTACCTGTTATTTATTTCGAAGGAAGTTAAAAAAGCAACAAACCTAGTATATAAGCTTCCTTTCCTTGAAAAAAAGGTATCCTTCAAAACTGTACCATAGTACTGACTATAAGTATTGCCCAAGTATTACTTTAATCTGTCACTGTAAAGGTGGATATATTCAAATTACTCAGCAGAAAGTCCTCTGGCTTAACTGGCACCAGAATAGGAAAAATATTTAAGTAATAGTATTACAAGTGCCATATGTGGCACTATTTGATAGAATTTATCGCACCTGCATGTATGGACTACTCTACCTTTACTACACTTCTGCTTGCAGTTCTTTTTTTATATGGCCAGTGACAGCATTCATTATCTCACCAATGAGTGCTTATATTCATTCACTGATTGAGCATGATTCCTAGAAATTTTTCAGAGCCACTACTTTGTAAAATTTGGTGCCTGATTTCATATACAAGTTCAAGATACTCTGTTTTTAATTTTTATTAAGTTAAACTGTTATTCAAGAAAAAAAAATATAAAATTTGTCTGACAAAGAAGCGCCTTCCTGAATCTGAATTCCACTTGTGTAAAAAGATGCATAAAGTTTGAAGTCAGTAGCTCTGAGCTCAAAGTTAACCATCTGCATTTAAGTACATTTCCAAGTCAGAATTTAATAACATTCTGAAGTCAGAACAGGTATGTCCCCAACAAAGAATTTAATCATATGCTATGATACTTGAAATGCAGAAGCTTGCCCAACTACACAGCCGTAACTACAGAACATTTGGAAGGACAAATACTATCTCCTTTGAAAGAGCGAATGATACTTCTGCAATTTATATACTGACATCCTCACATTACTATAATTCTTAAGGAAAATTAATTTTCTTGGGAAAAAAAAGGTACATTTCAACAATACAGTGTCCATAATTAACCACATGGAAACCAAAACTACTAAAAATCTTTAAAATTGGACTGTTAACTGGAGAGCTACATAACGCTTTCTAAACCATATTCTTACCTTCCTTTTCTTTGGGTTTTAAAGCTTCTTTTTTCTGCTTGGCTTCCAGCAGTTCACGTTTCAGCTGTCGCGCTTCTTTCCGTAACTCCTCACTGCAAAGAGAAAAATATTTACAAGAATTTAATCTTCTGGGAGTGTAAAGCCACTCAAGAGAAACAGAATCAAAGTTAATGGGCAGTAAATCTCTGATATAAACAAAGCGAAAGTACTGACTCACTGATGCTAGGAACATGGCTAAAAAATCAATCTGAACCTACAAAAGTTCATATTTTCATTTGAGAGACAACAAAAGAACACAACAGACGACTTATTTTAAAACCCTATTAGAAATATGTCAAGGATGTGAAAGAACCCCCATTGTATTTTTAATTTAACATTGTAATATTTAACCATGAGAACCACACAAAGAAAACTTGAAACAGAGGCAATGCCAAATAAATATTACATGTGTTATAAAATTCCATTTACTGAAGTAAGCCACCCTGGATTTCTTAGACAGACAGGCAAGGCAGTTGTTAAGTTTCAAAGACATAATATGTATATAAGCATAGACTATTGCATATGATGATTAATTTAATTTTACAAATTAAAAAATAAATAAATAAAAATCAGGTGATAACATAGAAAGAAGACATCAACTTTTGCAAGTCATAGTGCCAATATCAAATGAAATGTCTCTCTTCACAGATTTGCAGTTTGGAAGGGATTCCTGAAGATCAGCCAGCCCAGCTTCCCTGCTCAAAGCAGGGCCAAAAAGAGACAATGCCAATAGCATTGTCCAGTCAGGTTTTGAATATCCAAAGATGGAGACTCCACAACCTCTCCAGCCAACTACTGCTTGACCTCCCTCATGCAAAAAAAAGCTTTTTCCTACGTTTAAATGGAATTTCTTGAATTTCACCTTCTTATCCCTATGTCTGTGAAATGGTTACCAGTGAAATGGCTACCAGTGGAAAAGAACTGATAAATGCTGCAAATTTTTTCTGGCAATGGAGTCTGTATTTTGTGCCTAAAAAAAAATAAATGTTCTGATTGATTTAGTATTCATCAAAGGCAATGAGTAGCAGAAATTATTACAATTCAGGAACGTGGCATGCAAGCATCTCCCTGCAGCTGGTCTTATGTACCTCAGTTCCCATTTGTAATACCATTCCTCACAATGTGACAGCTGTTTTTTAAGCAAAAACTTGGAATTGTGGGGTGTTGACTTCTTTTGAACTTCATTTTCATTTGTATGTATGCACAAATACTGAGCTTGTGAAAAGCACTTGAAAAATTAGACTGCCACTGTAAAGGTATTCAAACAATTGGCTACAGTAGTAGGTCTTAATTCTCAACAGCATGGCAGGAGCTACACTAAGCCACATTAACGGCTTTTATATCAGACTACAGTTCTACTTTTCTATACTGAGAAGAAAATCATAGAAGTATAAAGAGATATTTTTCATTCAAGTAACTCTGTTGTTTTTAGATAAATGGGGGATAGTATGGTAAGCAAGCTGCATTATAACACTGATCGAGCATACTGCAACATCTTCTCATAGAATCTGTACAGCAGGAACAACATTCAGTGTCAATAAATGTCGTACGCTTAAAATATTTAGAGAGCCAGAATATAGGGGCAGAAACATTGTTCTGAGTAACAGACCTTAACACATCAGAAGTTTTCGTGACAGAAGGACACATGTTCTCTCACTTATGCTACTGCGGAATGACATACGAACAATGGAAAGAGATTTGAAGGCCCTAAATCCTAGAAAGCCTTATTCTAAAATGTTTTTTCAAGCTCCCTCTATGATCGGTGCTAGGTCAATAAAGGACTTTGATACTTGGCTCCTTATGGACTCCACGCTTTCTACACTTTTCATTCATAGGCTCACTTTACCAAGTTAGGTTGATAAGACAGGTACTCCAAAAAGCCTGTATGCTAAAGAGCAAACCACAAGGACTGGTAGGAAAGCCAGGCTATAATGGAACAGAACTGGAAATAACTGACTTTCTGTAAACAGGAAAATGTCTAATTGATGAGGCAGAGGAGAATCAAAATAGTGGACTGTACCTACTCCCTCTGTTTTTGAAGAAAGGTCTTTGCATGCAGTAAACTTGCAGTCAGATTTCATATAACACGGCTGCTGGTTTGTAGCCCATTACACAACTGCCTCCTGTCCCTGGTAAGTTTATGTTGCTACAGAGGCATAGCTCTGTCTGCTCCATGCTTGTCTCACTGCTCTCTCAGTACTGCTGCTATGCTGCAAGGTACTCTCTTGCTTCCCTCCTTCTTCCTCTTCTCGACACTTCCTGCACCATGGAAGCTGTCCTCCCTCCCTTAACACAGAGAAGTATTTCCAGAGCAGGTCTAATCTCTTCCCCTGCCTATTTACCACCATTATAAAGGGCCAAAATGCACAAGTGAAAAAAAACAAGTAACATGCAACTACTTTCTCAGTCCCTGAAATGGCATTGCCAAGTTGCATACAAAACCAAAATGTTATTTCCTTCCTAAATTTCTTATTTTGAAAACAGAAACGTAGCTTTTTCTTTAAAATGCTAATCTTCTATCTCCAAAGTTTGTGAAGAATGTTTCTGTGAAATTGCTTAAGTACCAACCTGGATTTCACCTTGAAGAAAAGTCTAGACAACAAAAAACAGGCAACAGGGACCAAATTTCCTACTATCATTAATTTATTTTTATAGCTTTTAAAAATAAATCACATTTTGTAGTAAATAAAAGCAATAACATTCCAAGTACTGTCTAGCCCTAGCTTATATGTGAACAACAGCTTTTAACTTTTTATCTGAAGTAGCTTAGCCTTATTATTTTTCTATTGTTACCACCATCTCTTAACAACACAACCCTCAGTATATTTTGCTGCTGAACTTGGAACGTCCTGGCATATAAAAGCTGTTAAACAATTTTACCAATAGGCTTATATGATTCTAGCGCCAAGCACAATGGTCATAACTGTCTCAACCATATTCAGGATCAAGCACAGAAATAACTCTGTGTATATGTGTGTGTATATGCATGCATTCATACAGTAAATTATATATTGAATCTTTCTGAAGATAAGAATTGTAGGTCAGACTCTTTTTCTCTAAGTAACGTTGCCAAAACTCCCTAGGCCACTTAGTTGTAAGAAGCACTGAGAGAAAACAAAAAAAACCCTGCCTATGGAAGCATAAAACTAGAATGAAACAGCAATATCAAAAGAATTACTCATTTTTTCTACTTATTTCAGAGTTGACTGAAATCAGATTATTCGTTCTTCATAAAACAAACAAAAAAAAATCCAGCCAAGCTGTTTCAAAATAAACTGTGTAACTCCAGAATTTTCAGATTAGTTTCTCAGAACAAAATTGTTTTATCTAGAAATTTTCAAGTGAAATCCGGTCTAGGAATCCCTCTGAATTTCTGGTTCAACTGTAGCTTGGTCTGATAGGTCTGTGCATCGATCTGACAGGACAGACAGGAACACCATAATCTAGGAGCTAAGAGAACTTGGGTAATTTCAGGATGAAACCTAGTACACCCTAAAGACACCATGCATGGTAAAGGCATCAGCTTTCCTTGTAAACTACTTTTATATTTTATTAATGCATGATCAACAAACACCTCTACACTGTTACCTTGTAACCACTCAGGCTTCTCTTTAGCAGACAAGTAATTTATACTTAAGAGATCCTTTTAAAGAAAAGAATGTTCTCCTAGCTTTAATCACTTCTGTCTACTTCAGAACTCCCCACAATATCTCCACAATCCTTCTGGATGTGGACTTCAGAATCGGACATGGGTCTCTGAGTGGAACTGATGAGTTCCAGCATTCCTGTAGGACTCTGCTCATGGTTACTTACCTTAGTTTTAACTCACCAAGGAACATCCATCTCAGCACTGAGTACTCACATTACTTTCCACAATGCCTCTAAACCAACCTCTTTGTCACTTCTTTCCAAAACGTCATTCAGCAGTTGTTCTATAATGCAGCTACAACCCGCATGTCTGGTTTCCAATTGTATAACCTGGGATTTAGTTGTATTACAAGGGTTTTTATAGTGCATTGTGGCCACTTAGGTATTCAATTCAAATAATATGCAACAGTCTGTTCTCATGTACCTTATTATTTTCTTATAAAGACTTTTTAAAAATAAGAATGTCAGTGGCTTTTAAACAAATATTCGTCACGAATACAATAAACACTGTACCAAGTCAGTTATTTTTATAAATCAAAAAAGTCAAGCCTTTTTAGACCTGTGTCATCCCCTCCCTCCAGTTTCCCCAAAAGGCAACATAGCTGTCTACTACCTACAAAATCACACTAACCAGCATCAGTTACAACTGTAGTGTATTTGAGAACTGATTAGAGAAATAAACACAAATTGTGACTTTGGCATAAGTGACCATATGATTATACTTGCTATACACAAACACAAAACCACCAATTTTTCTCTACATACATATATGTAAGTAATTCTATACTGATTCACATGAGCATATATATACATAACTAGCTATAACTAACAAAATACGTATGACACACAGCCACAAGTAAGACATAGGGAGACACACTGTGATTTAAGTTGTGTTCAACTGTGAGTGGTTGTATATACTCAAACCTGTGATTTAGATATTCCTCATCCAGTGATGACAAAACTTAGTAGATGCTAAAATTTGCTTGGTATCTATATTTTGATTGCCTGAAAATTTTGCCTTCTATTCATTTCCAAATTTATCCCAACTCCAGTCGAAAATTCACTACAATTCAGAGTACTCAACCCTCCCCATTTAAACTTCACATAGGCCCCTAAAGGTGCCCAAACTGCTTGAGGTTACCCTAGCACATAGTCATGTACTGATCCTGGTACAAGCAAAATTAAACAAGGCCACATTCTTTCAAAACTTAAGTAATTAGGTTGTGCAAAAACCACAGATAGCCTCACAGTCAGATGATTCCCCAAGATAAATGTGAATTTATAATGGAGGAACCATTCAGTGACTGAACAACTGAAAGTTTACAGTGCATTCTGCATCACTGGACTTGGTGTTCTTCTAAAAGGCATGTCGTAGTTGAAATAAGAATTAACTCTGGGAAGCACTGCTTTCTGTAATAATGAGTATAAAATATTTCTTTTTTTATGGCAAAGCATGTTATTTCCCTTCCTCTTTTTATGATATTATAATTACATTGTATTGTTCAATGTAAATATATCAGAACAAGAAAAAAAATCCAAACAAAAACTTACGCATTTTACATAGTCATTTTAAAATGTTATGAATAATAAAAGCATGTAAAAATTGTAACATAAATTTAATTTTTACATGAGCAGCATCCTTTAACATCTTAACAAAATACAGTGAATACTGAAGCACTTTAACACTGCTCATGTTAGCTTCATAGCTGAATAAATTATTCTAATTTAAGTTCAGATAAATCAAATAAAAATTAAGCTGTAGTACAATATTATCCCTTCATAACATAAGCCAATAGCCTGGAAAAAAACCCCTAGATTCAATTCCCTCTTATTACAGGCAGTCACATTTCTTTCCCCATATTAATTCCATAAAAAGCATCTTAAATTTATTAATGATATTTTTTTAATGCCTATTTTATCACTACCAAACATGATTCATGTGGAAAGGTCATTCTCGAACTGACAACTGGACACCTTAATAGTATTATGGACAATGAAAACGAATACCTGTTCAGATGACAGGTTAGCATGACCTGTTGGTGTGTGCTTTCAGCCAAGAAAGCCAGCCGTATGCGGGGCTGCGTCATAAAGACCATGATCAGCAGTCAGAGGGAGATGATTCTCCCCCTCTACTTTGTTCTCATGAGACCTCACACGAACTACTGTGTTCAGCTCTGGGGCCACAACAGGATGGACACAGACCTGCTTACACAAGTCCAGAGGAGGGCCACAGACATTATCAAAGGGCTGGAGCACAAGTTGAAAGGTTATTCAGGGGAGACCTTAGAGCAGCCTTCCAGTACCTAAAGGGGGCTCAAAATAAAGCTGGAGATGGACTTTTAACAAGGACATGTGGTGATAGGACAACGGGAAATGGCTTTAAACTGAAAGAGGAAGATTTAAGTTACATATTAGGAAGAAATTCTTCACTATGAGGGTGGTGAGACACTGGAACAGGTTGGCTAGAGAAGTTGTGGCTGCCCCATCCCTGGGCAAGCCTTGAACAAACTCATCTAGTGGAAGATGTTCCTGCCCATCGGATGGAAGTTGGAACTAGATGATCTTTAAGGCCCCTTCCAACCCAAATCATTCTATGATAATTTTACCATCACTTTTAGTTTCTGCTAGAACACTCTTGAAATATGCATATTCTGCTTGAGAATTTCAATTCTAAGTTAAAATACAAACAGTATTTTTAAACAAAGAACTCTAACAGTGTACTGAAACAATGTAAGTGTCATGCATGTACAACTAAGATATTTGCAGAATGCATGGAAGAATCAAGGGAAACATCTGCTCTACAATGTTGATTTTGAAGCTTATTCTGTTATACCCCCCTTCTGCCTTTGGGCTACCTGCATACTATACAGTTCTTGGGATGGGTAGCAAATTCCCCTATTTGGCAGGTAGATCTAAGACCTTTCTAGTGCTCAAAAACCTTTTGTCTGGATTACATCACTGTTCATCTCTGGCACTGCAAGAATTTTCCAACTGTGAAAATGAGAATGAAAATTACGGGTTTGGACTATGACTATGTATTTTTGCCAGCCTAGTTTTCCTGTAGAGTCAGATATACATCTGTTGTCTTCTGCAAATGACACATCACAGTCATATTTCAAATAAAGATATGATTTAAAAATCGTGGAAGACATATTCAGCAGGTCTTGACATTGGAAACTTGCAAATTATATATTTTAATATAGCTGCTGGACCCTTTTCAGACACCTGTGCTAATGCTAACAGTTAATGCTGGCTTTGACTTTAACAGTACTTTGAATATTACGGTTTGCAAGTACTATGCAACTCTTTGTTTAAAAAAACTTCTATACTGAAAGAGTTTATGGATGAATTGCCATTATTTATGTATTTTATCTAAGACTAATGAAAGATTTCAATGCTGAACTCTACCAGGACCAGCATGCTTATTAAAGACTACATGGGCAACCATTACTCTTTTTCCATTTCATAAGCCCGAGTGTAAATAAATGTATCACATCATTAAAACATCAGATAATTGGCACTTTATTTTGACATAATTATGCATACTGGACTATAAACTACACTGTACGTCAGCAGCCTCAGTACTGGGCAATGAATTCTCACAGGTTGAGGCTGATGAAGAATGTTACCATTTTACTCTACTGGGAGAAGCTTAGCAAAATAGCAGGGCCTGGAGACTGAGCATGAAGCATAAACTTACACAAGAAGAAGAAAAATATTAACGGAAAAGCAATCATTACAGCAACTAAGACAGATGGAGAAGGAAAAAAACCCCACAGGTTTCAGGGTACATGAGCTCTTCTTCAGCTAGTTTATTTTTCTTCTACAGTTTGCTTAATAAAAGGTATTAACTTTCCTTACAAACTTTCTTCACTAACATTGTTCAGCCACCAGTTACACTGCCAGAAAATGCAGATGTATGCATAGGGGCATGTACAGAAGTATGTATCATGGTTTTAGCCTAAGGCTGATTTTATGCACTGTCTGTACTTCTATGTTCACAGCAGATTCTGGAACAGACATGAGAACCTAGATTTTCCCAGTGTAAGAGAAGAACATAACTTTGGCTAATGTAAGATAGGCAACACAGTTAAACTAAAACAAATAAACAGAAAAACTGGAGGAGACTGACAGCACCTCTCATACAGATCAACGATATGTTTATCTTTGATAAGAAATGCATTTGTCTTTTTTCTTTTTTTGTAATAGTATACCACAATGGTCCCTCAAAGCTGTTGTAATTAAGAGATTTTCCTCCTCCTCTGACACTTTCAAATGACAGCTTGCAGGATGAGTTCTTGTTTTAGTTCCTTAACGCATGATCCTATGACTGTTAAATTTCAGCCCATTTCTATCACTCAAGCTTTCAGGATAATACAAATTTCCATTAGGACATTCCTATCTCATTAACATTACAACTTTGTACTATCTGCAAGCTTTTTCTAATAAACTTTGTTTTGTTCTGGTTTTTTGTTTGTGTTTTGTTTTTTTTCTTATATTTATTACTGAAAACCTGAAGTTAAAACTATCCTAATAAATCTGACCAAAACCAATAGCTGCTCTTTCAACATATGTTCTCCTTCAAGCAGCTTCTTACCTATCTTACACTTCTTGTTCCATATTTCCCTCTCCTTCATTTTAGCCATTTCCTACAGATTAACCCAGAGTAAGTTTCATTGTATACATTTACCCAAGAAAAATGTTACTTTTGCCCAGGAAATACCTAAAGACATGTTAGTTAGTTTATCAGAATCTCTTCTAGTAAACCAATTCAACATATTTTTCTATTAGCCACTAATAGTTGCCTTTAATTATTCTTACTTTCAAATCTAGACCATTGTATTTTATACTGTTTTACCATTTTAGAGTAAGCAAACTAAATCCATAAATCAATCTGAAAATTTAGAAGGGTGGTTTCACCAGATAAGTTAGACAAGTTCTAAATGCTACTACTAAATACTTTAGACGCAACACAGATGCTTCCTGTAAAACAAAAAAAAGTATTAGATGCAGTGCAAAACTTACAGAAAGGGACAGAAAGTCAAGGAATTAAACTGTGACTAAACAAGGCTTAAGAGATAAAACCTAAAGCTAGGGTTGTCAGAATAGGCTGCAGAAGGTCGTATGTTAGATGACCTATAAAAGGAAGTATGATGAGTTTTAAAGAGGAAACAGCTGAAGGTATTAATGCTAAAATGATTGAATTAACTAAAACAAGGAAACATAAAAGCAGCAACAGGTCACTAGGTCACATGGGATTAAAGGGAATAATAAAGTAAAATAAAACCACTGCTGATAATATAAATGATTGATTTGTGTCAACTTTCTCAAAAGATGTTAGTGAGATAACTCTCTAAGAACCTGATTTGATCTGGACATAAAGATGAGACAAGGCCATAGACAGAGGTGTCAAAAGAAGTGATATCAGCCAGTGAAAGTATGATGAAGCTCCTCTGGAAGGAACTCAGGAATGGCTGTCCCACTAACCTTAAAAACAATGTTTTATTGGACAACTAGTAAGTAACAAACACTGTACTTTTTGAACAAAAGGGATGATGAAGGAAAGCACAGTAAACACCATAGCAACTTCTGTCGAGTAGTTTTAAGCAATTAATAAAACAAACACCATCTTGAACCGTGAGTTTCTATGCTGTCCCACTAATCTAGTAGTTTCATTACAATGCATTGGTGAATGTGTCAATAGACAAGGTGAACAGCTTTAGATGATTAAAAAGCCTTTATGATGAGTTTTTTTTTAAAGAAAAGGAAAATGGTGAGAAACATTGAAAACAAAGCACATGGTGAAAGAAAAATAGCCAAACTGAGACAAGAACAACCAATTACCTTTCAGGGAGGCAAAGATCATAGTTTGAGTTAAATACTATGAAAAAACTGAGTGAGGTACATGATAACATTTCTGGAAGATCCAAAATCGGGAGGTCAATCTAGCCCAGACAAAATAGAGTGATTTCTCATGGTTTTAACTCAGTAATAGGGATTATAACAAATAGCTACAGTCAGATTCTCAGAAATTCTGTTCTATTCTCTTACAAAATCAAGGGAGACTCTGTAGAGGGAAATCCTTGTACGCCTTACACAGCTCTGTAGTAACAGAATGAGTTCATGAAAAGCCTCTGAATGTTACTAGTGAAAGCTCAATGAAGACCTCTAATAATATGTAGTTGTGGAAAACAATAACATAAAATGTACACTTATTAAGGAGAATACAAAAAGTATTATGACAATATAGATCAGTTTAGAATACTATAAATGAAACTGGATATCCCATGTTAAAATGGCCAACAGAGTAATACAGGAAACTCCAGAAAGGATAACAAAGATTATTCCTAACATGAGACATTGCTCCTGATATGAATATAGAGTAAAATAGAATTATTCATTTCATAAAGAAAATGAGAGAGAGGAAATAAGAAAAAGGATAGGAAAAATAAAAATACTGCATATGTTTAATATCTGAGTCAAGGAGACACACAGCAAAATCTCAGTAATTTAGAAAAAAAAAAAAAAAAGATAAAGTATCTTCTACTCTTCAGGTTAGACCATATAATTCTTTTGTAGACAATTTCTTTGGTGTAAAAGCCTTCACATTATTAAAAGGATCTCAGGCATTTACATGAAAAGCAGAAACATCTATTAACAACCATTAACACTAAAAATTAATTTCAGGAGAAATATAAGGTTTCCTTCCTTGGGATATCCTAATTATAAATCAACTGACCTGTATTGCTGATGGATTCCTCTCCCACTTTTCTGAGGCAAATGGTCCTGGCCATTTGCAGCTGATTTCACTTGCGGATTGATACGTCAACAATGGAGGCAAAGACACTTAGAACAGCTGTGTATGCCCAATAGAGATTTTCCTCTCAAAGTCTCACTATGACTCTCCGTTTTATGAGAAGTGCAATCAGTGCTCATGATTATTAAGTACCAAAATATTTACATCAGTATCTGAGACTTCAAAAAAAAAAATAAAATCCCCCAAACCCAGTGAATGATGGAAATAGCTTTCTACATACTCTATGAATACCATTATATCAGAGGACATTTTAAATACCTAAATGGACAGGTTAAACTCAGAGCACAATATATGCCAATTACATAACACTGTTTCTTGGAAATTGATTAGAAAATGTGCTCTGAGTTTTGCCTGCTGTTTCCCAACATCTGATAAAAATTTATAACAGATGGAAATGATTGCCAAGTGGACAGCACTCCCTCCATGTTCTCCATTCTGCTGATTTAATCACAAACACACTGAATCTGATAGTAATGAAACAATAGACTTGTTGTTGATGAGATCACCAAATGATATCCACAAAAAACTATCAGACACTGTAAAATAGTTACCACAGATATACAGAATCCTTTTCTGACCTGCCATATCACCTGTCTATACAAAACAGTAAATTCCGTCATATGAGCAGCTTGAAATAAAACAAATATTCAACTTTGTTTGATTTGCAATTATATTGAAAAGCCAGATTCAAAAAAGACAATCTTGCCAAAAATGTTTCATAGAGTTAGCTGGCTGAGACATTTCTAAATTTCAGCATTCTTCCCTATTATGAAATGGCAACATTATTCCCAAGTGAGTCTGCTCTGCAGTCTCTACATAATGCATGTTTTAAACAAACAGATCATATTCAAATGCTCTGCTACTGCAAACTACAACTGAGAACTCTGAGTTCACAGTAGTTAGTAGTTTTAATGATGTAAAAAAAGGCTGGGAGTTAAGCATGTGCTGAGGTGTTTGCAGGATCAATGCCAAATTGTCTGAAAGATCAACTAACATTCTACTCTACCTATTGTATTCCTCCACAAGCAAATACAGATTCTCTTTTTTACTGACTCAAAATGAGCAGATCTCTGAAGAGAAACAAAATAACTTAATTCTTCTAAAACCTCAACATAACATAAAATTGCTTTTCTATACATAAAAATGTCATCAACAATGTTACTTTAAAGACTGATTTGCAGAATGTTTTAAGTCTAGAAGCAATCACTGAGCTGCACTCAATGCTAACAAAATTCTCCTCTTTGCAATAGTTCTATCTCAGCCTCAAAGGATCCAACAGGGTGATTCAACCAGACTGAGGATCCTTCCTGGCTGTTCCCTTTTCTAGGAGTGCCTCAGATCCAGACAAGAAAAGAGCAGACTGGAAAGAATTTTTCTAGCAGCAAGAAAAAACCCTAGCTGGAAAACTGCCTTTCATAAGCCCTCTTCTGTCACATGAAGGGACCACATGTACACAGTACGACAGGACAGGGATGCAAGACTCAGCAGAAGTCAAAAGCCAGGATTCCCACTGTCAGAACAATTTTTCCCGCTTACATCATACTTTGCATCCAGGTATGAGGGGGCTCCTGAAGACAGATTGCTAGGTAGGGCTGGACACTCTGGTAGCAGTATCCTGCTCCTTGCTTCCCTTTTCTTGTTAAGGCAGAAAACACAAGCACAGTAAATACATCACTTCAGGGAACTGATCTTCACAGATGCACTGAACAATGCATTCACAATAAGCCAAGTAATATTTTGGAAATTCTTTGTCTCTGGAAAAACTATGCAGTTCACTCACCAGTCAACCACCATAGCTCAGTCTACAACTGCTTCTATATCAGAATACAATGGTGGTGAAGAGGACCTTTTAAGAGTCCCTATGCCTTATTTTTGTGATCCCCTCTATATAAATATGCTGACAGAAGAAGCACACCATTTGCAGTTGGGATTTCAGTGAAAATGGGCTATCAAGTCCCTCTGGTTGTCCAGTGCATGAAGAGATCCCTAATGTATTACCTCTTCCAAAGTCTGTTCATGGTTCAGAATCCAAGTATTATAGACAGGATGCCATTAGAGAACCTGGATATGGACATTTTGTGTCAAAGGCAAATTAAAATATAAATAGAGATTTGAACGAGCCTGAAAATGATATCTAAAAAAATACAAGACAGAAGTGTCTTCAACAGAATGTAAGCTACAGGTGTTATTCACTATGTTTCATATGACAAGGACTTGCAGGTACAAAACGAAACTGTAAGACTCCAGATTTAAAATAAAGCGAAATATTGTCTACAGTGCTTACGATTAAACTGAGGAATATATTGCCACAAGACATCATACAGTATGAACAAGTTCAAAGCAGCCAGACCTATTCACAGAAGAAAAATACACCAAAGAGCATTAAACACAAAAGGCCAAATGAACTTCGAGACTAAATAAGTCTTACACTTGAGACTGAAACAGGAAAAGTTCCCCAGTAGTATCTTAGAACTACCCTGCTTCTGGCCACTGTCAGAATCAGGATTCTTTGGCTAAATGGATCTTTGATCTAATCCAGCATAGTTTATTCTTAAATCAATTATGACTTCTAAAAACCTGACATTTATTACTTTGACTTAGGAGCACATAAGCATGGAGTGATATTTTCCATACTGGAGAGGCCCATGTCTAAAGGTGCACAAATACATTTGCCTTTTTTTTTTTTCTGAGTTTCGGATGAAATATCTCTTATGTAAAAATATTCCTCAGAGAAAGAAATCTGTCATCTTCTGGTTCTGAATGGGGGGAAAGTAAGTTTTTTCACAGCTCTAAGAAAGAGCATTCTTTTTTTATGTAATTGGAAAAGCTTAATATAACTTTGAAAGCAAAACTGTAAGTTACATAAAGGTAAAACAAAAAGAAAAAAAATAATAATTTTTATGTAATGCATGAATGGTTAAATAAAGAATGAGTTTACTAACCATCAGATGGATTTTGAAACATAATCAAAGCTTGACTCAGTATTTAGGACCTGTATAAACTTCTTCCATATTGAACAGTTAAAGCATGACCATTATGCCATAGCTGATATAGTTATCCAGCCAAATGCCTGAAGACTATAAAATTGAATACACTGATGTTTGCACAAATTGGAAAACCTTCCGTACAGTCCCACAGTATGATCAAGCATGTATTTCAGTATGCCTAGCATATTTTGTAAAACTAATTTTTTAATTTCAACCATATAGTCACAACAATCACTAACATAATAGTTTCATAGTAAGACTACCAAAAACTGATCCAGCAAATTAAAGTGATAGTTGCTACAACAGTTATTAAATTCTGTGAAGTCTGTGAAGAATGGAAGTAAGGTATATTAACTCAGAGTTACAGAAGCACAATCTGAGCTCTAGGTTATTTTAAAGAATATTTGAGCAGATTTGCTCCCCACCACTGATGAATTTTATATTCTTATGAAGTAGCTTCATCTCTAACTTACTCCCTTTACCCATTACTTCTCAAGTGAAGAAAGTGACTCCAAAATGACTCTTACATTATTATCTCACATCTGTACCTCAATTAAGCATGGACTGTATGTGAGCCAGGAAATACATTTTAAGAACTCTTTAGACTGAATAAAAAGTATTTTTAAATTGAGCTAAAGCAAGTCTCGAAAATTCAAATCAAATAGCAAAGATGTTTTATTTTTGCACTAGATCTCACACTGGACCTGAATTACATGATGCAACAAAAGTCCACTTCAGATGATCAACTCACTCCCAGATGTAACTGGAAACATTTATTCTGATTGAAAAAGCAAGGCAGGTAATTGACTAATAATGAATATTATAATATCAAATCTATTTTACAATGCTCAACATTATTTTAACATAGAGATAACAGACTGGCATAACTAACCAAATTAATTATTTCTGCTACAAGCACAGTCTCCAATTCAGCACTTTTGTACTTTGCTTTACATGCAAATAATTCCACTGTATTATTCAAAGAACAGTTTAATTTCATAGAATCATAGAACAGTTAGGATTGGAAAGGACTTTAAGACTACCTTGTTTCAGCCCCCCTGCCATGGGCAGGGATGCCTTCTATCTGTATCTTAAAATGAAATAAAATGTTAAAAAAATTTAGTGAGACTATTAATTGTGTATTACATAGACTTGAAATGTTGAGGATTAAACATTGCCAAGCAATTAGCTGTAAGCATGCAAGTAAAGCTAAGCTTGTATACAAACATTTGTAAGGCAGGTGCAGGCTGACATGCATTTTATCCCATGTATAACTACTTTAATCTATAAGTATCCTGCAATTTTCACCTTTTCAGGTTTCAATCAAATTTATGTCATGACTGGTCTAATTTATTATAGAACAGTTGTCTAAATTTTATACTGAAGCTGACATACATAAAATTTTTACATTTTGTATCACAAGAACAATTCTTGTAACAATGCCACCACTGGCATCAATTTGATCAGTGCTATAGAAAGCACTTACCTGTCAAGTATATTGTCCTGGGTTAGCTTAAACCATGACATATATATATATATGTTATTATTCAAGTAAAGTAATATTTTTATTATGTGTAAATATAGTACTTCATTAAAAAGTAATCTTCGGAATAATGCAACTGCTCTACTATTGCCAAAATAATATACCTACATAATATACCTCATATACTATCAACATCCTACATAATATACCTCATATGCTATCAACATCCTACATAATACTCTTCATACTGTATCAGTATTTTAACATGGTTTACACTTTATAAAGTAATGCAAATTATTCTTAGTACAGATGAGTTCCATTAAAAAGACAAGAACACCAGTTCCGCTGTAACAATAATGAAATACTTCTGTGACCTGCTGAAGACAGTGCTCATTTGGCCTAAGAAACAACAAATTAGTAACTGGAGTAGTGCATCCCTACCTGTGAAACACAACAGCTGCGTGGCACCATGACCAACGCTTTCCACGACGTTCCACTTAAATACATAATGTTACAGGTGAATCTTGGTTTGTGAGAAATTCTCAGAGTTGGTAGAAGTCTAATTGTCCAAAAAGCTCTCAGGATCAAACTCTATCTTATCTCTAAACTGCTTTGAGTTCACATTTATTTGATCAGCTAAAAATATTGAAGTTTACCAGCAAATCAATAAAACTCAGTGTTTAAGAAGTCAAACAGACAGTTGAAATACTGATAATATCTGCACTTAGAAATCAAAGAATGCCCTTCCCTTTTTAAAAGTGTTCATTTTCTCACTAAAATTACAGGCAAAGAACATCCACTGCAAGTCAAGATCAGTGAAGAAAAAAAAATACTATAAAGAAAAAGATAAAGAGATCATAGCAAGAAGTAGTCTTCGTGGAACAATATAAAATAATAATTTTGCCAGTAGTCTTTTTACTAGGGTCCATCTTCTGGTTTAGTTTTTACATTGCACCTGTTATTCACTTCTAGAATAAAAAAGGCTACTGGAACATAAAGAAAGGGTCTCACAGTCTTCAACACTACAGCTCCCTTATACTTAAAAAAAAAAAAAGCAATTTTAATATGCTTAAATGCACAGATAAAAAATGACACGTACAATAATTCAGAGATTTCTTTTTAATTAAAAATTCACAACTACTAACAAAAGTATTTGTTATTTTTATAACTGTCAGCATTTTGGGATCTGGCTTTAATTTATTGATTAGTCAGTAAAGTATATTCCCTGTTTTTACTGAACTACTAAGGATTATCACTAAATATTCGCAAATAAGGAAAGCCAGTTGAAATATTTTTATATAAAAATGTTTTATATAAACTCTCTCATGGCTCTTAAGTTAACCACGAATCAAATTCTCACAACAGCTGTTGTTTTAAAACTGTAAGCACTTTGATGGTTGTAAGCTACAATCAATAGCCATTCCTCATTCAAGCTACCTGTATCAGAATCTTAAGCTAAACTTGCATCTGCTGTAGCCTTGCAATTTCCCCAAAACACGTACTCTCATCTTTCTTAAAAAAAGATATATATCACTTGTCTTGAAAAATATAAATTAATGGATTTAAGAAATACTTCAGAGTGACTGGAATAGGGAGAAGAAAGTTTATTCTTGAAGTTAACAAGTAGGCATTAGATGGTACTCACAGGGAGTTTGTTGTTGTGTTTTTTTGTTTGGTGTTTTTTTTTTTTTAATTTTACAAAAAGTGAAACTTCTAACATGTGACTGACAGCCCCAGTTAGGAGGCTGCAAAAGGACAGCAGGGATTCAGCACATATTTCATTAACTCAATTTTCTTTTCAGCTTTGCAATTCACCTTTAAAATAAAAGCTTAGATTCTGCTGAAAACAGCAAAATTTGTGGAAAATCCATAGGGAGGCTCCAAATCCGTGGGATTTGTGGATTTTCTGTTTGAACAGATTTTTATTGTTCCTGTTGGTTGCCCTAACACTCATTTTCAGGCACCAGGCAGCTTGAGTTATGTTATCTGTGGGCATTTAAACATTACCAGCAGGTAGCTTAACTTTCCAAACTCATTTTTATTAGACACTAGAATGCCAAATAACTGTTTGGAGAGACATGAAAATGTAAAAAGAATGATCTTATCATTTTTGTTAATTTAACTTGGTTTAATAATTGCCACTGACTTGTTATATATATTAAGCTATAACAATATTTTTATATGGACTGACACCTCTATTTTCATTCTTTTTGTTATTGCCTGGTCACATACTATAGGAAAAATGGCTCTGTCTGGGCTAAACGCCCAGAACATTTGAAGCATCTCACACTGAAACAATAGTGGTCTTTGTTGGACACCATCTGCTAGCAGTTTTTTTTTTTAAAATCATTGTGTGTCTGCTAATACAGATGCATTGCACTTCCACAAACCAAATTACATTTATGCTCAGACTAAATACTATTCATGTAAAAAGTGTTTCATTTCACATTATGAGTGAGCTAGGGTTATACTGATGCAACACACATGAGATAAGTTTGTTTCATGTGGCCAGATTACTTCAGAAATATTTAATTTTGCTCTTTTGGATTTTACACAGTCTACCATGTTTTTAGTACCACAAATATCACCTTTCAATAATCTTCTGTGGTTTTAATTTGTTGGTATTGCTCATCTCTCTGCGTTTCTTCACTAGCTATTAGACATGCGTAAACTGTCTTGGCTAAATTATGACTCGAACATGGGTAAACAGCACATTGACAAAATCTGCAGACTCTAAATAATTGTTATTTCTAGTAAGAAAATAGAAATGCATTAGCAGACTTACAAAAATTAAAATATGGGCAGTCTGGAAAAGTGCTAGAAAAAACATCTAGGAAAAATAGTTACAAGTACAGATAGTGGATGGGAAGAACATGAAACCCGAAGACAATGCAAACAAACCTAATTAAAGCCAGCATTGAGGCTACATTCATGATTCCCTTTAAAAATTTTGTGGAATCAATATTCTGGTCATAAAAGCTCAAGCTGAAATTTCACTGTGAAGAATGACAGGGCAAATGTTAAACTGGTTTCTGGAACAGCTGAAAAAGGATACTTCAAAATTCGTAGGAAACAATTTTTAAAACGGGAGGAAGAAAATGCAAAAGACTTAGAAAGTTATGTGGTTTATCTACTTCCTTGTTTCTACCAGACACATAACACTTTTTAGTACTCTTAGTTTAAATATATGAAACAATAATTTCTTATGTTTGGAAAATATTTCTAATATCAAATTCAAAAATTCTGTTTCCCCCTTCCTTTCAGCACCCTGAATCTTTTCTGGTTTTGTTCTTTTAAAGCTCCCATGCAACATGCTGTTTTACACCCTCAGACATGGGTAGATACCTAAGCTTTAGAAGTGACCTTGTGTCCATTGACTAGTTATAACGGTACATAATCTTAAGCAATCCCAAATACAAAATAAACGATATTAGCTTAAAATTAAAGTGTCAATTACACGTACATGAGCTAATTAATCTCGTACTTGCACCAAATCAATTCAATTCCTAACATTTTTGGTAAGCCAAGCCAGAATGTGCTTGATTAAGGCTATGTTAAATTGTATTTTCAAACTGAATGGAATCCAAGAGACACCAAAAGATAGAGAGGTACTTTAAAGATTTTTAGACATATTAGTACTGAAAATGGATTAAAAAATTCAACTGAGTAACTGGCTCCTTTTGAGATTTCTTTATCCCTTAGTAGGTAATGTACTTTACAAAGAAGAAAAAATAATGCTTCTGTAAAGAAAGCTAGACTGCTGTTCTCATGATGTTATAAAGCAACTAATATTTCTAGTGAATAAAAAAGAGAAGTTTTATGATCGACAGTTTTGCGTGATTATAGCTATTGTAAGAGGTTCTTAATGACTTCTTTGCCTCAGTCTTCACTGGCAAAGGCTCTGACCACACCACCCAAGTCTTGGAAGGCAGATGCAGGGACTGTGAGAATGAAGAACCTAGGGCTACTGTACAAGAGGATCTGGTTTGAGACCGTATTAAGAAGCTGAATGTATACAAGTCCATGGGACCTGATGAAATCCATCCGTGGGTCCTGAAGGAGCTGACGAATGAAGTTGCTAAGCCACTGTCCATCATATTTGAAAAATCATGGCAGTCAGGTGAAGTTCCCAGTGACTGCAAAAAGGGAAATATAACCCCCATTTTCAAGAAGGGGAAAATGGATGACACAGGGAATTACAGACCAGTCAGTCTCACCTCCGTGCCTGATAAAACCTTGGAGCAGATTCTCCTGGAAGGCATGCTAAGGCACATGAAAAACAACAAGGTGCTTGGTGACAGCCTAAGCACTAAGGGGAAATCCTGCCTGACCTATTGCTGGCCTTCTATGGTGGGGCTACGGAACTGCTGGACAGGGGTAGAGCAGTTGATGTCATCTACCTGGACTTGTGCAAAGCATTCAACACTGTCCCACATGACATCCTTGTCTCTAAATTAGAGAGACATCAATTTGATGGATGGACCACTCGGTGGATAAAGAACTGGATGGCAACACACAAAGAGCTGTGGTCAGTGGCTCAATGTCCGGCTGGAGGCCAGTAATGAGTGGTGTCCCTCAGGGATCGGTGTTGGGACCGGTCTTGTTCCACATCTTTGTCGGTGACACGGACAGTGGGATTGAGTGTACCCTCAGCAAGTTTGCCGATGACACCAAGCTGTGTGGTTCGGTTGATACGCTGGAGGGAAGGAATGCCATCCAGAGGGACCTTGACACGCTTGTGAGGTGGGCTGATGCCAACCTTATGAAGTTTAACCATAACAAGTGCAAGGTCCTACACCTGGATCGGAGCAATCCCAGGCACAGCTACAGGTTGGGCAGAGAAGAGATTTCAGAGCAGCCCTGCGGAGAAGGACTTGGGGGTGTTGGTTGATGAGAAAATGAACATGAGCCGGCTTCAGTGTGCGCTTGCAGCCCAGAAAGCCAACCGTATCCTGGGCTGCATCAAGAGGAGCGTGACCAGCAGGTCGAAGGAGGTGGTCCTGCCCCTCTACTCTGCTCTCGTGAGACCTCACTTGGAGTACTGGGTGCAGTTCTGGTGTTCTCAATGTAAAAAGGACATGGAACTGTTGGAACAAGTCCAGAGAAGGGCCACGAGGATGATCAGGGGACTGGAGCACCTCCCGTATGAAGATAGGCTGAGAAAATTGGGGCTGTTCATCCTGGAGAAGAGAAGGCTGCGTGGAGACCTCATAGCAGCCTTCCAGTATCTGAAGGGGGCCTACAAGGATGCTGGAGAGGGACTCTTCACTAGGGACTGTAGTGGTAGGACAAGGGGTAACAGTTTAAAACCTAAACAGGACAAGTTTAGATTGGATATAAGGAAGTTCTTTACTGTGAGAGTGGTGAGGCACTGGAATGGGTTGCCCAAGGAAGTTGTGAATGCTCCATCCCTGGTGGTGTTCAAGGCCAGGTTGGACAGAGCCTGGTGGCATGGTTCAGTGGGAGGTGTCCCTGCCCATGGCAGAGGGGTTGGAACTGGATAATTTTAAGGTCCTTTCCAACTATAACTATTCTATGATTCTATGATTCTAAGACAAAACAGTATTACTTATCTCTAAGTCTAGTACTCTGTAAGTAGCTGATTAATATTTTATACAAATGCCTTCTAAACCATACTCCTAAATGAGTCTACTATTCACACTTTCAATGTCTTAAAATTCTGATTTCCAAGAAAAGGTTGGTGCTCATATTACATATAATTTAGGTGAGGAAAACAGTTAGTGTTGATGGTATTCTGAACTAATGTGTTAGTAAAGAGACTACAGGCCTATAATTGTTTCACCAGCAAAATATTATACATATTTTTAAATGCTGTGTATAAAAGAGTAATCTCACTTCGTATATCTGTTCTCAGAAATGACCAAACAGTCATGAGCCATTGCACATTTTGTTTAAGGTAAGTCTTACAAGAACAAAACATAGAAAGGAAAGATAAATAATGATTTATATTACTGACATTCATATCACAGGAAATGTCACAATTAGTAAACCGAAACTCTGTTAAACAAAATTTTAATAAGAAAGCAAACATCATATGCAGAAATGTTCTTGTAACTCTTTATTTTTCAAAGATTTTCCCTGCTTCAGAACTTTGCTCAACAAGAGATTTGCATAACAGCCAATACTGTTTTCAAGAGGTACCATAAAGTTATTTAACAGAAAGCACTATTAGGAAATCTCTAAGGTAAAACCTAGCATCTATTTTTGTGAGTAATACAAGCCCTTAAGAACCAACAACGGTTGACTGGATTTTGGTATGCATAACAAAGTATTCACAAACACATGAAAATATGGAATTCTGAATTGCATGTTCAGAACATTTTGAAAGTACACTCCATGTAAAAAGTGTATACAGAAAATAAAGCAAATTGAACTCTATACTTACATGGAAGCTGATGTGCTTATGTCCCATATCTACGTAAATCCATCTTTTATGTAGCTTGCCCCCACCTACTCTTGCTTTTTGTTTTGCTTTTGTTTTTAAAGTTAGCTCACATGTTATTTTGGGGGCTTTCTTTCCTTAAAAGTCAGTTTTTTCCTGATAATGAATGCTGCACTGAGCTGGTTGCTGGCCAGCTACATTCATGCATTTTTTCTGTAGGTACTTAATATCAGCTTTGTGTAGCTCAGATGCAGAAAAAGAACTATCCTGTCTTCCTCACAAAAGTAACCTTGATTGTCTTGTCTTCAACAGCCTGTCTTCTGCATCAGAGTAACTGCAATAATCTGCCCAACTCTTCTGTCTCACTGATAAGAAAAACATCAGCCAGACCATTTTTGAAGTAAATATTTAAGAGCCTAAAAAAACATGGGGAAAACCCCCCAAACACTAAAACCATCTAGTTCTAGCATTTATTTTAGGTACAAAAGTGCTTCATACTTACTTGGATATTTAGAGTCAAACACTCATGTATTTGACACCAATGACCCACAGTTTTGGTGTGTGGGTCATTGGTTTTCCAGTAGGTACTCTTGCAACAGCTCTTCCTCCATTTCTAACAATCATTTTTCTTTTCAGACTGTTCTACTACCTACTTTTTTCCTTTTATCTGTTCACCCTTATACAAACTATTGCCAAACACTGCCTTTTGTATATTTGCCTTATCTTTCTTGCATGAAGATTAAGCACTTATTAAAAAGAATTTTGCAGTCTTAAATTTACAATTTATTGCATAATTTGCAGTGTGGTATAAAATACAAGAAAAAAGATAATGCATTTATTTAACATTTATGACTAGTATATGAAATATTGAAGAGCCATATTGCTTATACTTTTATTAATACCTTTACTAAAACTACTTTAAAGGCTAAAAAGAAGGGTTATTTCATTAAGAACATTTTTCTCCACAACTGGTATGTGGAAGACTGAAAACAGCAGGATCAGTTGTGAGTCCTACTGAAGTATGGCCATGCCTTTCTCTTGCCAGGCTTCACATCTGCCCATCCTACCCACCCCTGACACTAAACAGATATGCCAGAACCCCATGACAAATGAAAGTAATTTCTTTAACATTCTGGAGAAAACAGTCAAATGGCTTAAGAAGCTAAGGCAAAATTAATAAATAATTTTTATAGAGGGATATTTAAATGTAGTTTTTTTGCTGTATTTTATAAAGTGTAGAAGCAGAAAAAGAAGCAGTCCTGTGATTACTTTTGCATTTTCCTGCAGTTTACGATATTCAGCATTTTGGGGCTGTTCAGCCTGGAGAAGAGAAGGCTGCGTGGAGACCTCATAGCAGCCTTCCAGTATCTGAAGGGGGCCTACAAGGACGCTGGAGAGGGACTTTTCATGAGGGACTGTAGCAACAGGACAAAGGGTAATGGGTTCAAAATTTAAACATGGGAAGTTCAGGTTAGATGTAAGGAAGAAGTTATTTACTGTGAGGGTGGTGAGACACTGTAACAGGTTGCCCAGAGACGTGGTAAATGCTCCACCCCTGGCAGTATTCAAGCCCAGGCTGGACAGAGCTTTTGGGCAACATGGGTCTACTCTGAGTCATCCCTGCCAATGGCAAGAGGTTGGAACTAGATCATAGAATCACAGAACAGTTAGGCTTGGAAAGTATCAATTAGATGACCTTAAGGTCCTTTCCAACCTTAATTGTTCTATGATTCTAGATATTCTGTTACTAACAGGGAACACTGCCTGAAAACTTACGTGGTAAGCTTCTTTAGCAAGAAAAGGAAGGTAGTGAGGGCTAAACCAAGAACAGATGTCATATAAATCTCCCATTAAGAGTGAAGTACCAAATCCATCAAAAACCCAAGCAAACTAGGTAATGAATGCATTTGAAAAGAAGTATAAATATTAATTGCATCTCATACATCTAATAGTATATCGGAAGGTGCTAACTTCAGATTCAGCAGACTATTTATAATCTGCTGCAAAAATAGCACCTAGGTTCGTACCTCTCCAGAAACACATTCTAGAGCATTCAGGAAGGCAAAGATGAATGGGCAATTCAAATCTGAATATTTTTTGAAACCTAAGCTTCAGAGATGTCACCTTAAAACAGAAAATGCATTAAAATTATATTTTTAAAACAATGGAATTTACTGCTTCTGGAGACAACTGATGTCTTGAAGTTACAGAGGCGTACAAAAACTTACTTCACAAAATTTAGATTTGAAAGAAGTAACAGAATTGCAAAATTAATTTTATACTATGAGATGATTATGATCTTGTCTTCCTTCACATTAAAAAGGACAGCAAATGAAATAAGAAAATAATGACTGCTTTTCTTCCAAAGCATATGGTAACTGGTATTACTGAAACACGCAGAGACTGCCTTGGGTATAGGTAATACAAACTACTAGCTCAAAATGCTGCCCTAGCAGTTTTCCAGTACTCATAAATTGAATATGGCCAACAGTACACGTTCACTGTAGCTTACATTTATACAACAGGAGAGCAATCCTACAAAACTGCTGTGTTTTGACTCCAATCAAACTATATGAGCACCAAGAATATAAAAATTTGGGTTTAGTACAGGCAAGTAAAAAGACTTCAGACATCTGTCTTTCATTTCACAGGGTTGCTGTAACAGCTGTATCTTGATCTGTTCATAAACATCAGCTCCTCCCCTAAATATTATTTTGCTTTCTTCCTTACTGCCTCATTTATCTGAGTTGAAATTTTGTGATAAAATGCAGACAGAGATAAACACTTCTGCAAAAACTTCCTCTGTTACTCATCCTCTGCCAAGACATCCAGAAAAACCCCATTGATACCACTCAGTAAACAGGTACCAGTCTATATCCACCTTCTGTTCTCTTTGTTTTTTCCCACTGCCTTTCTCCACTCCTGCTTACTAAAACAGTAAACAAGAGGAGAGGAATTATATTACTTTTTAAAGACAATTTTATGGTTTGGTGCTCAGTATTCATACGTTGTATCTATACCACTTAATTCCCACTTTTCTGTTCGCTCATAGTTTGGAAGTACAGTAAGAGAAGATTGTAGCCTTTCCATGCTAACACAGAATCCCATCTGAAATGACCTAAATCCAGTTACATACGGTGGACCAATACCCTCACTGTCCATTATCATCAACACTTTCAAAAGTAATACAGACTAAATTATTTTTTTAATTGCAACATTGCTGAGTGCTTTAAGGTCAGCAGACATATTTATTCATTATTTTAAAAATCATTACAAGACCATCTTGCAAATGGGTAACACCATCCAGTGGCAACAAATAAAGAATAGCAATTTATAGTTTTAGTATTAAAAATATTTCTCACTCACAGCACCGAGAGCCTCTTATGTACTTGCATTTCTTCACTTGAACCACAAGAACCGTGTTTCAGCCATGGCAATCACAAACAGTAATTAAATAGCAAAACCTGTAAACACTAATTACTGGTTTGAACTGTATTCCCTCCCCTTCTAGTCTTCTGACTCTTTTCCCAGTATTGGTGAGCTATTCAACCCATGTATCCAACCCATCTGCATCTTGCTTTACCTAAACCCCAGCCAAACCAACTTGATGGTACTCTTTCTCTAGTTATTCCCTCCTATTCTGCTGTACACAACCCTATCCTGATTAGATCTATGACACTGCCAGAGATCTGGAGAAGGGAAAACATTCTCACAGTGCATCAAGGGTGGAGATGGTGCACAACTGCAGTACGCTTGCTAAAAGGCACACTCCCTTCAACCTTAAATACCCACTGGTTTCCTTCAGAATATTTTTCTGAGCCCTAAGAGAGTTAGGGGTGGATATACACTTGCTATGTTGAGAAATTCAGTAATCATTTTGTTTGCAAAACTATCAGTTGCAAGGGTAGTTAGTTAACAGCTTGACAGGCTAGTAGCCCGATGGTTTATATGCACTCTTAAATACAGACACCACCTACAAATATTTGTATATTAAGTGATAGGCAGAAAGAAATGCCCATCTTGAGAAGAAAAGGTAGTAATTCATTAAACAGTACTTCTTAATTGAAATTTATTATTGAAATTGAAACCTGAATTTTAAACATGCATGGAGAACAGATTCCATAAAATATTTAAAGAATATTGGTATGCATACATTTTGACTCATGTTTCAGGGCTTTGTTTGGGTGGGTTTTGGTTTTGTTTTGGGTGGGTTTTGTCACATTTGGTAGCAGTATTATTACAGGTATTACATATTTATTCATGAGTAACTCATGAGTTATGACACCACTTTTGATTTTTACTGCTTGGTGTCTTGTTGAACTGAATTAAACTGCTATTACATATTTAATATTTTTAAGTATGGAAACAAGAAAACATTTGCTGTTCTGTTGTTCACTATATTCTGAGGGCCTGCAAAGATACATTGGGAACATATGAAAATTGATTAGTTGTTAGCTGTGAAGCTGCACCACTGTACAGATTAGGTAGCATGTGAAGTGCTGGATCAAAGGAAGAGTTATCTGCTGCATGTAAAGGTGATTATTTTAATCCCAGCTCAAAAAAAAAACCAACACACAACAACAAACAACCAAAACAAAACCAACTAAGAAATCAAATCTAAAACTCAAAAGTATCTCTGGTATCACACTGAAACAGAAATGTTGCCTGCTCTAACATTTTTAACACTGCATGAATGGGTTGGGGATGTGAAATCATTTAGAAATGAACAATCTGATTATATGGCCCAAGAAACAGTGACAAAACCTAAAAGCATTTTGATATGAAAATAAAATTCCATGTTGTTTTGTGTCAGCTGGTTAGGGTTTATAGGGATGATCTTAATGCAACTTCTAAGTTTTGCTCTTGTGATAGTAAGTTTTGAAGGAAGTTTGAGGGTTTTAGTATTTTAAATATCTAGAAATAACTATAATAGAACTTTGTCAAAAAGATATGCCTATCTCATGCTCTAAACCCCAAAATGCAGAATTTTCTGAGAGTTACCATTTTTCTTAAAAAGGATAAAGAAAAGGCTGATTTCAGTGACATTTTAATGCACTATTTGAGAATTCTCCCGTAGAAAAGAATAATCTTGTACAACTGAAATAGATCTAATGACAATTTTATTATACTTGTATATATAATATTTCATAAAATTTGTATATTTTGTGTGTTTTTTCTTCCTATAACACTAAGAGGCCTTTGAGAACACTGCAATTTAGACAACTAAATGCAAGTAATTTAGGACTCTTTATACTGAAGACATGCCTGTCTTTATATTTGATCCAAAAGTAGCTTACTCTTTGTTAAAAATTGATGCAATTTTTTTTTAAGGTAACATATGCTGTATGGCCACAGAAGTAAAGACATACCAGTCAAAACTATTGTACTGTCCCACAAAATAATGTTATGTGAAACACTACTATACTACAGACATACACCTCACCGCACTTAACAATCCACCTGCCAGTCTGAAATACTTACTTTCTTGTACAAAGAGTAGATGTGCCTTTGCCTCTCTTTGTGATCAAACTACTTCTAACTTCTGGGTTGTTCATGTTCCATTTCATGTCAGCCTTAGATTACCTCAATATCACACATTTTTTTCACACTATCTTTCAATACAGATAGGCAAGAATTATATACAAAGAACTTCAAGTCAACAGTCTAAAACATAGCAAATCTAAAAATCTTAATCTAACTTTTTTTTTTCTTATTAAAAAGGGAAAATACAAAAACCCATATGCTTCCTGTTTAAGTAAGCTTTATATTAAAATGGTCTGGAAATATGTGCAAAAACTTGTTATAGAAAAGTGAATGCTAACTGTCTCAAAGCATTGCTCACTTAGACTCCCTCCCTTCAGACAGGCTTAGCAGTCTTTTTCTGACCACACCTGTCCCACAGGAGTCTCCAGTGGAGTAGTGACGTTATGTTTTGGTCTCAATTCATGAAAAGAAAAAAGCATCCTTTCATCTGCTTGGGGGGGCATATAAAAGACATTTCCAGCACACATAGTGAGTTTTCATTAAAATGCATCTTTTCCCTATAACTTCATTTCCTTGAGATACCTCCAAACTCCTTCTCCCACCTCCATTCTCTGTTACATGTTTATGTGTTTTGTAAGAAGTTTTAAGACTTGGACACTGTTTTGTCTGTATCTTGTTTCAGTCTTAACAAGTCTCTCCTCTTACCCCATAACCCAGAGTCTAGCCTCTTGAATCCAATGAGTCAGCAGCTCTTACCTTCCAGAGAAATGTTTGCAGAGCATTCTAAGTCTCCACCAAAAGGCAAACTGTACACACAACATGTAGAACCAACTTTATTAAAAATAAATAAATAAAAGGCAAACTGAGTCACTATGTCCTTCCATTTAAGATCACTGAATATTTAAAACAATTTTGTGAGCCTTTAGAACTCAAATTACTACAGCTGCCCTGCTGCAGTTTTTTACTTGCAGCCAGGGTATAAGCTACTGATAAAACCATTCACAGAAACTGCCAACTTTAAGCAAACTCAATGCCTAGGACCAAAAAAGAGAAACAGATAATGACAAACTATGTAACTTCTCACTCCACGATGCTAAGGATTTGCATTGAACCATTCATGATTAATCCACAATAATTTCTAACAATAAAAATTGTCATTAGTTAGGTATTCTAAATGTATAAAGCTGGTTTGGTTTTGACAACTAAAACAACTAAATTAAGAAATCATTATTTGACTGCAGGGAAAAGGGAGAGGAAAAAGCATTCCAAAGACGGAGATACAACACAACTCTCACTCACATACATCCAGTGATTAAGAAAACCAAACCAAATGCCACAGTACATTAAAACCCCAACTTTTTAATTATATGGTATGTCCAATAGGTACATGACCCTCTTCTTCCCCTCCAGGAGTACGGTTACATATTGATATATAAAGTCAATACACTACAAAGAATTAAGGATCAACAGTGAGAGATACAATGAGTACAGTTTGACACTCTAGTGGAAAATATAGTGGTTTAGACACATGAACTCACTATGGAAGTGCTCTTCATAAAACCAGAAAAAGCTGTAAGAATTGAACAAACAATTCCTTTCAGAAGGATCCATATAACCTGGATTTTAGGAAAGGACACAGAAATCTAAAAGAAGCACAGGGCACAAAGAACAAATATGCAACTATACTGCTGAAACAGTTCTACTTGACCAAGACAACTGCTTGTACCTTAAAAGTTCAGTTATTTAATAATCTAGTAGGAAACACAAAAAGAAATGAATTTTTCTGCCAGAAAACATATTTGCTTGTGGAGTAATTAAGACAAGTGATGGGAGTACCACTACTCTGAACATTTTGTCCTCAACAAACTTTAGAAAAGTATAAAAGAGTATAATCCCCCACTGGTGAGATGATGGACTAGATGATCTAATATATCCCATATGCATATAGACTGCATGAATTCACTATAATGCCCTTATTTCTAGTAAGAATGATCCCACATACCAGCTACTTAGTAAGATGACACTAACTGGCGTAATTGGCTAACTGATACAATTGACATTACTGAAACCTACTGGTTCAGTATGCATGGTTGGAGTGTTGAAAACTCTGGATAGATATTAGCAACCAGAAATCTATTTAAGAAAGACAGTGCAGAGTAAAAGAAGGTGAGGAAGGTGAAATTAGTTTAATATATGTTTGGAGCCAAAGAAATCTTCAGGTTTGCAAACCAATCTGACAGTTAATCAAAAGCAGCATGGCCAGCAGATTAAGGAGCGTTGATTCTTACCCTCTGCTTTCAGGAGACCCCACATAAAGTACTACATCCAGCTCTGGAGTCCTCAGACATGGACCTGTTGGAGGGGTCCAGATGAGGACCATGAAGATGCTCAGAGGGCTGGAACATTTCTGGTATGGAGAAAGGCTGAGAGAGTTGGGCTTGTTCAGCCTGGAAAAGAGAAGGCTCAGGGCAGAGCCTTAGAGCAGCCTTCCAGTACCTAAAGAGGAGCTACAAGGACTTTTTACAAGGTCATGTAGTGATAGGACAAGGCTGAATGGTTTTAAACTGAAAGAGGGTAGATTCAGATTTAGACATTAGGAGAAATTCTTTACTATGAGGGTGGTGAGACACTGGAACAGGTTACCCAGAGAAGTTCTGGCTGCCTCATCCCCGGCAGTGTTCAAGGCCAGGCTGGATGAAGCTTTGAGCAATCTGGTCTAGTGGAAGGTGTCACTGGCCACGGCAGCAGGGTTGGAAATATATGATCTTTACAGTCCCTCCCTAACCATTCTATGATTCTATAAGAAAAAATGAACATCCTAAAAAAAGATTATTTATGATGTTGTCTACAAAACAACATTCAAAAAAAGAGAAAAAACCCAAACAAAAGAAGTGCAATACTTTAAAATTACTTGCTAATAAGACACTGAGAGAAAAAATCAGAAATTGTATTGGGAGTTCAAATGAAAATAAAGTTTAAGGAGTATCACATGACCTTTTAACATTGTGCCTATTGCACATAACACAAAGTACGTTGGACTTCACCATGTTAGATGAAGGTTAGTTTGTTACTGATTTGTGAGTGACTGCTTAGATACCACCAATTACAAACCAAAATAGAAGAGAAAATAAGAGCTCACAACCATATGAAAACAGTGTGACCTTTGAGCTGGTTTTCTAATACTGATAAAAATTATAGAAGGATTGTAGAATTACTACAAATCCGAGAATATTAAAATTCAAAGAAATTGCAATTACAATTGAAAGTCCTTAAAGACAGCAATTTAGTAGTTCCAAAATCACAATTCTGCAACAAAAAAAGGGCAATATAGCCAGGTTCACAGTCACAGTGAAGGAAGCAACAGGAATTGAAAAATACTACGTGTAACAATGAGGGAGATGGACACATAATACTCTCTCTCCTTGGCAAAACCCCAAACTGCCTTATCATACTACACAAAAATGCTGCAGTATTGTTCAGGCCATCAGTTGTAAATGAAGTTGCTAGACTTCATCTAATGGAATAATAAATACCTTTTAATCTGTCAACTTCTATTGATACTTCTAAAAGGCTTAGTTGAGAGACTGTCTCCTCACCTTTTCATTTATCACATGAATGTTAGAAGACTGAAAATATGATGTCAACCTTTGTAAAGTGAATTTAGGATTATCCATATATTCTATTGGCCAATTATCTTGGTATCAACAAGCTATGAAATACAAGAAAATTGACAGGGGAAAAAAGAAAAAGGTATTTTGTAAATAATAAGTAGCAATGTTTCAATTATTAAACAAGTTTATGGAAAACAGGTCTTATCTAACAAGTGCAATTTCTTAGGTGGCACAGAAACAAGACAAAAAACTGCTCAGCTACTAAAGAAAATATCTTGCATGAAGAGTTCAAGACTGCCTATTCTTTCTTCAAAAATCTATAGTGCCCAAAGTTAACTAAAGTTTATAGACCAAAACACAAACTTCTGCACAAAACCCAGAAATGTTCACTTTGTAAATTTCTGACAAAAGTGTCCATCACCTACTGTTCTCTTTGAAAAATCATTAGTATGAAGGTGACAGAATCAGGCGGTATTTACTCACTTAAACATGGAGACAGCACGGTCTACCCTATCATTGTAATTTGGCCAGTTACTGCAAAGAGCTGGAAAGAAAATATGGTAAAAATCCTTTCAATCTGCCATACTTTCCAAAGCTGTTTTAGAATATTTGAGCTCACCTAGTTGGGCAAATTTAATAAACACCCTGGCTACCTGAGTTAATGCCGGATTCATTCAGAACAACACTGAAATTCTCTTCCCAGTCTCTGCATAATCTATGAAGGATATGTGAAAAATATCTGGCTTTATAAAAATGACTGCAGGTAAAGTTCATCTTCTTAAATTAAATTGTTAGATCTCACTCCGATCTACTAATTATATGAATGCATGTTATAATTTTTAGAAGACAGATATGATCTTTTAATAAACAGATCAAACTCCTACCCTCTCCTGAACAAATCTGACAAATTTGATGGCAGAAATATTGTAGTGTCTAACCATAACTCTGAGTTAAAGATGACTGCTGCACACTGTGAAAACAAAACAGTCACTGTATTTGTAAAACAAAGGAATGAAGATCATCAACATGTATGCAGCAAATTAACAAGAAAATATGTCTGCTTTAATTTTTTTCTTTTTATTCTTATGATATCTCTAATGTAGTTTATGGATGTCAGTCATATAAATGAAGGATATAATGACAAGGATAGAATAAACCCCTGGTTTACTTTTTCAGATATTCTGAAGAAAACTGCAGGCTTCTAAGCAGCATGACAGTAAATGATGTGTTTAGAAAGAGATATAGAGTAAAGAATGGAAGACAGAAGCAGCAGAATAAAAGCTCTGTAAGCATATTATGGAAAGAGAATGCAGCCAGCTATCATTTTTCCAGATTAATAACTAGATGAAATTACTAAATAACTATGTTTTGGGAGTAGTCTTAAATTTTTTTCCAGGAAATCATGTCTAGGTAAACTCCAACAATAAAATAATAAACAAACAAACAAAGACAAAAAAACAAACAACAAAAAACTCCACCCAACACTGAAAATACATTTACATGGTAGTATCTATCTAAACTAAGCAAAAAATCACCCTTTCTTGAAATAAATCTTCATAAATTCATGAAAGGGAATGTATAATTTGACCTGCAACAGCAGGGGCCTGTTCTGAACATCCTTGAAAGTCCCTTCTATACCTCTCTTCCTAGACTCCTAAGCGCCCCTCTGCAAGCCTTTGTTTACCCCAAAATAAGCTGGCAGTAAGCATATATTTATTAAAATTACTTCCCATGTGACAAAGAATAAACCCAAACTTTGTGATCTTAAGAATATGACATTTGGGTCTGATCTATTTTACTCATTAGCAAACAAATGTTCCCACTTACCCTACACATGCTTTACAGTCTATGATGAAATTATAAGGTTTGCAATTTTTCTAATGTGGTCATGATACTCACAATTCTGAATTAAGATGGTAATAATCATATATGATACTACACAAACAAGGACAAAAAAATTTTTATTCCACTTTTATACAATTTGTTGGCGTTCTTTGCAGCATCAGTGATTGAAAAAGAATTGGGATAATGCATCAAAGGGGCTAACACCACTCTTTACAGGTAGTTTAAAAAAAATCTGCAAAATCTTGAGATAAAGACTTAAAATGTCTAACTGCTTATCACAAGAGACTTTCTCCAAAGGTCTAGTTGACATGAAATTTTGAGAGTTCTTGCTACCTATTGCTACCAATAAGGGCAAATCTTAGTACTTTGGTATACTACGTGTTTGCATACTGGTAATAGATCTTTCATTAGAACCTTCCGGCTGTGGCATAGAACAATATAGGAATATAACAATTTACTAACAATAACTGCTTAATGACTAAACATGAAATAATTAAGTATTGGGTAAATGTAGAAGTGAATGTGTGATATGAAAACTCAGATTACACAATCTAATAATGCTTTCTGGCCTTCAAAAACTAAGAGCAAAAATATTAATTCATGTCCCTTAACAACAAGTTGCTAGAATCTGAAGATCCCATCTTTTTCTGACAATAACACAATACAGTCCCATATATGTTGTATTGATAGAAATTTGAAAGGAAAAAAACCCAAAACAACATCAAACCCTCATGTATTGAATACATTAAAAAGAAAAGTATGTACCTCCAAAATTAAAAGTTGAAAACCGGTCTTCTCTGAATGGACATGGTGTGTCAATGACACTGAGTCTAATTTATCAAGCAGAAGTTTGCTTAGCCTAAGCTCCTGGTACTCTGCTGCACAACACAGTTGCAAAACTTGGCATAGCTAGACAGACAGACAGAAAAAAACAAAACCTTCCTTAACAGAAAGTATGCGTGGGTTAAAATACTCCCTGATTAATCATGACTGGTTTTGCATATCTTTTCAATCATGTTAGACCATTTGAGGCAGTTTACAAAATGCCACAGCTTGTCAAAAGCAAACAGCATATAACAAAAGCATTTCCTACAAGAATGTATGTACCTCTCTTTGAGACCACTCTGCAATATAAAGCTTAGTTACATACTGGTCTTGTGCTTTTGAAAGCCAATCTGTCATCCAAAAATGTGTTAGGTATCAGATTATGAGACACTGGCACCCGTATATAGACAACTGGGACAGACAGAGGCGTTTAAGGTAAAAACGGATTAAATTTCCAAATCATTATCTCATATTTATATCCAATGCAGTTTTAATTTATGTCCCTGAAGTTATTTGCAAACCTTAGCCCGAGCCAGAGTCAGGAACCACAAAACCCACAAACTGAGTGATTTTGCTATTTAATTTATCATATTTTCAAAGCAAAACAGAAAATAGCATTTATTGAAATGGATTCAAGTGTTTATAATCAAAAACTGTGTAAGAGCACTTCCTTATGTGTTTTTTAAAAGTTAAGATAATGAACTGAAGTAAAAGGTTGAAGATTACAGAAATGTGCTGAAAAGCATCATAACCCGTGGTTTCTTCTACCAAGAAATTCAAGTACTTGACTCCACCAAAAAAGGCACAACCCCCTCAAAAACCAGAGTAGAATCTGCTTCAAGAACCACAGCATGATCTCAAACAGGAATAATTATATAGTTATTGACCTTTCTAAGTAACAATATTAAAAAAATCCCACCCTGCTGAGGAAGTGGAACCATAACTACCTCTGGAAAAATCAGAAGTTCTCACTGAGAGTTCGCATGCCTAATTCAGTGTGTCACTGAAGAACTGCTGCTGAGCTCCTGTTCTCTGCTTGCTTCCCATGGAGCTCAAAGCTTAACTTGGCAGCTCTGAAAGTTCTCACTGAGAATGGCTCAAACTGTTTACCATCACATCCTCCCACACACACGCAAAAAACCACAATGTCAAAAGTCATAGACATTTTTTAAAATACATGAAAATCATGGAATTCATAACCCTTATGACAGCCATGAAAAAAAATGCAGTTTATTGATGGGTTAGCAAAAAGTTTATGAAACCCTAGATTCTTCTGTGGAGGGTGAGTTGGAGGGCATACTATGGTTCATTTCGCATTATGGAAATTTTTTGCTCTTTTATTAGTTAGAAGCACTTAAAACCTGAAAAGAGCATTGGGTGCACATGAATACCATTTTGGCTTATTTTTCAATAAATCAATATGAAATAGATGAGGTTTAAAATGTCCTGGTATAAAAAAAAAAAAAAAAAGCTTTAAAACAACCAAAATTCTCAGAATTTGTGGAAATGAACATTTAAAAATCTTAAATCAGTCTAGGCAGCGGATAATATAACTTATCAGCAATTGTAGAGAAACAGGAGGAAACAGGAGAGGGAGACAAAGAGGTGGAGGGACAGAGGAGGGGAAAGAGGAAGGAAGGGAGAGAGGGAAGAAGGGAGGAAGAGAGCGAGGTAGGGGGAGAGGAAGAGGAGGGGTAAATGTGAGAGAGGGAGAGGACGACAATGGGAAAAAGAGAGAGGAAGAGAGGAAGGAAGGAAGAGAAAAAAAAGGGAGGGTGGGAGTCAGGGGGACAGAGAACGGAGACAGAGCGGGAAAGAATGGGGGCAGAGAGAAAGGAAGGGGGAGGGAGATGGAAAGGAGAGGGAGAGAGGGGGACAGGGAGAGAGGGGGACAGGGAGAGAGGGGAAGGTGAGGGAAGGGGAAATGGAGAGAGCAATAGAGAGAAACATGGAGGAAGAAAGGAAGAAAGAGGCATGAAAGCAGAGAAAGGCACAGAAAGAAGGAACGAGGAAAAAAGAAAGTGCGAATGGGAGAACAAGAGGATGAGGGAACAAGAGGGGGTGAGTGTGAGAGCAGGTGACTGTGAATGAAGAGAGGAGGGAGGGAAAGAGAAAAGGCAAGGGAGGGAGAAAGATGGAGAAAAGGAGGGAGGAAAGGAGGAAGAAAGAGAAAGAAAGTGGAAGGGAAGGTGGAGCATGAAAGAAGGAGAGAAGAAGGGACATGGAAGAGGAGAGAGGGGAGGGAGAGGAAAGGGGGAAGAGAAGAGCAATAAGGAGGGGTAGGGAGAGGGCGAAAGGGACAGAGAATCTGATTTGTGACAATGCTCAACATGAGGTCAAAGTAAATCAGATAGAGAAGTTAAATAAGAAAGAGTAAAAACTGGAAAAGGGAAATGAACTACGTAGATATAAAAAACAGGATAACAAGATCTCACAGTGGCAGATTCTACAGCAGGAGGTATGGCACAGAAAACATAACTTTAAAGTAATTAGTAATTTCTCCAGCTTTCTGTTCAAAAACTTTCAGGGAGAGAAAGGAAATCAACTTAAATCAAATGTGAAGAAATCTTTTGAGTCTACTTGAACCCAACAAAGTGAGCAGAAACTACTACTCAAGTCCTAGAAAACACATTTGAAGGATGATGTATTTGAATTCAGCATGTCAGATTCATCAAGTAAAGTAAGTTCTTAAGGAAACAGTGGGAAGAAGAGATTACAAGGCCTTTGAGGTTCTTACAAATATGTCCCTCAATTTTAGGTAAAGTTCAAAAAATAAGAAAAATACTGAAAATGCTTTAATAGAATTTGACATCTGGAAACTCACATCATGAAGTACTACAGGAACTGTATGAGATTTGCATATTGTTTGCATGCATACTGTTTGTATGCATAGATGAATGTCTCATGAACAGCTCAGCTGATTTCAGAGTTTGCTAACACTGAAACCAGAAGGAATTACACTACTGTTGCCTCCTAATCTGTACTTCCTTCCTCTATGATGAAATCTAGGAAGCCTTACTCCCTTTCCAAAAGCATACTTTTTATGGCTTTTGCTCAGTTAATTTTCTTACAGAAAAGTGAAATAAGTCAGTGGGATTCTGACAGGGGTTGGAGCAGGTGTGCACAGTAAATGGTAAAAATGTGTAAGCAAGAGCTGGGCATACAGAGAGAAGAGTCATTAAAAAGAGACAGATAAATTAATCCTGTCTACAAAACTGCAGGCCCGCTAATTATTATTTGGAATTGCCAAATATTTTTACTAAGTAATCTGGTCATCCTCTATTGTTTAGTATTCTTTAAATACTCATCACTAGTAAGGTAGTTTATGGCATTTCCTAGGTTTGTTATTTGTTCAGAGTATGTTTGTTGAGGGAACATATCCTTTAGCATACAACCACAAGACATGATTAATACTTAAGATAGTGAATTTATACTACTGGGAATGCATCTTACATCTTTATTTTAATGGTGAAAAATAAGTTTATTTAAAAAAAAATTTTTCCAATAAACATAAAAGACCTCTCATGTCAATGGAAAACCTATTTCCTTTAATTTTAGATCTCTAAGAACACATGAATAAGAATTTTTTTACTCTTTACATAAATGCTGGCATAAAATGTATTTCTTGGCTGTACGTGAGGAGAAAAAGGACGAACTGTAGGAAGAGACCTCAAGATATGAAATACACTGGTATACTGTGAAATATGAAGCTAAAACTTCTGTTGAGAGCTCCTTAACAGACACTTCCAACAACAACAGTTCTCCATAACTGCATTTAAATACCTATTTTGAACGCAAGTTTTTTCTTCCCTTGGCAACTATAAGGCTTCAAACAGTAAAGTAATGTAACCATGACTGAAATACAGCAGGAAAAGAAAGTGCAAAAGAGCATAACTAGTAAAGGGAGAAAGAGCTTGGAAATGGTAGTACCAAATCTCGTTTTCTATCGCAATGACCAATTAAAAATCCCATGACACCGGATCTTTTGTCTTAGAGGTGAATGGAGCCTGTGTATGGCAAAAATTTTGATTGGTATGGGCAGTATGTATTGTTGAGCTTTCAAAGTTTAAGATGGTCTACTCTGCCCTCGCAAAGGATGCTTCATACAAGAAATCTTGGCTTATATGCAAAGGTTTTCACAACTCTAAGTCTAACCCTCAGGTGATACAAGAACCTATAGATTTGAGGAAAACAAGTCAGAGCTCCCATAACTGCAGGTTTTGAGAGACTCTCTTGGCAGATCACAGAAACACACGACCATTCAGGTTGGAAAGAACTGAACCTTTAAGATCGAGTCCACTCATTAACCATTAACATAACACTGCTACATCTAGATGTCTTTTAAATACCTCCAGGGATGGTGACTCAACCACTTTCCTGGGCAGCCTGTTCCAGTGCTTAATAACCCTTTTGTTGAAGGGCTTTTTCCTAATACTGAATCCAAACCTGCTGGGGTACATCCTGTGGCCATTTCACTTATTACTTGACTGATACCCACCTTGCTACAACCTCCTTTCACATAGCTTAGAAAGCGACACCTGAACCTCATTTTCTCCAGGCTAAACACGTTTTCTCAGCCACTCCTCCTAAGACTTGTGCTCTAGATCCTTCACCAGTGCATCAAGTACACCCTCAGTAATCTGCAGATAGCACCAAGTTGGGTGGGACTGTTGATATGCTGGAGGGTAGGAAAGCTCTTGCAGAGGGATCTAGACAGGCTGGGTTAATGGGTCAAGGCCAAGTATAACAAGATTCAACAAGGCAAAGTGCCAGGTCCTGCACTTGGGCACAACAACCCAATGCAGCGCTACAGCTGGAAAAGGATCTGGGGTGTAAGTTGAAAGCTGGCTGAACATGAACCAGCAGGGTGACCAGGTGGCCAAGAAAGCCAATGGCATTCTGGCTTATATTAAAATAGTGTGGCCAGAAGGACTATATCAGTGATCATCCCCCTGTATCTGGCACTGGTGAGACTGCACCTCGAATACTGTGTTCAGTTTTGGGCCATGGAACAGGTCTCCTCCACTCCTTGGGCAAAGAAGGAATCGGTGATGTAATTTTGAGCACATAAATGAGAGAACAGAAGAAAGCATTTTACTTAGTACTGCATTCAGATGAATCTTATGCAGTCAAAGACAGACTGCATTAGAGCTTCTTTTTACATAGCTAGAATAAGGGAATTAAAAGATTATGCACAGAACAGAGGCTTAATCTACAACTGACCACTACTATTATAAAACTGGGGAATATTCCTCATGTGGATATACTTATTTTTCAGAAAATAAAAAAAAAAGTTATGTCAGGACAAGGCTCAAATAAATTGCAAGGAACTTAAGCCAGAAAAAGCAGTTTTACTACAGTGAGAGTAACCACACAGGAATTACAGATCCCTTTATACTTATACTGGTTTTGACTTAACCTGCTTAGCCAGACCCTGAAGCAGAAAACTTAAGAATGATGTGAACCTTCAGGTGCAAGTTTGAAATTTTTTTAGTATTTAATAAAATAAAGGTATGCAACCCATACACTTTAAGAGCGGGTTCTAAGATTCCGGTAAAAAACTAAGCTATCCAAGAACCCAGCATATTTGCAACAATGGAAACTCTAAAATGCATTCACCTGCAAGTACTCTAAAAAGGGCTTTTTCATTCCAGTTCTTAAGATTACAATATGCGTTATTTAGATCCCAAAAGTAATGGATAGCCTCACAAATTTCATGGAGTTTCACAAATGTAACCAAATACACAGCTATGAAGCTGACTGTAAAACCATAGTAGGAACTTGAAATGTAAAAGATTAATTCTGTTTTCCATTACATGTGACAACAATTTTATTCTTGAAATCTGTTCAGGCTGCTCAGGGAACATCTGTACTTCACCAATTTCAGTGCAACAGACAATTAAAGTTTATGATCACAGAAATGAATGAACAATAATTACAATGCAATGATTTTACCTAAGAAACATCTCTTGAGACAGAAAATAAAGGAAAATAAAAGGATATTTAGCACATTTTCTTCTTCAAATACACATGAGACCTAGAAATACATTACATGACATTAAAATTCCTAAGAGCTTGGATTTTTAACTCATGCTCGTTGTTCATGATTGTGTTTATGGACAAGATACGTAGAGGTGGCACTTAGGGACACAGTTTAGTGGTCACCTCGGCAATGTTAGATTTATAGTCAGACTGTATGATCTTAATGGTCTTTTCCAACTAAATGATTTCTATGATTCTGACTTAACAGTTTCAACAACTGTTACAAAATTTCAACAGAATACACTACTGTAAGGATGAAATACCAGTCTTTGAGAATTCTAATTTTCAGTGCATACTAAAACATTTCAGGGAGTGCGGAACATTTTAATTCTAGAAGTATTTAGAAGCATTAGAACATAGTATTTTGTAAAGCTATATTAATCACAATATTTGTTACACTAGCATTTAAATTAAGCTAAGTGTTTTGTGGAGTATTCTAGCAGAACCTGATGAAACAATGATGGTACCAATCCCTATTTACAGTTAGTCTGAATCTAAAAATTACTCAAAGTTTTGGAGGTATGAGAGAGGAACTTATTATTTAGCCTTTTGGCATATGAGTTTGAGTAAGAGTACTGGAAATATTTAATAAACATTACGTAACTCCTTGCCCTGTAAGGATTAGATGATGCCTTAAACGTTCTGGTATAAAAAAAAAAATACATAAAAACAGAGACAAAAATAGAATCTCACTGTTTGTAATTGTTTAAAGAATTATTTTATAAAACATAACGGTACAAATAAGTATGGTTGTGCAAGATGCACTTAGAATTTGTACTTCCTGTTTGTACTAATGGATGAATTAGTCTGTAAATAAGAATTCTGCTGAGTAATACATGGAGCTTATTATAGCTTTTTCCTGCCCTCAACCCTTAGGGCTTTTCATACTCTCATAGTTTATCAGCCAGGAAGAGAGGACAACATTGTCACTTTATTTTAGCAGGCATTCTTGCTGATCCTCTAGCCAGAGGGTTCTAACATTAATAGAACAATAGCCACTATTCAAACCCATCCTTTCATGCCAACAGGCTGCAGCTACCGTTTCAGCAGTCAATGAAAAAAAACCCAACAAAACAACAGAGTAAGCACAAAGCTTACTGGGCAGTGAATTTCTGGAGGAAGTGCTTTAATGAAAACAGACACTCATGAATGCATTTCCCCCCACCAATATCCTACAACCTTATTGATTACACAGCTATGAAAACAGCTGCTTAATCCTTTAAACTTCCCATTGGAAAATGCCTTCAAGTCTAAAGCTTGCTGTAACCTTATAATATATCTGCAATGGACAGATGTGTATGCCTTTGGACAAGTTAAGCATTTATATATCCTCTTTTTAATGGCCACTGGAAAATTCACAGGAGAAACTTACAATCGTACAAATTACGGACAGGATTTGAGGGGCAGCAATAAAACCAACCTGGAGAGAATATATATTGTGTGTCTGAAACTCCAACTCTGATTAAGGATGACTATTATTTTGGTCATCTTTGCCGAAGGCTTGTCCAACAAAAATACTAAGATTACAACAGTTTTAACAGTACTAATAATACTTTAAAAGTATAATTGGATTTTGCTTCATACATAAAGCAGTATAAATACTGTGTTTTTGGTAGGCGTAAATCCTTCTTTCAAGGAGGTTTGAATTCGGTTATACATCAAAGTCGCTTTAAAACCCCAACAGAATTCCACCAACCACAAGCCTTTTTTCTGCACAGGGGTGGTAATAAAGAACCCAACAGCTTCAATTAAAAAGATTGTTTTTAATGGATTATGCAGTGTTTTGTTTGTTTTTTTTTAAATTGCTTTTAATTCGATTTCTACACTTTCACAGCAACTGAGGATTACTGCCACATCTAATTAATGACATTTTCCATTGAAAACACTTATCATAAAGATATCATCCTTAGCATAAAATATGAGAGGCCATGATATAAAAAAATAAGCTATTTTAAGTAATCTAAGTAAGTCTTGAAGAAGCTGTCAGTTTGAGTACTTCACAGATAATATACATTGAAAAAAAATAAAATATTGCAGTTCAGAGTAAGCTGAGCATATTAAGACCATTCTGTTTTCTAGGAGGTGATTTTGTAACTGCTGACCTCAATTCACAATAAACATATTTTGATTGTTTCACTATCATCTATTCTATGTACAGTGAATTACAGTATGCATATACTCTTCAAGACAATATTACCATAATGACATTTCTGTAATAACAAAATACTATATTTAAAATCACTGCTATTTCTTTATGGATTTTTTTGAACACAATGAATTGCAAACACTGGCACTATGCTAACATTTAATGTACATGCATTCAGAAATATGCTCCATTCCATATGCAACAAACATTTCCAAATTAAATGTTATGATCTCACAATGAATATTTAAATATTAATTCTACCATAAAAATCCTACTAACTTATACCCTTCTCTGAACAAACATGGCTCCTGTGTCCCATAGGGTCACAAGACTCACCTCAGGGCTGCGCATGTGAGAAAGAGAACAAACTCCTCCTGCTTGAGTCAGATTCTACATTATCTATCCATTCGCACTCTTTCCTGACAGTCACCTGAATTTCCTTTCTCATACTCCCACAAGCCTCCACCCACCATAGTCTAATCCTACCATTCTTATGTGCTCCTTGCTGGACTGGTCCCCATATTCTTTTCATGTCTTCAATCTTCAGTTTTGTCTATTACATTCTTCTGACCCTTCCCTTCCTTGCCTCTTCCTACACCCTCATCTCCTGTTATTCCCACCCATTCTCCTCTCCTGTTTTTGTACAGAGATGAGGTAATTTCAACCCCACTGTGGAGCCAGAGAGGTGACATTTTTGCTAGAAGCGTCATGATTTTGATCTTCTACATATATTAAAAGAAAATACGTATGGTGCCCTCAGCATAAAAAGGACATGGAACTGTTGGAACAAGTCCAGAGAAGGGCCACGAGGATGATCAGGGGACTGGAGCACCTCCCGTATGAAGACAGGCTCAGGAAGTTGGGGCTGTTCAGCCTGGAGAAGAGAAGGCTGCATGGAGACCTCCTAGCAGCCTTCCAGTATCTGAAGGGGGCCTATAAGGGTGATGGGGAGGGGACTCTTCATTAGAGACTGTAGCAATAGGACAAGGGGTAACAGGTTAAAACTTAAAACAGGACAAGTTTAGATTGGATATAAGGAAGAAGTTCTTTCCTGTTAGGGTGGTGAAGCACTGGAATGGGTTGCCCAGGGAGGTTGCGAATGCTCCATCCCTGGCGGTGTTCAAGGCCAGGTTGGATGAAGCCTTGGGTGGCATGCTTTAGTGTGAAGTGTCCCTGCCCATGGCAGAGGGTTTGGAACTAGATGATCTTAAGGTCCTTTCCAACCCTAACTATTCTATGATTCTATGAAAATGGGATTATTTTTGCCAGATCAGGCTATAGTTTTAACATTACTTACAATGACAGAATGTGGCAGCTAATCCTGTTCCATAAAGCTTCACAAATTTGAATAAAACCTATTTAAATTCCTGTGGAAAAGCTTAAGAAAAAAATTCTATTCTGGAAAGGATCTATAGAAAAGAGTAAATCATCTTGTATCCTCTGAAATTCACCTGATCATCCAGGCAGTATTCCAATGAGTGGCCTAATAGCAGTGTATTAAATTTTTACAGGAGATGGCCAGGGCACAATATTTAAAGACTGTTCTGATTCAACTTACATACATTACCTAAATGTAATAATAAGGATCTATTGTAGACCATCTATTCAAAAGTGTAAAAGTTGTTATATACCGTAGTTTCAAAAATTTCTGTTATTTCTGAACCATGCCAATTGAAGCTATTAAAGCAATATATTAAAAAACAGAAGGAAAAAAAATAAAATAAGAATCCAATCAGGATTTACCAGAGTTACTTTCTGGAGTAAGCCAGACATAACATACTATACCTATTAAAATGTATACTATACTACTATGCTGTGGGCAGTCCATGCACTGGGGAATGCACTGAGGACAACTTCTTAAGTCAGGTAATAGGTGGTCCTACCAAAGGAGATGCATTACCAGACCTGTTGGTTACCAGCGCAAATGAGTGAACTGGTGACATCAAAATTGAAGGCAGCCTGGTATGCAGCAATCACGCACTGATGGAATTTGCAGACCTAAGGGATATGGGATAGGCAAAGAATAAAGACCCTGAATTTCAGTAAAGCAATATTCCAGTTGTTCAGGGAGTTAGTCAACAGGAACTCCTGCGAAACTGTTCTCAGGGGTAAGGAAATGGTACAGAGCTGGCAGATCTTTTAAGGCCATTTTCCACAGAGTGCAAGGGCTCTCGATCTGCAGGTCTAAGAAACGAGGAAAGGAAAGCAAGATTTTCACATGGATGAGTCAAGGTATGTTCACCAAACTATAGAGCAAGAAGGAAATGCATGGGCAGTGTAAGCAGAGCCAGGTATCCTGGGACGACTGTAAGGATGCTGCCTGGTTGTGCAGGGATGGGGTGAGGAAGCCCAAGGTGCATCTGAAGCTTAACTTGGCAAGTGACACAAAGAATAGCAAAAGCAGCTCCTACAGGTATGTCAGCCAGAAAATGAAGGTCAAAGAAAGGGTACACCCCTGATGAACAAGACTGGAAAATTGGTAACAACAGATGAGAAGGCTGAGATACTCAAGTTTTTGCCTCAGTCTTCACTGATTACCTCTCTTCCAACACCTCTCAAGCAGACAGACAGCAAGACAGGGTCTGGGGGAGCAAAGTCCCTCCCACCAAGAAAAGATCAGGTTCAAGACCACCTGAGGAACCTGAACATCCACAGATCTATGGGACATGACAAGGTGCATCCCAGAGTCCTGAGGAATTGGCTGATGTAGCTGCCAAGCCACTCTCCATGATACTGGACAAGTCCTGGCAGTCCAGTGAAGTTCCTGGTGAATGGAGAGAAGGAAACATTGCACTTATTTCTAAAAAGTTTAGAAAGGAGGATCCTGGGAACTACCAACCTTTCAGCCTCCCCTCTGTGCCTAGGGAGACCATGGAACAGATACTTCTAGGAGCTATGCTAAGGCACATGGAGGTGATATGAGACAGCCAGCATGGCTTCATCAAGGCACGTCTTGCCTGACCAACCTAGTGGCCTTCTATGGTAGAGTGTCATCTGTCTAGGCTTCTGTAAGGCCTTTGACATGGTCCCCCACAACACCTTTCTCTATCAGAGAGACACATTAGATGGATGGACTGTTCAGCAGATAATGAATTGAACGGACAATCACACACAGACAGTAGTGGTTAATGGCTCAATGGTCTGGATGAAGATCTGTGGTGAGTGATGCCCCTCGGGGGTCCATACGGGGAGCAGTACTGTGTTATATCTTCATCAGTGACACAGACAGCGGAACCAAGTGCACTCTCAGCAAGTTTGGAGATGACATGAAGCTCACACGCCTGAGGGATGGGATGCCACCCTGAGGGACTTGGACAAACTCAAAAAGTGGGCTCATGTGAACTCATATGTACTTTCAAAATTCATATACGTTATGAACACATGTAGAAAGCAAGTCTTTTCAAGACATATTGAAGAACTCAAACTATTTAACTAGAGGAAAAGCATACTAAAATTCGAAGTATATAGGTAGTAGGAAACACCAACATATATACCATACGTATACTGAAAACTCAATCCGCCAAATATGATTATACGATAAAAGGCAACACAATGACAAGCACCTCAGACAGCTGAGGACTCAAACTCTGTGACATGGAAGGGACATCTAAATACCAACACATACATATGTGCATGCGTATATATATGGATACCTAGACATATTTTCCTTGGCTACAGATGAATTTAAAATCGTATTTTTTAATTACACTCCAAGGAGAATAAAGTTGTAACAAATTTTTCCTCACAAAAGACAAACCCACAGATTTGCACATTCTTAAGAAGTGTTCTTAATTAAGCATTGCCTTGAAGGAAAAGAGCCACATACTTGCAAGTCATCTGCAACATTCTCATTTTGAGAAGCTCATCTCAGGGCTGAAAAGTGACGATTTGAATTTAACAAGCGCAACAGGTTGCCAAACTCAGATTACATCTAACAATGCTTCCCAGTGCACCAGCTCCTTCCTGCTCCTGCTGACCTTTCCACACATGGTGCAGGGACCAGTGGATTAGAGCTGTTAACAAGGGACAGGTGCAGCCAATTAACCGAGGAATGACGTAACCATAGCTTCCAGTTTTGAGCATGAGGCTTGCTCATCAATGACGCTTTTCCATCAGTGAGCTCAGTGTGCATGCTGCTTGTCAGCCGGGCTTCATAGCAACTTCAAAAGCTCTGTGCTGCTGATATACTTCTCATTAAAAAGTGATTTTGCTGTGAAATTGTCCAACTGTGACCACGATATGCTTTGCTGTTCTCTAACTTGGGAAGCTGTCAAACAATGTGCATTAACCCTTTTACTGAGAGGATTACAAAATTTCAAGTATGGTGAGTCAAAATGAGAACTAATGAAAACAACGAGAACTGCACGTCAGTTTAAATCTCTCAAAAAAAGATACAAGAAACAAAGTAGCTGCAACAGAGCCAAGCATTAAGTATGCACAAAATGTATTTAAGCTCATAGTTTGGAATATAGTGTCCAACTTCATAACTGTCCAAATCATTTTTAGAAAAAGTTGAAAACTATATAAATCTATAAACCTATCAATAGTCCTTTCCTAATGTTAGTTACCACATAGTGATGTAATTTTTTCCAGGGTTTTGTCTTTTCTATTACAATTTGCGGCAGAAAATCGAAGACAGCATTAAAGGTCTACTTATCTGAGAAAGTATTCCACTATCAAATTGCCCCATTCATACAACTACTGTTTTAAGCTCTGTCTTATGTCTTTTTAATGGATAAGTTTATATTAAACCATAACTTCTTTAAGCTTGACACTTGTTTTATTTAGCCATTATTTTTCACACACACATAAAACCCCCAAAACTGCCATATAAAAGCCTAGGTAACAGTTACAGATTTTCTGAACCATGAACAACCCCTCAGGTTAACTGTAGATTACAAATACATCGCCATCACACATCTAATTGAATATATTAAAAAAAGTATGTAGCTCCACAATACCTCATAGCAGTCAACAGATAACTTGGAGCTCAGTTATAATGCAGAGTGGTACAATCAGTTCAGTAAAGGGGTAGAAGGTGTTTTGAGATCTCCCTCAAAGTCACAGCACCAGAAAGCTGCAGATACGCACTCTTCATGTCTAGGCTTAGTTGAAGAGACATGTCTCAAAATCCATCCCTACCTATCACACAGATGCCACAGACCACATAGACACTCAATGCTGAGTGAGCTGGGAGCATGGAATTACTTGCTAAGTACAACCCAACATCAGCCGTTGCTGAACTGAAGAACCATATGAATCAAGCAGCAGATCACAAAGCATCTAGCCAGACATACCAGTGTTAGGACAGTGGGCTGACAAGCCCCAACTGTAACAGTCATCTCCAGAGACAAATGAAGTCTGAAAAGGGCAGACTGCTTTAATGAAACATAAAACCAGACACAGGCGCTAACAATAACTGGCTCTTTCTCAGGCCAGGTCTGTCATCCCTCCCTTGTGTTCCAAGCACACAAACTGGTGCAAAGGCAGCTAACTTCATGGTTATCAACTAAGGTCCAACATGGATCTTAAGGTCCTTTCCAACCCTAACCATTTTATGACTCTATGATATACCAGTCTAATTTGGCATCAGATACATCAGACCAAAGATGGCTCTCAATGAGAATCTTGCATACCTTGGTATTACATTTGCCAGTATTCTGGGAGGGCTCCTCATAGTTTTTGATTTCCCCCTTGGTAAATACATAAATCCAAATTCAGCTCAGTATGTGCCAATAACGTATTTTAGAGGGTTAATAAGCACTGTGCAGTAATTTTCTCGATAAGCCATGCTGACCCCACATACCACCATATGGTCCAAAACAGTTAACTCCATCACTCTAAGAACATGTGCAAGAATACACAAGCTGTCTCCACAAGACACCTGATAGGCTGGGCAGGACTTGCTAACTGATTCCACATTGCAGTAACATGGTTTATACAACTTTTAAAACCAAATTCTGTTTGCAGACAGTTAATCCACATTTCTGCAGCACTGCACAAAATCCACTGAAACTCAGACTGCCTTTTCACCTACTCTTCTAGCAATACTTCTTTCGTAATATATCTTAGCTAAAAATGGGCAGATAAGAACAATGCATCATTGTAGCATGCTGCATTATTCACTTCTGTCTGTTTTTATGACCCCTGTCTCAGATGCCTCAAAGCAGTTCCCCTAATTCCCCTTGCAAAGACAAGAGGCAGAGCCACTATTTGTGCTCTGGGACCTGAAAGAACTAGAAAAAAAATCATAGTGAAAGAAGTCAGTGGTAAGTGACAAATGAAAATTCAAAGGCTAGAGCCAGGTCCATGAAATCATGTATTTTGTACCACTGTTTCCACTGCAATTAATAGTACTATATGTTTAAACAGAGTTCTTCTCTCATGTGAGATGCTCTAATATCCTAACATCCCTGAGAGTAACAAGCTGACTGGATAGCCATCCTGTAGCATTAGTCCAGCCCTTTAACATTTTCTCTGTAATAAAGGCATTCTCTACAAAATTCATAAAGACCTATTTTCAACTTTTAATATATGAGAATACAAAAGAAGCATTACTAACAAAAATATTATTAGAAAGTATGATATTTTCCCTTGATACTTTAACAGCATCTTTAATTTTATATTCAAGGTCCAGGGAAATATGAAGAATAAACAGCTGTACAGAGAAGAGACTGAAGCTGGTTATTTGTAATTTGCTGCCAAAAGTCCAAAAAAAAAAAAAAAGAGGGGAAAAAATTCTTAGCTTGGCCTCAGATGTTATTTTAAAAAGGTAAAAATATTTTTAAATAGAAAAGAGATCATTAAATAACCATTATCCATTTATTTATGACAAAAGATACTGCTATAGTTATACAGACATGCATCTCTGAGTATATATATATATATAAACTACAGAATTTCTAAATTTTATTATTATCTTAGGTATTAAAGCCTAAAAAAATGGAAAAGGACTAACAATGTAGGAAAAAGAAAAAAAAATAAAAATCAACAGCTCTTTCTGTTCTCTAAGAAAGCCAGATATGTCTGAAGATGATATATTTTCCTGCCTTCTTGAGTTATCCCATAATAGAAAGAACAGCTACTAAAAATTAAGCATTACAAAAAAAAAGTCAGGGCCACGCAATTTGCATCCAAGTGTTTTTTTTTTTTTTTTTAGAAGATACTAAAAGAGATTTTTGAGGCATAGGGAACACTGGTTCTGAATAACAGAGGAGGGAAATTCTAGAGAATTAAGGGGATAAAACAGAGGGGGAAACCATAATTTCACTATTTATAAAGAGAAAATGTAACTCAGATAATTATAAGACTGACATTAACTGTTCTTAAGCATAACCATTAACTTAGAACCATGACAAAAATATTTCCACTACTTGTGGACACAAATTAAAGACAGACTGTAAAACTACCTTGTGAGAGGGAAGAAAAGCATAATTTCCGACCAAGTTTACACATGACAAAGACTGCAGAAACAGTAAAATGCACAAAAAGCAAGTTAATGCTCCATCTACTTATCAAACAATGTTCAAGATTGATTAGGTCAAAATTTGCAAATGAAGGTGAATGTCCTAACAGAAGTGTAACAGATGAGTGAAAAAGGCTCTAATGGCTCTAAGATGAGCAAAAGATTGAAAAGTGGCATCTTAATCTATTTAACAAGGATTACCAAAGCAAATTTCAAAGAGGTATCTTTCAGCATACATCTCTACATTAAAATGTGATTTATTTTTTTTTTTACCAAGAGGTGAGAGTGAGATAAAAGAATTTAAGAGAGTCTTGTGTGCTCTATTAGGTACAACACTGAATTACATGATCTTAGCAGTCTTTTCTGCCTTATCCTCTCAAAGTCCAGGCTTTCTGGATGTTTTCCATTTTCATTAGATAAACAGCTCCTTCTCATTAGAAACAGATATACCCTTATAAGGATTTAAGTTGGGTTTTATTTATTCCTGCTGACACAAATTCAGTTCAGAATCTTGATTAATACATCTTAGATCTTTTTGCAGAAATAATGCAAGTGCTTGCAACAATAATTTTCATGAAGCACATTAATGATAAAACACCTAAAATAATTTTTCATGCTTACAATTATTAGGAAACTACTATTTCCTCCATTCTTAAACTTACTTTTAAAAGTAAAGTGATCATAAGAAACAGTAATCAGTTTCACTGATTTACTGTAATACTTATTACCATGTTTAACTACACGCAGTGAATTTGTAAGACTATCATTCACAGAAACCATGATACTTCCAGCAAAAGGTTGGAGAATCTAGCTTATAAATAGCATTTTTAGTCCCTTGTTCTCAAGTAAACTCCTGTATCCTCAAAGAGGCTAAAATTGAGCTGCAAGAAATTGTCTAACTTACCACTCATTTAAGCAACTTATCTCACTGAAAGAAAATGGAGAGGAAAACAAATTCCAAATTCTGTATTACATCTAGCATGTAAAGATACATTCATGCACACACCAATTTTAAAATTGTTAATATTTTATTATGAAAACCTTTTGCATAAATATGTATGATGAGTATAGATTATTCTCATAAACACACAGGTCAGTGAAATGTGTTTCTGAGCATGTAATTTGTAAATTTAAAAATACTGCTTTACAAGACTATAGGAGAGTATTAGTCATACTTACTACCCTATTAACATTTTGAGTAAGGTTGCTTTTCAGTACCATAAAGGCACATTTTCAAAATAAGGTAATTTTTGACCATAAACTACATGCACAGTGCCATATGTTGAGACCAAATATTATTTACACTATTATTTACACTAGTGTCATTCAATATAAAATTCAAGGCATCTGCACAGAGAGGCAGAAGCCAATCCATATCATCACTGGCTGCATGTCTAGCTTAAAACACAGTTGATCAACTAATAAGAAAGCAAGTTACACATGATTTGCAAGTAAAATGCTTCACTGCTTAAGTGACAGCTATGATTCAATATATGTAATCTTAATTGGAACAGTATGCAACCAGAGTGTCATTTATATACAAAATAAATTAAAACTGTGAAGTTTAACAAAAAATGATAAAAGCATTGAATCTGAAGTTTGTTATTAATAGTATTACTATTTCTTAAGCCTATATAAAGATTTAATTTTTCTACGTGGAAAGCTAAACACGATGACGTATAATCACATTCACTCAAATGGCCAATGCAAAAAAACCCCAACAAAACAAAGCTTGAGTAACCTGAATTTCTCTATGAGAGATTTTGCAGCAGCAGCACATATTTAACAATAAATTTGTGAAAATCTGTCAACCAGTAATAAAATTTCAACAAAACTCAGACTGAAATTGCAACTACTATCACTTCGAACAAAAATTAGGCTGTTTATGCAAGAAACAAAACATACACATTGCTTTAACTTCCATAGAATCTGCTATATAATTTCAACTTAAAACACACATATAGCCTTCTTATTGTAGAGTCCACAACTGTGAGGGAACAGTACTATTTTAATGCAAAAATTCAGAAAGAACTGAAAGACTTTTGCAAGACTGGATTTGTAATGTTGACTGCAGAACTTAGTCCAGGAATGCTAACCTATAAATATGGTCCACAATAATCCATTCAGGAATACTTGACAGTGTTAAGGATTAAGACCAAAAGAACAGTCCAATCCTCAGAGTTTGGTTTGTTCTTTTGCCAGCCTTCCGGTTACCCCCCCTTGTTTTTTAATATTAACCATAGAGAATAGATTTCTAGGAGTAAAAATGCGTATTTTACAAAGTATCTGCACAGAAAAGTGAGGATCAATGCAGTATATTCTGGTCTTCAAGTCTAGAAAATACTGAAGAAAAAATAAAAAGACCAAGACGTCTATTAAGCTAGAAATATTGCCTTCAACAAAATTATGAATTTGATTGCAAGAAACATTGACTTTTCATAAATCTTTCTTCATTTACTCTGAAATAGCATTTTGAAATGACATCTGTAAGATTCACACAATTTCCACTGGAAGTATGCAGGCAGCATACTGTCTAAAAATCTATAACTGTTACATATATAACATATATATATATATATAAGTGTATCTGTGAAAAACCTTAAAAATGGTCTCTTAAATAAAAGCAGCAGACTAAACACAGCCACCATCTTGAAGTTCCTCTCAAATTATTTCATCTACAATTTTAAAAGAAAACAGATTTCAGTATGAGTGTACTGCCAAAAAACTCATTTTTTCCCCAAATAGTCTATGCCTGCATTAAGAAATATAAATGTATAATTAAGAATGAATATTATGTAGATACGAATGTATTTACAAAACTTAAACATATCTGTACACAAAAATTAAAGATATTTGTAAACAGAAAATCAAGTTATTATTGTAATAGGACAGACACCATTTAACTTAAAAATTTCAAAGTGATTTAAGAAAGTTGATATGTGCAGTAACAACCATTTTACTATGCAAAAAATTTTTTAACCTATGTAAATATTCTGCAGTGGAATTAAACTAATAATAGACTGTCAGCAGCAATCACCCCACCAAATAACAAACTGCTGTGAGGAACAGCTATCAAAGTAAACTCAAAATGAAAAATTTACAAAGGAAATGACAGCATAAGTGATCTTCAATAGGCCCAACTCTTAAAGCAAAGTGACAGTGGAATGAAAACAGAGTAGAAGCCTCACAACAGTAGGGAAAGGATAGTTGATTAAAATTCAGCCAGTGGTAAAGAATCAGAAAATTATATTGCTGTACATATATAGCAGTAAAGGAAATGTTCTCCTGGAAAAGATACTGTAAAGACTGCTTTGCAAAGATTGCTCATATACCTGTGGAAGAAGAACACAGGAAAGGGGAAGAGCGCTTTCAGAAAAAACACCTTAACTCAAAACAACAAAGAAAAAAAGATGAAAAGGTTAATTTCTCTACACTGGACAGCTCTCAGAGAAAAACAGCTGAGCAGCCCTGTTGACCAAAGTGGAAGAAAAAAAAGAGATCTTGAATATCACTGTTGATTTACATAGGAATTTATGTAAAACTCATCATTAAGATAACATTGTAAGGCTAATGATTGCATTAGAAATTATGTATCTTAGGTTGAAGAGGAAAAGGGCTTAAAAAGGCAGAAAGCCACACTTAATAGCAAAGATGATAGGTGTACTTGCAGACAAATCAGTGAAACCTGTACTCAAAAAAATTATCAGCATGTTAAATGTTATAAAACAGGATGGAGAATATTATGAAATACGGCTTTTAATCTTAGTCAGTGTAATAGCTACAATCTTGGAACTTAAAAACAAAAGGGCAGTAACAAGTTTAGTAGCAGTTATCTTTACTATCTGAAAGATTTTAAAATTAAATCTGCTCAGCTCACAAGGTTCATTATTTACTTTGTTTTGTTATTACCAAATTGCCAACTACTACTATTACCTACCAGAATCTTAACAACTTTTCAGGCAAGAATTTAATTTCACTTCTTTTTATTCAGGAAACATTACGAATTATAAAGACTCCAGAACCAGAATCTGATAACCAAAATTACTTTTCTGTACTATATGGAAAATACCTATTACCTGCTTGGCTAGGTAGTAAGGTAGGTAAAATAATAAAAATATTGAATTACACCACAAATTGACTGTCTCGAGAAAAACAGCAGATGTGATGGAGAAAATGTTTGAACATCCTGTAGTCATCCTTCACTGCTGTATCACTTTAAGATGTACTGCTCATACTTACAAAAAATGTGTTCTATAATAAAAAAAGAAAACCTCAAAATGTCTCTTCCTATGCTACTCAACTTTGGTGAAACAAAGAAAGGTAATGGAGCATGAACATTCAGCAATTAAAAAGTACATGGCTTTACCACTGTTAAATCTGTCTTGTTATGTTGAAAAAAAAGAAAAAAAAAAATCACATGTGCAGCTAAACAACTGAGACAGTACAGCCCTTTGAAATGATAACTTACCCACAATACAGTGCTAACAATTCATTGTATAATAAGGATTACACATTCTCACCTTCCATCATGCTAACTGCAATTTCACGGGTCATATGCGCATCCTTTTTTCCAGGTGACTAGACAAATGCACACCAAACTTCACCTAAAAATACAATGACTCTTGCCAAGTAGCAGCAGGATGAAATATACCACAGTAACAATCCCGCCTTTGTCCCAGGCTAACACTATACCTATTAATACGCTTTGATGCTTAGCCAAGAAAAATCTCAGTGCTGGGATTCTGGGTTTTGTGCCCAAACAGTCTGGGTTTGTGTTTAATATAGTATAGTTTGCTTTTAAGTTACTGCCAATCATTAACTCTACAAACAGCATGTCTGGGATTATTTTTTCTTTACAATGAATGTTATTAAGGTAAAGAATACAGAAAAATCTACATTATTTTAAAAAGAATAAACGAATCGTGCAATCCTTACCACAAGTAAATGGTCTTACTCATAAAAATAAAGCATTTCTAAACCCAATTCTTCAGTAATCTTTCTTTCCTGTCATTCAGCTAACATGTCTGAAATACTGAATTTTTTTGAACAAAATATAAAAATGCAAATGGAAAGGAACACACTAGCTTCTTAAACTTACGGATAACTTCAGGATTCATTTCTACCAAAGGAAACAGAGATCATTCTTTTTATTATCTGACATAAATAGAAAGAGAACCTTGTCAGTCTAAAAGTAACTGATCAACAGTTTTAAAGAAGAATGAATAAAATTTAAACCATTACACTTAGCTAGATCAATTATTATTCAAGTTTCTAGTCCCAGCAAAATGCTGTCCCCATTTCTCTGTGAGATTGATGTTTGCATCTTTTATTCAGACTGCTGTGGGCAGAAGGTCATGTACACTTTCTACAGCACTTACACTTAAAAGTCTCGTCTTTGACAGCTTACTTTTGGCCATGGTTTTCTAGTTAACTTTTTAAAATCTTATTTACTGGGACCGTATATGGGATTTACAAGGAACTCCGTAAGCAACTGTAACACTGAGTAAAAAAATGGCAAGAAAAAGTGGCCAAGGGGACACGAAAGGAAGGTGATAATGATAATCTCTTATGACAGCCTTGGGGACTGGAGCAGGGGAAGAGGTTACTCAACCCCAAGGGTAAGGCCTTTTTCTGTCATTTTAGCCAAAATATTCCTTCCTTTCCTTTACACTTCCTACAATGCAACGATTGTCAAATTCCAGTCCAAAGGAATTTCAGTGGCTCTCACACTTATTTCCATTAATCTTTACTTACATTTATTGTTTCACTGGAATCATGTAAATATTTGCAGCTGGAAGTAATTTCTATATGACTGTGGATAAACGTAAATTTATAAATTAGCACTTTGGTTTCAAATCCGTATTGAATTTATCCGTAAATTATCCATAAATTTATCTCTGTCACATTGGTATGTGCTAAGATACTCCAAGCATACAAAACACAGAATTAATGTGGTGGCCTGTCAAAACAAGCATATGACATGTAAGTATATATGACTGTAAGATATAATATGGCCTGTGGGTGAGTCTGTGTATGGTATCATTATGAAATTTGGATATCAGTACCAAAACAAGAAGTTCAGAAACCATTTCTTTTCTTTCAGGCACTCTTGAAATACATGGGACTAAATGGCTTTCTTTCCTTTTCCTCTCAAATGTAAAGTGAACTTTTGGTTCTGATTTTTGAGTTTAACATCAGCCATAGCCAAACTCAAGCAATGCACCATAAAAACATTTAATATTCTTTTTTTTTCCTTGGGATCCAATTTATAAAGATACCAAGGGGGAAAAAAAAAAAGTATTTAACTTACAAAGATGAGAAAGTTTATACACTTACACTTTTCGAAAGGCAGAAATTAAAACAGCTGCTACACTACTCAGACATACACTCAACCAAACTGGAATTTAAAATAATTAATTCTTCTAAGCGCTAATTTAAAATAATACAGCAAAATAAGTTCCTATTGCAGATCCCTGTAAAAGTCACATCAACTTAGCTTATACCAACACCATTCCCACTGTCTCCTCATACCTAGAAAAACATCGCAGGTGGAAAAGAAACCAAAGTTTTCACTTTTCTATCAGGTAGCTGCAGCTCACGCACATCTGCTTACCACAGCTATGGCAATAAAGCACAACAGACGTGTTCTCATAGGTAACACATGCTAAAAATATTTAGGATTCAAGAGAGTTGCACCTGCAAACCACAGGTGGCATGTGTAAATCAGAACCAGTGTAATGCACTTTCAGTGTCAACTAGGTATTATGTTTTATGCTAATATTTGATAGACCACTATTCTTTCTACTTAATTTCTGGCATAATCTCAAAATTCTTTAAAGGTAGTGCCCCACATAAAAGAAGTCATAAGTCTGTGTTTGATCCGAGTTTGTGTATGTGTGGTAAGGACTGCATGTAGATGCATGTATACTTATGAAGTAAATGCAGAAAATCTGGTGATCTTGATATGGCAGCAGCTTTCTGTATTTATGCTGTAAAGTCAATTCATAATTAATGTAATCACTTAATCTGTCCCTCACAGCTAATACTCCAAAATCTTTACCTCTTTATTTGGACTGAGTCTTGTCCAGATTCCTGCAAAGTGCTCCTCTAGTGAAACAGCATTTTCCTCATGTATACTGAAAACATTTAGGTAGTTACTATCTGCATAATATAGCCATGGTATCTCCTATGTCCTTGCCAGGTCTTCACAGCCAAGTTCACATGCTTGAACTACTGCCTTCTCAAGAATTTATATGAGGAACAAGCAAAATTGCCTAATTCAGCTAGTGTTTATGTTGTACTGTACCTAAGGCAAATGACTAACCTAACAACATTCTGCTTGGACACAGGTCAATTGACACAGACAACCAGGAAGAGTATATATATAAAATACTGCCATACTGCTCTGTATGTGTATCAGCATAATTTTTAGTACTTTCCATCAGAGAGGTACTGCTTCTCCAAAGATCTTTACAAATGATATTTCAATCCAATACTGAAAGAACAGAAATAGAAATCCAAATCTATTAACTTCTGAAGAATGACCAGGAGAACATTTAGAACAGTCCTAAGTAAGTTTAGTGTAATAAAGTCACTAAAGGTTAGAATTTAAGACTAACATTTTGATACTCGGCATTGAAACAGGACTAGTAGAAAAGATTTGCTGTTCCTCTGAAATTCAGCATTATATGATCTTTTGCACTTATCCAGAAATACTGGTTAGAAGTTTATGGGTTATGAAGTTGGTGCCACATCCTGCTTGAGAAAAGCTATGCAGCAGTTCTGAAGAGCAAAATAAGTTCTTTGGAAAGTTCATGAGCTCTGTTCCTACGACAATAATTTCAGACCTTTCTGTCAGTATATTATGGGACAAAACTGCATAAAGGAAGTGAGATTACAGAAGATAACATGTAACTTCTTTGACCTCCATTTCAATATACAGGATTCTTCCATTACACTTTCCAGTCTCTTGCAAGCCACAGTAACTACAAGGTCAAGAATGTATAGATAACCTTTCAGCATCTAGCTTCCACTCTAATATTAGATATTGAGTAGTAGACTATATTTTAATATAGATATAGTATTCTAACACATGGACCTCTGGGGATGCTGGTGCTAAACTCCAGCTAATTCCCAGCAAAACTTCCAAATCTTACGCCAATTACACTAGACCTAAAAAGCAGAATGCAGAGGGCAAGGTGAGGAATGCTAGAGGGTCCTCAGTGGAAGTTTAGTGTTTAAAGTAGTCTTGCAAAGCACAGCACAGATATATTAATACAAGGAAGCACTGAAGAACGAATCAGAAGTACTCAGAAGGAAAGCTGAGGGTTTTTTTTGGTCATAAAATACTTTTTCCCCAGCCCAAGAAAAGATTACAGATCTCTAGTTACCATCCTATTTGAAATACAGGCTGCATAAAGCACAATGGAGTCAAATGTAAAGTGTTGCAACTCTATAACTGTTGTTTTATAGCAGTACGTTACATAGATGTATACCTTTGACACGCGCTATACAATCATCGCTATCCACTCTGTTTTCAAGTCAATACAATGTACTTTGAATATACTCCTGTATCTACCAAAGCAGAAATAGGAAGAAGTCTAATTTCACATCACCACTAATTGCTCTATACCGGTATGTGATTAAATATTACTTTTACATAGAATTGGAATTTCTCAATTTAATCTATTAAATAGTTTAAAATAGTTTTGGATACTCAGTGTGGCACACAAAATGGTCCACTTCAAGAAAGTTAAACAAACTAAGCTGGTTTGCTGATTTATAACTATCAATGGTTCCTAGTTTTAAAAGAATACCCATACAAATGAAGCATAATAATCACACAGGGAACATGTTTTTTCTGAAGTCCATAATGAATGACTTGGAATAAAATACAAATATTTACAATTAGGTTTCCACTACTGGATGAGACACATGCATTACTCAACTTATAAATTTATAATTTAACTACAAAATTTATATAAATTTATAATTTAACTATGAAATTTGACTTATGTAAAAATTCAAAAGTTCTAATAAAATTAAATTCAAAATGTAGGGGCAGCAGAATAACAAGATCTATAGGTACCATAATACGAAAAAAAAACACAACAGCAGGAAAGGCTGCAGATACCAAGGCAATTGCATGCAATAAGCTTTTGTAATAGTATAGTATATCTAGTGACAGATCTTTGCTTCCACTTGACAGGTTTTTTTGGTTGGTTGGCTTGTTTTTGGGGGGGGTGTGATAGTTTTTGGTGCAATAGGGTGTGTTTATGTTTTCCTTTTATTCTCTTAACACCTAACAGGTGTTTCTCATTATTCTAAAACCTGTCATTCTATGGACTTTAGCAAATACTTTTAGATACAACGTTAAGAGGTCATGATTAAAGGTTTGTCTTTAAACTTTTCTAAAGGTTTGTTGTATTATGAGGAGCTAAAGCTATTGGCTTCATTACGTATCAAAAATGAAAACTAATCAGTTTACATGCGCTCATCTCAAGAGTTAAATTTTATTGCAATGTCATTAAAAAAAAATCTGGTATGGGATTACATGCACACAGAAAAGTACTTTTAAAATCAAGATAGAATACAACAATCCAATACAACTAAATGGTTTCAGAGTAGCATAGCTATTCTGACATAATGCTATTAAAGAACTTGATGGCATTAAAGGTTTTTTCCAACCTAGTTGATTCTATGAAAGAATTTCTTAGCTTCAAAATGAGTTCCCAACTCATTGCTAATTTAGCTAATCTTAGCATCAACCCAAATAACCCCTCTTATTATATGAAATCAGGAAAATTTGCTTCTCAGTACGTCCAGGTAAGAAAGTCCTTAAAAAAATAAGATCAGCAACACAAAACACTCTGAAAGCACATCTTCGTGAGGTAATAATTAGGTGACAAAGTTATTGCTTTGGAAACTTGATAGTTTTCACACTGGCAACTTAAGAGTCGCCAGTGACATACTAACCTCAAAATGTATCTTTTCACTCCAGGGAACCTGGTACTAAATATATTGCTAGCCAATCACACAAACTGTTACAGCAGAAAATTCCCCTGTTAAGATTGCTGGGCAACAGGACCTTGCTAAATAAAACAAAAGCGGAAGACAACTAATCACCAAAATCTAGGAAGTGAAAAAACAGAGAAAGTATACAAAATGAGAAACTAGTTCTTGGACAGTGATGACTGAAAATAATCTGTAAAGCCCTAGCAACAAAAGCAGTCTTAGTGAAATATCAGTAAGAAGAGCTGATGTGGACACTATATGAATAAACAGAGAGGTGGAAATTAAAAAAAAACAAACACATTGTTGCTCTCTGCATACTGTGGTAGTAAGGGTAATAAGAGATTACTGATCAAAGCTCTTTAAAGAATGCTGAAAAATTGGAAAAGGAACAAAAAAAGCCATAAAGTGATTTGAGGACTGGAAAATGTCTTACTGTGAAAGACTGAAAGAACTCAACGGGTACAGCTTATCAAAAAGGCAGAAAGGACTGAATTAGAATTTAAGTAGTTGAAGTAAAAGCAAATGCAGAGTACTGCAGTGAACTTCTAAAAAGGGCACAGCAAAAAAATAAAAAAAAAAAAAAAAAAAAATTCATTGGCTACAAGCTGAACCCAGACAAATTAAAATGTAAAAGTGGATGAGGTACTGTTAGGGGTAAGGTATCTAAATACTGGAACAGATTACATTCGCTGACTAAATACGGATCAAACTATACTCTCTTGATAACTACAAATTACATTTCAATGCCTTTCCTGTTCAGCTGTAGCCAAATAGTGAGCTCAATACAGGGATAACTGGCAGTAAATTATGGCACAAGATACACAGTTTGTCTAATGTTCTCCTTCAGCTTAAAATACTATCAACAGAATACCTGAATTTACTATATGAAAACAGAAGTAATTCTTTAGATGTAGTGAAATTCAAAGTCAGTTACAAAGAGAGTTAGTACTCAAAAACTCAAAAGCCAGTCTTACTAACACAGAATTTTTATTTCCTGGTGCTAAACTGAAAAGCAAAGAGACAAGTTGTATTGCTGGACGCGGGCTGATAGTTACACTTATAAATAGTTTAAGAAAATGTTAGTAGGATTATAAATATAGTTAATATGTTGGAAATAGTAATTATTGTGCAGAAATAATATCATAGTTACAGATAGATAAACTTCACACTGCAGAGTGAATTGGTAGCTCTAAGTATATGGTATTCATATTACGTTGTCACAATTTATATACAAACAACATTCGCAAAAAAGTATAAAAGTAGCTTCCAGAACAGAAGATGAGATAGTGGATTAAGTTTAAATAAGTAGAAGCATAAATAAAACACCTCAATACAGGTACCTAAAAACAACTCCACCCCAAACAACTGAAGAGCTGCTGCTCTTTTTACTACAGACCTCAGCAGAGTCTAAGGGGGAGGGACATGGAGCTCAATTAAAAACAAACAACCAACCATGTTCCAAAAAATTTATAAAAAATCCCCAAACAAACAAAAAGCCCAAACCCAAAACCCCCATGTCACAGAAGCATTCAGGCTTCCTTCTCAGGAATGAATCTCTAACACTTGTGTACTCTAACCTCATGCTCAAAACAGATGATATCCACTGCTCCCTCCTCACTTTGTCTTTGCAAAATGTATGGCGACTATTTCCAGTCACCTTTTACTTCTTCACATGCCCAGAAACAGCTTTCAAGAGAACCTACCCCATTATTTGCCCAAGGACCAAAGTGAGGCCAACTGAATCATCCCTATGGTCACTGCCTTTTTTGAGAACAGGTGCAACATGTGCAACATCTGCAACATCCTTTAGTCTGAGGATTTCCACAGCATTTCAAAGACTACAGACAGCAGCCTTGCAATGACATCAGACAACTAGCAATGAAGGTTATAAACAGCAGACTTGTCTGACACCCATCTCAGCCACCTGAACACATTCCATAGATGCACAGAAACGTAACTGTTACAAATAACAAAGAAGTTACAGATTTTCAACAATTACAAGAATGACAAAAATTTTTCTACTGTAGAATTATGTGCCTATAAAATTATTTCTCTTTTCATTTTAATGCCTGCATTATAACCACAATGTATGAAGTGAACAGAAAATGCACTTACAACAAAACATTTTACCTGCACCTAATTTATATTCTATTCAATTCTTCATTTATAACAATTGCAGATTTACAAGTTTTGATTTAAAGATCTTTTAAAAGACATCCATCAGATCACATGCAGAATTACCTTTGGCTGTTCTACACCACAGTAATATGAGAGCACTTTAGGAAAGCAATCTTGCATGCTCAGTGTGTCAATGTTTTTTCAGATGCTAAGAAAATGTCTTAACTACATGAATTTTTACTGCATGATCTAAAATGGATTTTGCATGAGATTGAGCATGTTGCCTAGCATTATTATTTTTACTACTACTGTGCCTAGATGACAAAATGACAGTGGGATGCAAGTTTTGACCAAGAGCAGATATCTGTAAGTAAACTAGTTATTTCATCTTGTCTTTGAACAAATAGAGAAAAAGAAGTCAGCGAAATTACAGCTTAAAAGGTGTTACAGAATTTTGCTTTGAGGATGAAGCAACTGCTTTCTTATATATACACACAGTAGATTTCTAAAGCTTCATTTTACCCATGACAAGCAACATGCATATAAGCAAAACTAAGAATGTAAAGCGGCCATATAGCTACTATTAATTACAAAAGCAGCCAACGGTAGCTATTTCTATTACTATTCATCCCTTATGATAGTCAGCAATGGTTTATAAGCCAAAAGAAATGTGCTTCCTTAGTTCAACTGCAATTCTAGGATTATTAGAAGAAAAATACACACCATGAAATACAAACACAGAGTTAAATTCAACTGATGTTAACGACTCAGAAAGTCCGCTTTTCTTCCTCAATAGCTTAGCTATTCTAGACACCTATTTCATATTGCTAGCACATCCATTATAAGGATGCAACTGTATAGTCAATCGTATGCTATTTGCGGACTGCAAGTCTTGCAACCAAGAACCAGTGAAAAATTTTGAAGCTGGCAACCAGAAATGTGTAGTACCCGAGCTCCACCTACTGGATAAAAACAAATGTAAACCCAGTATTTTTAACTGACAAAACTAGAAGACTGTTCACTCTGAAACCTTCACACAATCACCCCAAACCACAGCCAATTCACAAACTTGATGTAATCTGATAAATGCGATTAGTTTTACAATGATAGAAATCACTTCTTCTATCTATATACATTCCTTCAAGTAAACACCTGTTCAATACTTTGAAGATTAGGTTTAAGCCTTCTACCAAAAAACAACAGACCTGCAGAATTTCGCTAACAACTTGCCAGGATGAGTGGGAATTTTTTTTTCCCAAAGTTTCCTTCTAATACAAAAGTGGGAAGTATTTGAACTTATGTTCTAAAACATACACAAAAGGTCCAAATGCATACTGAAATGACTAAAATTAACTTCACCATTTGAGCACTTCAAGTATGACTGCATTTAGAAACGGTATTGGATCTCAGTACCATGAATTGGAGAAAGTGCCTACTGTTTCCATATTAAGTCTTTGAAAGACGTGTGCAAACTTCTGATGTCATAAATAAATTAATATTAAAAGAAACAGGACTGATATAAATAAAAACAGATTTGTAAAAAGTCATGCATGTTAGAAGACAGTACTCTGACAACTTATTTTTAGAAGTTTAATTATTCTATTATCACATTTAAATATCTGCTGAGATGAACAATTCTTATTGCTATCAAATTTTCATGGCCTTCTGATACGTTAGTAGACATTACCCATCAAACTATATACGGTGGATATAATTTTTTGTTTCATATTTTCACCTCCCACATCTCCACCTCCTCTGATCCCTTGGACTACAGTGGATGTTGAAGTCCTATAAGAATATTATCAATTGTCTGAATATACTTACAAAAAAAGTCATTATTCCAGACAATGAAACTTCATAATGTTAATCTTACTTTATCTCATCAGACGACAAAGTTAACACCACCTTATTTCTAATAAACAATATTGTGCTTTTGATTTTCATGCCAGAGGACGCCAGACAATTATTTGGTTAACAGTAAGTCTGGAAACTGATGTTACTTGCGCTACTAAGCAGTGGCTCCCAAAGCTATGGCTCCCAACTACTTAAAAACACATCCAGCAAATCCCTCTTCTGACTTAAGATAGCTCATTTGGCTGTAATACTACTGCTACTGCCCTGAAAGACTGGGTAACTACAAACACAGCACATTAACCATCCACATGCAGAGCTAGCAGCTTACAGAATGTCTACACACATCCCTAAAAACATGGTAAAACATCACATAAGCTTGGGCATAGAGTATCTCTTTCCTAAGAGTATGCTCTAGCTTTGCATTCCCCTCCTGCTACAAAGTTGCTGCAGTAGCGTACCTGGTGTGCATCTCACATTCAAATCAATGCTGGAGAAGATGTGGAAAAGGATACCAAATTTTCTGCGTAAATCCCATGAATATTTTATTTTCTGGAATTATTCAAACTTATCAAAGTGGTTAATAAGAACTGTTTTCTTGGCAATATTCTGACTGGGCTTTTCATGGCTTCAAAACAGGCAGACAAAAAGCTTTCACATTTTAAGAAAAGTTTTCACATTATAATACACCAGCATTAAAAAAATTATCCAAAATAATGCAAGTGTTCCCACCACAGCCTGCTTCTAAGCAAACAGGCCGCACAGAGTTAAAAATACTACTTCATGTGGGATGCTCAAAACTTACTAATCTTGCTTTTATGATCATATGAATCCTTTCAGTAAAAATAATCAGATCGATATTCATAGAGTTGCAAATGCCAGGCAGTGATTTCCCTCGCCTTAATAATTAGGGTTTTTTTACAATTAAGATAACAGTTGAATGCTCACCATAACTGACAACAGTGCCTTCTTCAATGAGATACAGCTGGTTTTGTTTTTAGCAGGTTTACATAGTCATATAAAACCAGAATAACCTCCAAGAGATAGAAGTCAAATATGCCAATTTCTGATGACTGTAAAACAACAACTGATTTTGTTTGTTATTCCTTCTGTTTTGCAACCAAATTTTCAATATGTATTTTATCTTCAAGTGTATTATTATTACAACAAATTTATCTTCATGTTTCCTGACCCAAATCCTTTACCTCCCAGTTACTAATAGGGATAATAATCGCTATGGAACTTGTAAAGCATTTATATCGACTACTGGTTACTCTTTTGTCACAAACAGACTGTCCTTCCACGTTGGCAATATGCCTTGGCCATTACAGATAAAACAGGTTTAGAGTAAACTGTTGTGGGAGAAGACAGCTACTCTATATGCAGAATTCAGTACAGGCAAAGCCTGAATAATTTCATCACGCAGTTATTTATGACAACTGTGCAGAGTTAGAGTACATAATCTATATTACCTTTCTGATGCTTCTTTCCCCCTGTCCCCCAGTAAGTTTTGCTGAATAAGAAAATTTACATACTAAATTTTATCACTGCAAAGACTTAGTTGTTCAGCAAGTTCTGGAGCCCATCTTTATTGAAACAGTTAATAATAATTCCAGTAAGTTTGCCATCAGGTTCACTACATATCACTTACATACGTGATGGATGTTTTTATGCAATATAAATATTATTAGGCAGAAATTCCAAAACCAGCTCTGGAAGAAAGATTGCCAAGACACAAAGTTCCAAGAAAACAAATTAACTCGCTGAAAATTGAGTGCTAAACAGTACAGATGCTCACCAAGGTTAGCACAGTTACATTACATGACTGGAACCCACACTTCTACATCTGTAAAGAGTTGAATACTGCCACAGAAACATAATAATTTGTCTAGAGCTAGTTTAATAATTTGAATACCCTGTTACGCTACTAAACACAGACATACTTCAACCCTCTAAGAGCAGCCCTAGATGGTATTTACAACTCTAGGTATCAACTGCAGTGTTAAAAAACTGGTAAACTGCAAGAATGACTACTGTGTTAAACCAGACTTGAATGGATTACTAGGAAGCCTTTCCTTTCTCTAAATCTCAATGGTGGATGACCACCACGTGTCAATCAAAGATGAAGAAGCTACGAAACACAATCTTACAACTATGCAGAAAGACAAAGTAAAGCATGATAAATGCATATAAATACTCTTCATTTATAACTCAGGAAAAAATAGAGCTCCCATACAAGGTATCAGTAAGTGCTCAGTGTAAAAAAACCCGTAACTTAACTGTTTGGCTTAACTGCCAAATGAAGCTAAGAAATGAGAAAACAGTAGCCAATTTCATCTTCCATCTCACTCTGGAGGTAGGCAAGGAGAATAATTTTATTGTAATATTAACTCATCAGTGCAGTAACTGCAAAACTGAAATCGAATATAAAATCTAACTTTAAAGAATCTGAAGGAAAAAAAAAAAACACAAAACCAAGAAAACCGCAAAACCCCCATGATATTTACCTGCGACTGGTTGTTTTCTTTTCTGTCTTAGTTTCTTCCTCTTGAAGTTGCTGTTTCGCATTTTCACTTGCATCAATTTTCAACTTCTTGGCAATGCGTTCTTTTATTTGAAGTCTCTCACTGCTGGCAGCTTCACCTTCTACACTATCAGCATCTTCATCGTGTTCTTCCTCCTTTATGGATTTAAAATTGTAAAACTGCTCCTTCAGGTTTTTTTTTCTTTTTTACTACAGATGTTGAATATGGAAAATTTTTCTAAGACAATCAGTTACAAGAAAGAAAGAAAAATACTTGATTTCAAAGCAAACTTTTCAAACAAATGTCTCTGCATTTTCTTCAGAGGGAACAAAAAATTAGAACTATGCTAACTGAATATTTTTTCGTACACAAATTACATCTTTTTGTAAGGCTTAAAAAACTTTTGTATGGCCTATTCTAGACTGTAAACCCTTACAGGTCTGTAGAAGATCTCACAGCTATGTAGTATTAGTCTGGCCACTGTTCATGAATCCAAAATTTGACCAAGGCAATACATTAAACATCTCCTCCAATTTCCCTTAAGAATAAAACAAAATGTATTAAGAAGCTCCTGCCACAGGACTGTACTACAGTCATGGTGGCATTGAAGAGGTTTGCCCACCAGTCTCCATGAGACAATTTACAAACACCACATTGATAAGCAGGCTGTGAAAAACCTGAGAAAAATCTATTGTCCTGACTTGCTACAGAGGTACTATGCTTACAGGCCTAGCAGAGGAAGCAAAGAGAATAAACGACCTTGTTCGAAGACATTTGGAGTGATAAATAAGCCATTCCTCTCAGTAATGAAGAAGATTCTTTGGTCTAGTCAGGCTTCTGACTACTCCCTTCCTCAAAGGAGGAAGCCTGCATGAATCTTAAAGAAGGATGCCAGCTCAAAGACTAGCTGGCACATATTTTTATATTTATTTCGGAGTGATGCTACTTAGCTAAAGAAAAAGCGTAAGATTCTATGTAATTATAATCTCAACTACAGAGAGAAAGGACGGACTTAGAACTGGTATTCCAAAGGACTGTACTTTACCTAAGAGACTGTGAGGATGCCAGCGCTTTGAGTGGAACACGCTAAAGACAATGCACGTGTCCTAGGTGTGACTGACAGGTAGGAGGAAAAGGAGGATGAAGACTATGTCCATAAATACGGAAGGGGAGAGAAAACACAAAAGCAGCAAGAGGTACAATTTCGGCAACGTAAGAGAAAAATCAAGAGCTGGATTTCAGATGTTGTATTGCAGTCACTGTTTTGGAATCTTCAAACCACCATACTTAGATTTTAGGTTTAGACAAGAGGAGACCAGTCAGGAATAACAAATAAAATATGTGAATATTCAGCACAGTAAAATAGCTGAATATTTTGTCAACAAAATAATTAAAAGGTTGTTGTTGAGGTTTTGTCTGTTCTTTTTTAAATACAGGAAAGAGAAATGTAGGTCAGGATCAGCATTTCACTTGATTTCCTGAAGTACTGCTTGACAGAGCAGACAATGAAAACTTATGAAGGATTTGCTTACTTGATAAATTACCAGGGAGATGGGATGACAACAGACTTCTATGGCATGGGGCACAACCCAGTAAAGGAATGTGACAGACTGTGTTCAATGTGTTTAACAGTTAAGAATAAAGACAGACTCCTGGTGGAGATTTGGCAAGGGCTTAGGTGAGAGCATTGCTGAAACATGGACTTGGATAGGAGAATTTCCAAAATAAAAATGGACAGCTCCAGACAAATTGAAATTGCTAAGTAGTAAGCTAATTAAAAAAAAAACAAACAAAACAAACCAACTGCAGAAATCTGATTAACAGGAAGGGTTTCCAAGGATGGTATTTTAAACTGGGAGAGAAAAAGTGGTTCTACTTGTCCAGCTCAGTTGAATTCCCTGCTTTCCAAATCTCCCATTCCCCTGACTGCACAGGATTTCACCACTTTTTCTCTAGAAAAACACTGATAAATGAGGATGTAAGCCTCCTCAACTCTGTCCTCTGTACTATTCTCTCTGCCCAGTCTCCACCTTCAGTTCCTCTTCTGTCTCATTAACTCCATCTGATCTCAGACCTTATAAAATCTCATTTTTCTGAAGTCTCATTACCAACTAATAGATTTAACACATTTCCACTCACAGAGGGCTGCTTGACTCAGGAGGGAAGTGGCTGTTCAGTTGAATGACGGTGCTCCCCTAGTGACACAGAAATACAAAACTGCCTGCCTGGAAGCTATACTGTTTTTTGCTGCTGTTATCAGCTGCATGGAATTGCCCTATTCTTCTCTTTCCTCTGGAAATAAAAATGTTATGAGAGCTTTTTTGTCCAAATGATGGCTACTGTATGGAACACGATTTAGATGTTTGAGAAGATTACTGAATCAGGGTACCAAGCTTTACCTATTTGTAAGACTAAACAAAACAATGTTCAGCCACTAACTGGCAAACAGGGAGAGGAAAACAAGCTATATAGAAAAGGGAAATGGAGGAATGTCACTGGTGGGAAAAAAAAAAAAGAAAAGTCAGTCTTGTGAAAATACTTCATATGTGTTTGTTAATGACTTTGGCACAGAAAGAGGTTTAATGAACAGCAACAAGATACTGTTAATACAAAGGATCTGACTCTCAAAGGATGAAATGTATGACCTTGAGGACTGCAGTAAGAAAAACAGGGTGGTATCTAATAGCATGAACAGGAAGGTTAGAAGGATAGAGAATAATAACAACAGTTTCTCTTACACGCCAAGGACTTTTTATCTGAGGGAGGTAGGGAGACCTGGAAAAATTATTTGTGCAGCTATGAAACTACAACACATTGCAGCCATCGCAAAAGCGATCCTGTTATGTGTTGCATAAATCCAAGAGAGATGATAAAATACTAGTACCACTTTACAAGGCTCAAAGTAACTGCTTGAAATGCTAGATTCTAGCTAAGTTCTTTCAATGCAATGAAATCTAAGGAGAGCCCCTGCAGGTTAAATAAAGCCTTCCTACCTTCCTATTTTCCATGTCATGACATTATTAGAACATTCAGAACAAAAAATAAAAATTTAAATACATACACCTAACATGACCATGTTCTATATTCCCCAAATCCAGTTCATTTAACAAAGGCCTATCTGAACATCTGACAAATTATTAATTAAATACCATTCCTGGAACCCTTCTGACATCTAAATGCTCCTGCAAAGTAGGAATTATGAAGAGTCCAAGAACCTGAACTCATACTATGAATTGTGTAAAAAAAAAAAACAACAAAAAAACAACAAACAAAAAAAGAACAGGAATGAGGCTGGAATCTTCTATTTTTCTATGATCAGACACAAGAATGGGATAAATCCCAACTTTCCTTCACTTAAATAGTGCATCAGGTAACAATGCAGCACCTGTGCATTGTGAACATATGGAGTACAGGACTTTTCAGGATGCAGTTTGGGGAATGGGAAATTACGTTCCTAGTCAAATATTACATTCTTGTCTCAATAGCAACTCAAAGGAGTACCACCATGACCTATGGCTGGAGGCAAAAACATTGCAAACTTCAACTGGCAAACTTATTTTACACCATATACAACAAACTCCTTGCAACTAAAATAGCCTCCATGTTTGGTTGAATGTTACTGCTTTGTTACTCACATTTTCTGCCTTTCAGATGTGATCATCTTCACCAATACAATTTGAGATATATTCACTGAAACTTTGTCTCCTTGAACAAATCTTTCCAACAAGCCTCTCATACACAGATTTCTCTTCGGACATTGCAATTATATCATTATTCATGAAAATTTTTTTTTTTAGACTTTTTTTTAGAAGTAATTTCAAGAGTTTTATTAATGGTTTGTCACTCTGTGGTACACAACCTCTTATATACCTCATCTACTGACTGAACTATCTGCTAAGCAGTTTTATAAAATACAGTAGATAGTACGCAGTAGTAACTACTCTGCTGTGAATATTTACAATAGCCAAACCTTGTATCTCTGAAAGGCCTCCAGCCTTTTGGCTGGAAATGTGATTTGAGCTAATTTTCAGAAACCTCTACAGTAGCTTTTCTTCCCCTAAGGAAATCTAATTCACACAGTGTAAAAAACAAGTCTCACTGTAAAAAGACGTTACTTACCTCACTCACATCCCCTTCTTCACTTGCTGAATCACTAAAAGAAGAAAAATAATCATAACTGTTTTGAAGTAACAGAGATCTAAGACAGTGCTTTAAATCTCCAGTTCTTATATTAAAAAAAATAAAATTGTTTCGTTACCTTCTTGAAATTGTAGTCAACATAGTCATTATATCATCCTCATATTCATCTTAAAATTATCACTTAATACTGTTTTTTATCATTTGACTGTTATTATATCTTCCAATTAAAAATGTTCAAAAACACAGGATAAAACCACACTTCCATACAACAGACAAATTTTAACCATATCTTAAGCCATCCAGAGAAAACACTAATGTATACAGCTAGGGAAAAAAACCCACGAAGAACTCACTTAAGATGCAAGTATCAAGCTATTTCTAGTATTTCATTGCAAATGTTCCATATTTTGGAAAGGCTTCTTTGTATAGGCATGTTTAACTTGCATTATAGTGATAATTAAGTTTAAAGTAAAATTTTTAATTTGTTATACAGCTACAGTTTAATGCATTAAAAAAGGAATCTATGTGAATATACTGAGGCTACATATCCACTATTAACTGTCACAAACTCATAATGAAGACCCTTGAAGATTCTTCCAACACACTATTAAAAAAAAGTTATAGTAGAGAAATAAAGCAAGGAATATTAAAGGAGTCCTAAGTCAAGGAAGTAATCCAGATCATCAAAGAAATTATAAATTTGTTGGATTAAAAATTCATCCAGAAAACTCTCTGAGGAAGTATTACTTAAGAGATGATAATTAAAAAAAAACCAAACAAAACAGAAACAAAACCAAGCCTCTTCCCCCATTTATAAAGCAAATATTTAGAATGCATTCATTCAGATCTGTAATTCTGGTGTCAGTCCAGAACAAGTAGGAGCCACAGTAAGAGTTAAATGGCCTACTTCTATTTGGAACTTGTGGCGTGGCTATACAGGGAACTGCCTTACCAATAACCTCTGGGAGTGTTTTGAAGAGGCTATACGTGGCTGTGGATGATCTCTCTGATCTATTTGGACTCACATAGAATCTCAGACCAAAGTTTTTTAAGAAAACCAAGTAGTACTGGGTAAGTCCATGCATGAATAAAAAGATGGGTAATAGGGAACACAAGTTAGAAGAAAACAATCATTTCCTGCAGTGAAGAAGATCACTAGTGTATATCCACAGTAGTCCATGTGAGAGCTTAACCTGTTCAGTGATCTCAGAAACAAGATAGACAAACAGCCAGGTCACTGTTTTGGTAATACTAAGTTATGCAGGATGGCAAAGCCAAGAGTAGACTGAAGAATTGAAGACGGAAGTGTATGAGAAGACAACAAAATGACAGATGAAATCTGAAGTAGATAAAAATAAAGCTATGCACATGAAGAAAAGGACTTCCACAGCCAGAACAAGTTGCTTACAGCTGACCACCACTGATCACCATGTGTCCCTCAGGGGTCCATATCAGAACCAGTACTGTTTAATAAATTCACTAATGACACAGACAGTGGGATCGAGTGCACCCTCAGCAAGTTTGCAGACAACACCAAGCTGAGTGGTACAACTGACATACCTGAGGGATTAGATGCTGTTCAGAGGGACTTGGACAAAAGAGAGAAGTGGGCCCATGAGAACCTCACAAAATTCAACAAGGCAAAATGCAAGGTCCTGCATCTGGGTTGAAGCAACTCCCTGGTATCAATACAGGCTGGGGGATGAAGAGATTGAGAGCAGTCCTGTGGAGAAGAACTGGTACTGGTGGATGAAAAGTTGGACATGAGCTAGCAGTAGGCACTCACAGACCAGAAAGCCAAACCTATGCTGGGCTGCATCAAAAGAACCGTGACTGTGATTCTCCCCTCTGCTCTTGTGAGACCCCACCTGGAGTAGTGCAGCCAGTTCTGGAGTTCTCAGTACAGAAAAGACAGGGGCCTGTTGGAACAGGTCCAGAGGAAGGACACAGAAATGACTAGAGAGGTGGAACACCTCTCCTGTGAAGAAAGGCTGAGAGAGCTGGGGTTCTCCACTGTGGAAAATAGAAGTCTCCAGTGACACCTTATTGTGCCCTTTCATAGGGACAGAGTTTTTAGTAAGGCCTGTTGCCACAATTAGGGAGGTAAAAACACTGGAACAGGTTGCCTGGAGAGGCTGTACGTGCCCCATCCCTGGAAATATCCAAGGTCAAGCTGGACAGGGCTTTAAGCAACCTGACCTAGTTGAAGATGTCCCTGCTCACAAATGCAAGGGGAATTGGACTAGGTGACCTTTAAACGTCCCTTCCAACCCAAACTACTCTATGATAAGCAAATTCTTGGAGCTGATGTATTTTCATGGAGTTGTCTCAGCTCAATGCTCAACACTGGTTAAAAAAAGCAGATCAGAAGTTTAAAAAGAAATAGGGAAGAAAGCAGACCATCCTTATGCAAGCATACAGATTTAAGATTCACCTAATTTTAGGACAGAACCAAGGTTGGCAAGAGCAACAATAAGTACAAACAACTTCTGTGGGGAGAAAAGTTTAGGCTACAAAAGAGGGCCTAAGTAGGGATTGTGGTAAAGAAAAGTATAAAGAGACTGACTGCTCACTGTCTCATGCAGCAGTCCAGTAAAGATTAGTATTTATTAAATAATGCCAGTAGCTGCCAGGTTCAGAACAAAAAGAGGAGTCCTTTTTACTGCAGGAGACATAAAGTTGTGAATAGAAACAATATCATGAGAGAATGGGGATGTACTTTGATAAGAGATCTATTAAGGATTATTAAACAGATGAACCACATCAAACTCTGACAGTCCCCTGAGCTGAAAGTAGATGGAGGCTGGGTAGACTGCTCAATTAAACATTATGCTTGCCCTGCTTTTACTCTTTGTTGGGCATCCACTGATGGCCAGTGCTGGTGACAGCATAGTGGGTTGGAGAAACACTTGGTCAGATCCAGCATTGCCAATTCGTAATTTCTTAAACAGTGACAAAAAATGAGTATACATGACACTAATCACATCCAACATCCTGAAAGTAAAGCTGTTCTGGAAACTGGAAATCATGTGTTAACCTTTTGACAGCAGGAACTGAGCTTAGATGTGGATCATCCTTCAGCAGATCATGACTACTTTTACTTTTTCCCTTCATGCTCTGTTAAAAAAAAAAAAAAAAAGAAAAAGGTATTATCAGTTCCAGTGTTTGAGGGAATAGATGATGACAAAGGTAATGATAAGAAAAAGATAACTTATTTCATGTAAGCTTTAGCTTAATCAGTAAGTATAAACACTTTTAACGGCAGAACAGAGGAGTTCCAGGAAGAGGAGCATCAAGTTTAAAACTACTGTTGTGATAAACCTTTACTATCATCCTGACTGATACCATCTCACTATAATATTGACCACCATTATTCACTGTTGTCTTTTGCAGTTTTAATTAAATACTGAGGACCGTTTTTCCACCATGTGGTACAAGACTCACCAAGATGTAGTCTGATCGTTAACTGAAGCAGGTAGGTAGCCAAATCATAGTGCTCTCAAGAAATAATTTGCTCAGCAGTAGAAATCAGAATGACTGTTTTTTAAAGAAATTTTTAAACTAGCCATATTTAAAAGGCAAATTCAGTTAAGGAAAATTAACTCAGAGACTACCTACGCAACCCTAGTTCTGTGAATGTGGACAGTTCACAACAGTGTAATATTTAGTTATGACAATGTACTATTTTCCCCACAGCAATCCCACTTCATTTTGCACACAGAATGGATATACATAAGAAGACAGAGCTAAGAATGTGCTGGCAGTGAACAAGCTGATTTCAAACCGCATGTATTTTACCAAGAAATCACACTAATATTAAGAATAATTATGTGAAGAATAATGAAGTACCTATCACCTCCATGAATTTTAAATGGCAGATGTAGATCTACACTATGAAGTACGGACTTTTATGTTTATCGAAATGTAAAAATATCACACAATAAGTGAAGGCACCTTCAAAGGTACAAGTTAAAAACCTCTATCTTTTCAACACGATAAAATTGTAGAATCATAAAACCTGACATAATTTTCTAGTATTACTGCTCAAAACTCAAATATAAGAACAAGATTAAAAACTTCAGAGTTTTTCACAGATATGCAAAAAAAAGGTAATCTTAAGTCAAAAAGAAAAATAGGGATGATTTGGTATGGTACCTGACTAACTCTACTGACTTCCTCCTCTTCTTCTTCAGCTTCTTCCCCAAAGGAAAGCAGGTTAAAATTTCTTTTAAGAGAGAAAACATATTTTCTAGTAAATCTTTACATACTATGTTAATAACATTCCATAAACTTTCAATGTATTACTTTCATACTGTATACAATTTAAAAAAAAATAACCCTTTTTTCCTGCTAAAGGTACCAATTTCACTTTTCATTGCATGTTTATGACTATCAAATTTCATTCACAGAAACAGAAATTTTTCACGTCAAAATGCTTTTTGCTAAGTGTTTTAGTGGAAGAAAAGTGATAGGTGATAAAACAGGTTCAAAAATCTCACAGAACTGAGTCACGGCCTACTTACTAATACATATTAACTTCAGCATCATGTCGTTCACAAAAGAATTATTGCATATTCTTGCCCATGGGAAAGGCTTAAGCTACCTTTTCCTCTCTTATACAACAAACTATCAGCATGCATGAAACAGGTACAGCTCAGCTGATGTAACAGTAACCACTTCAGTCAGTGCAATTAGATTCCTTATCATCTCAGAAACAGTGAAGTAGGTTTTGCTTAAATTAGAGAACGATCTCTGTGCATCTTGGTAAAGCATTGTGTTTCGAAACCAGAAAGAGAAAATTACCAAGCTGCAAATTAAAAGTGAAAGAAAATTAACCACCACTTATGTTGCATATATTTACTTTGTGCCTTTTACTTTGGACTTTTTAGTTTCTTCTTCTGGTTTGTCCTTCTTCAGTTTTCTATTTGGTCTTGGAACAATGTCATCAAAAGGATTAAACAAAACCTGTTAAAAAAAATTAATCTTTAGTAAGTGTTTTGTTAAATGAGTCTGTATTTTAAAACAATATATATAAATCCATGCCAAGTTTTCATACTAGAACACTGTTTTCTGAACACAATGAACAAAATAACTTTAAAAATTTAAATTTCATACCAGAGCATACTCACCTCAGTGCTTCTTATTTTGTGTGGACTGAGAGGTCTCTCTTCCTTGTCAACTTCTACTTCAGCCAGACGCAACATGTTATATATTGTATCCCCTGTAACCTGTTAAGTTTACAAAAAAAAGTTTGAAAGGTCTCGCCTTTGATTTTTATTAATTATTCTGCAGTATGCCAGGCAATTATTATGCAAAGAATTTTGAAAATACAAATGACATAGGAAATATCACTGCCTTACATGTTGTAAGCATGTAAGACTTCTGAAAGACAGCAAGTACAATGTACAAAGGTTTGGGTTTTTTAAACTTAACTGCCAAAGTTGAAGGAAAACAGGTAGCTAAATCTTAATGTGTGAGAGCGCACACAGGGGAAGATGTCAAATTCTTAGTGTGAGCTGTTAAACAGGAAAATAAAAGACATTGTGAAATAAAAAATAGTTGGCTTATTTTCTTTCAGCCGTATCACCAGTGGTAAATTCACCTCATGTTTTTCATTTTCTTGGTTTTCTTGGGTAACTGGAATTTATTTTCCAGTCATAATTTTCTAAAATGTTACTAGTATTAGATGAACTGATTAGTAAGACAGAGCCAAAGTAATATTCAAAAGATTATCCAAAGAAAGCACAACACAAAAATATAATTTAGAAGAATAACAACACCAAAGTAGGTAATTACGGGAAAAAAAACATACAAACATGTCTATTAGACATGGGAAACCCAGAGAACAGAAACAACTTAGAAAGCAGTGAAATCAATTTCAAATGTATGTAGCAGCAGACAACACTAAAATAGCCTTTGAACACAGAGAAACTCATAGTAGTTTCTGTCACACTCAAGCTAGCACTCTAGCCTGTATAGCAGACCTTTCCAAAGATTGTGTGCTTGTTGTTAAGTTCATCTGCACGACCTAGTGTAAAGAAAAATTGACTCCCGTTATCGTGGGGCCCGGCATTTGCCATAGCAACAAGTCCTCTTCGATTAAATCGCAATCGCGAGTGGAACTCATCCTGGCAAAGACAGAGAGAAAAGAACATGATTTAAGTATGAAAATATTTTTTCCACTTCTTTAGCTACATCTTATTTACATCAATATGCACACACAGAATATTTGCTGTTAATTTTATTTCAGACAGTAATAAAGCCAAAGTCTTTTGAAACTTCATGCCAAAATTATATTTAAAAGCTTCTGTTTTCAGCAGGGATTATTTTTAGTCAATGTTTTTTGTTCTTAGTGCCTATAATAATGCAAACAAGTGAACAATCTTGTTTCAAAAGAAACTGTAAACATGTATCCAACAAACACTGATACAAAAACTTAGAAATTAGTATATCAATAACAGAAACATACCAGTAATAAAATTCTAAGTTTTGTTTAACTAACTTCCTCTTTCTCCAATCACTGCGTAACAATCGTTATTCATTATTTTTATTGGAATTATTATCCCCCCAATATTTAGAAAATCCAAAGCATTTCTAAAAGTAACTACATCTATTACATGTATTGTAAAACCACTATTCTTGTTAGCCACTGTATTTAGACAAAATATTCTAATTCCTGTAGAATAATTGAAAGCTCAGTAACAGGTTGCAATAATACAGTACTGCAACAATTCATAGGAAGAACATTTTCTGGACTATAAAAAGACAGAATATGATTACTTTCAAAGCAAAGCTGAAGTGATGAGTAACATACTAATATCATTAAATACCATTAATGGTTCTAAAAACTGCAATATTGAGATACATTAATTTTAAGGAGCAGTGCTTCTACAATACTGGTAATATTTTTTTTCTGTTCTCTGATCAGGTACCAACCCCTTCCACAAACTTAACATTCATGTTATGAGTCTACTCTGTCAGCAGGGAGATAGAAGGCCCAGACACAGGCTATGCAGCTTTCATCATGAATTAAAGGTGCCAGCCACATCTGAAATAAAACAATCAGGCAGAACAGGACACAGCTGCTGTGCATGTGTAGCTTCATTCAGAATCTCAGCCTCCTGGTTAAGAGATGAGCCATCCTAGTAGCAATAATATTAACAAACACACAAAAAACATTCAAAGACCTTTGCTAAATGAGAGACAATATGTGTAAACAATGTACATTTCTGCATCAGAGTTTGCCACAGATCAACACTTACTCTTCACTCTTCCTCGCCTCACATGAGCGTGTGAAGTTCAACATTAGGAAGGTTATACATTTATCATAGTATCAGAACACCCAGAGTTAAGAACTCTCAATTTAAAAAGACATATTAAAAAATACCAAAGAAACATGTGAAAGTAAGTACTATACATGTATAATGATGCATGTCTAATAACAAGTTTGTCTTCTCACAACCAAATAAAAAACGGACTAGGGAGAAGGTAGGCCACCTCTGGAAGCTCTTGGGAGAACTAGCTACACAGGATTTGGAAAAGGCTGAGGTTCTGAATGACTTCTTTGCCTTGGTCTTCACTGGCAAAGGCTCAGACCACACCACCCAAACCTTGGAAGGCAGATGCAGGGACTGTGAGAATGAAGACCTTGCGCCCACTGTAGGAGAGGATCTGGTTCGAGACCATCTTAAGAATCTGAACATGCACAAGCCCATGGGACCTGATGAGATCCATCCGTGGGTCCTGAAGGAGCTGGCGAATGAAGTTGCTAAGCTGCTGGTCATCATATTTGAGAAATCATGGCAGTCAGGTGAAGTTCCCAATGACTGCAAAAAGGGAAATATAACCCCCATTTTCAAGAAGGGGAAAATGGATGACGCAGGGAACTACAGACCAGTCAGTCTCACCTCTGGGCCTGGCAAAATCCTGGAGCACATTCTCCTGGAAGGCGTGCTAAGGCACATGAAAATCAACAAGGTGGTTGGTGACAGCCAGCATGGCTTCACTAAGGGGAAATCCTGCCTGACCAATGTGGTGGCCTTCTATGATGGGGCTACAGAACTGATGGACAGGGGTAGAGTAGCTGATGTCATCTACCTGGACTTGTGTAAAGCGTTCAACACTGTCCCACACAACATCCTTGTTTCTAAACTGGGGAGACATCAATTTGATGGATGGACCACTCGGTGGATAAAAAACTGGATGGATGGCTGCACACAAAGAGTTGTGGTCAATGGCTCAATGTCCAACTGGAGACCAGTAACGAGTGGTGTCCCTCAGGGATCGGTGTTGGGACCAGTCTTGTTCAGTATCTTTGTCGCTGACATGGACAGTGGGATTGAGTGCGCCCTCAGCAAGTTTGCTGATGACACCAAGCTGTGTGGTTCGGTTGATACGCTGGAGGGAAGGAATGCCATCCAGAGGGACCTTGACACACTTCTGAGGTGGGCTGATGCCAACCTTATGAAGTTTTAACCATGCCAAGTGCAAGGTCCTGCACCTGGGTTGGAGCAATCCCAGGCACAGCTACAGGTTGGGCAAAGAAGAGATTCAGAGCAGCCCTGCGGAGAAGGACTTGGGGGTGTTGGTTGATGAGAAAATGAACATGAGCTGGCTTCAGTGTGCACTTGCAGCCCACAAAACCAACCGTATCCTGGGCTGCATCAAAAGGAGCGTTACCAGCAGGTCAAAGGAGGTGATCCTGCCCCTCTACTCTGCTCTTGTGAGACCTCACCTGGAGTACTGTGTGCAATTCTGGTGTCCTCAACATAAAAAGGACATGGAACTGTTGGAACAAGTCCAGAGAAGGGGCACAAGGATGATCAGGGGACTGGAGCACCTCCTGTATGAAGATAGGCTGAGAAAGTTGGGGCTGTTCAGCCTGGAGAAGAGAAGGCTGCATGGAGACCTCATAGCAGCCTTCCAGTATCTGAAGGGGTCCTATAGGGATGCTGGGGAGGGACTCTTCATTAGGGACTGTAGTGACAGGACAAGAGGTAATGGGTTAAAACTTAAACAGGGGAAGTTTAGATTGGATATAAGGAGAAATTCTTTCCTGATAAGGTGGTGAGGCACTGGAATAGGTTTCCAGAGGAGGTTGTGAATGCTCCACCCCTGGCGGTGTTCAAGGCCAGGTTGGATGAGGCCTTGGGTGATATGGTTTAGTGTAAGGTGTCCCTGCCCACGGTGTGGGGGTTGGAACTAGATGATCTTAAGGTCCTTTCCAACCCTGACTATTCTATGATTCTATGAACCTAACATAGCAGGATGAACAACTGATAGAGAATAACCAAAAATTAATGCATAAGATATACAGATACATACCTTGAAGGGAGCTCCATAGATTGAATCTCCACCTGATCCAGTACCAGTGGGATCACCTCCCTGCACTATAAAGCCAGGCACTACTCTGTGAAATATTGTGTTATTGTAATACTCTAAAGAAAAAAAAAAAAAAAAGGATATTAAAAACGTGTAAGTGGTCTCAAAATCAGACTTTCATATAAATGCTCAGAGACTGAATTTCCAGAAAGCAAGTAATGTAATTGGATTCTGCTATTTCCACTGGGTTTCCTCCTCTTCCACTGTCCCACTCAGTGTGACTGTATCTCAGCTATAGAGTAATGCTGGTGACATTTATGAAGAAAAAAAGAAAAACGAAGTGGTATCATATGTTTCAAAAAACACTGCCAATCACCAACAAGATGGTATAAATGAATTATTTTCTTTTCAGCTTTCAAATTTTATCACTGGAATGATACTACTAATGTAAATCAATTTAAACGAGAGCTAAAACTAGTATGCTGTGTCCCAGCCAACATCTCACATAAATCGTTAGCCATACCCATACACCAAATGATTAACATGTTAACAGCATGGAACACAGGTGTCTTCCCTTTCACCACCTTCACTGTACCAAAAACCGGTAATTTTCACAACATGAAACATGTGGTACATTTTGCTTCCTAAGTTATTTTCTTTCGTCTATATACCCATCCATCTGTCTAACCAGATAAGTGATATGAGATCATAAGACAACAAATGAATGAAAACTTTACTTGACATAAATTTCTGGGTTTTGCTTTCTGGTTTGTTTGGGTTTTTCAACAACTAAAAATAAACCTTCAGGATGCTGCAAGACAAAGCAGGATCTGAAAATGTCGCAGCAAAGACAGATCTATTAATGGATGGTTACATGTTAGGATACTCACAAGAGAAATACTCAAATTTATTATACAAAGCATAGGATCTTACACAGCAGTCAGAGAAACTTAGAAAGGAAATAAAGACCAGTTCTTTAACACTAGGACAACTGAATTCTTACCACTCACCAAGAACTAAGAAATTGATTCTCCATTATAAAAGATCTTCACATTAGCTGTAAGAATATGGAACAAGTTGGATATGTGCTGGAGGCACAAATCCTAGACTAATATTTTTCCTTAATAGAGGAGTGCTAAAAGAACTCTTAACCACTTTATAAATGCATACATGAGATAATAGCAGCAGCTAGAGAGCACATAAAGGCACAGGGCCCTTCACATATTCTTGTTACAGTTTTTCCAATAGGGAGCTTCTCATTCTGGTACCCACTGCTTCAGTGAAGAGCACTACAGAGCCTCCATCAACAAAAACTACAGCAAAGGAAACATTACAAGAACTCATGAAAAAAATAAGGTAATAAAGATGGTGATACAGAAATGAGAATTTTGGAGCATGTTCAATACTGCATCATCGCCATTTCACACATACATTAAAGAAGCAGTAATATTTGTAGAGACTTGGTGAAAATAAGCCTTTTCAAGCCTCTGACATTTAATTTTTCACTAATAGTCATCATTTGCTACACTGGAGAAAACCCGTTATTATTTTTCCCCACTGGGTTTATCAATAACCTTGAAATACATTGTCTGACTGTTGGTTAATATTTTCTAAATACAAATAAATCTATTAACATATTAAATTTAAAACATAATTATGACCTCTGTTTTACCAAAAAAACCCACAAAGATTGCATATGAAATAATTTCAATAATGCCTATCCCATTCAGTCATTACCTTCCATACAAAGCTGGATGAAATTTCGACATGCTTTTGGTGCTTCTTTAGACCATAATTCTATATCTATATCCCCTGCTGTTGTTCTCAGCAAAACCTATGAAAAGATAAAGACACCATTAGTTTTATTGTAACTTAATCAATTATCAAAGAATATATCCTGAGTTAAAAAATACACTTCAGAACTCATTATATACTAACAGTAACAGACATTTGAATGTGCCAGGTAGATACTGTTAGTTTAGACTGTATTGCCAGAACACTATCCTAGAAAAAAATACTATATATTCTAGAAACACTACGTAATTCTATATATATAGTACAATATTACATATATTGTGTATATATATATAGTATATAATAAGCACTATGTGTTCTAAAAATATAAAATATATAATTCTAGCCAGAACTGTATCTATTCAGATAGCCTCCATTGAACAATAGTCAGTATTATACATCATCATAAACTTTAATTATTTGACTATTTTCACCCACAATCAAATCCCCTTAAAGTACACACCAGACTTCCCCATTTTCCTGCATTACCCACCAAGTGCACCCAGGTCCTTGAGTGAAAGCAATCCCGTGACTGGGTTTGCCTTTGCCTGAGGCAGGAATAATGCACAGTATCTTTCTTAGCATTTTCTTTATGTGTACTACAGGAACTTTATCACCGTCTACAGTATGTAAAAAAATATTTATTCAGATACAGTTCTGAACTGATATGCATAATGAGGTTTCAAGGACAATGACCTGGTACCTGACACTAGCACTTCCATAATGAAACAACATGGTGAAGAAAAAAATTGCATCATTAATCTCCAAAACCATATAGCTTTTTCACAATACCATTCAATACAGCGAGAGATCATAATAAAATTAAGAACCTAATCACAGAATCATAAGAATGAACTCAGTTTGAAAAGACCTTTAAGATTATCAAGTTCAGCCATTACCCCAGCACTGCCAAGATCACCAGTAACCCATGTCACTAAGGGCCTCATCTACATGCTTTTTGAACGCTTTCAGGGATGGTGACTCCACCATTCCCTAGGCAGTCTGTTCCAGTGCCTGACCACCCCTTCTTCTCCATGAAGAAATTTCTCCCAATATCCAATCTAAACCTTCTCAAGCACAGCTTGAGGCCATTACCTCTTGTCCTATCACTTGTTACCTGGGAGAAGAGACTGATCCCCACCTCACTACAACTTCATTTCAGTTAGTTGTAGAGAGCAATAAGGTCCCCACCTCAGCCTTCTCTTCTCAAGACTAAACCCCTCCAAGGTCCCTCAGCTGTTCCTCATCACACTTGTGCTCCAGAATCTTGAGCAGCTTCTTTTCCCTTCTCTGGACCCACTCCAGCACCTCCATGTCTTTCTTGTAGTTAGGGGCCCAGAACTTAACACAGGATATGAGGTGCAGCCTCTCCAGTGCCCAGTACAGGGGATGATCACTGCCCTGGTCCTGCTGCCACACTATAGCTGATACAGGCCAGGAGGCCACTGATATTCTTGGCTTCCTGGCCACAAGCTGCTCATGTTCAGCTCCTTCAATCAGCACCCTCAGGTCCTTTTCCAGTGAGCAGCTTTCCAGCCACTCTTCCCCAAGCCTGTAGTGCTGCATGCAATTGTACCCCAAGTGCAGGCGACATTATCCACAGTCCATTGATCCAGCCTGTCCAGATCCCTCTGAGCAGAGGCAGAGCCCTTCTGCTCTCCAGCAGACCAACACTTCCAGCCAGCTTGATGTCATCTACAAATTTACTGAGGGTGCACCCAATCCCTTCATCCAGATCCTCAACACAGACATTAAACAACACCAGCCCTAACACTGAGCTCTGAGGGACACCACTGGTGACCAGTCGCTAACACGATGTGACACCATTTACCACCACTCCTTGGCCTCTGCTAAGATACAGTCAAGAATAGATAAAATTGAATGTAATGCTTCAAGCACAGCTCTGTGTTACCTATCCACACTGCACGCCTTGTGCTTTGACTCAGGCAGTGTTTTTTAGAACTATATCACTTCAACTTTAAGCAAACCAGCACCACGACATAAAAACCACAGCCATCACCACACACATACATCGCACACCCTCCTCACCTGTCTTCTTCCCCCCGCTAGAACACAGGATTTCTTCACACCCCTCACTAGAAAGCACTCACGTACAGGCACCCCAGCAGCAGACCCCCGCGCGCAGCCCCCTCACATACGCTGCACTGCAACGCCCATCCCGGCCTACCTTGACTACACCTACCCTTCGCCCACCGTAGCCCGTCACAAAGGGCCTCACCTTGCCATTGGTGGGGGGCTCCTGGATGTAGATGTTGCTCATTGTCGAGAAAGGAGCGTCCCAGCAGGTAACCAACTGCTCAAGCAAGACACTCAACTACCCTTCGCCACTAACTCTCCCTACCACCCCGAACCTCCCGCCATCTTGGGCCCCTAAATGCAGCGAAGTGAGATAGGGAGGAAGTTGCCCAAGCCAGGAGGAAGAATGAAGGGATGAGTGCCCTGCCAAAGTCTTTACGGGAATCACTAAGGAAGAAATTCATTTGAGAAAGACTTCTCCAGTTCCATGCAGTCCCTCTCTGTGGCTTCCGTCAGGTACTGAGGTCCCCTGTCCTCCCTGTGAGTGGTACGGTCGGAGAGTGCGCCGGGCAAAGTCTTCCGGCGGGGAGAGGAGCCGCTGCGGGCGCGGGCCGGGCGGACTAGGACTACGGAGTGAGGCGGCATGGCTTTACCGGGTAAGGGCGCCCCGCCAGATTTGTGGGGGAAGGAGAGACAGCGACCGACTGGCCCCGATGCTGGCGTGTTGGGAAGGGGAAATAAGCGGCGGGGTGATGGAAAATTACGCGGGGAGCCCGCGCGATTGTGTGTCGTAGCTGGAAGCGTGAGGCGGAGAGGGCGGCGGCGGCGGCGGCAGCAGCAGCAGCAGCTTGTCGCATCTGCTGCAGGCCGCCCGGGCTGCCGGTGGAGAAGCGTTGCTTTGGTGTGCACGGCCGGCATTCCAAACCAGCCGGCCTGGGGGCAGCGGGAGGGAGATGGCATGGAGGAGGCCGCGCGTCGGGCCAGCCGCTGGTGAGCGCAGCCCTTCGTGCAGTCCCTTCTTTCTAGGCCTGCGGGCTCTCCTCCCAGAGTTCTGCATGAGAGAAGACCAGGTACTGTGTTCCTCTTGTCTGTTACTATAAGCCACCTTGTTTAAAGTTATATCCAAAGCATGGTTATTGTCAGACTTGTTTTTCCTCCTCGTCGTTTGCTATGCATTAAAGCTTGTGTCCTACTGTATTACTGTTTAAATGGACCCATCGGGAATAATGAGACAGGAACTGGAAGAAAGGCTTGCACGGTGTGTGAGGTATTTGGGTCTACGTTAGCCACACAAATGGCCACTGCTTAAAGATTTCTTGATCCTAAGACATGAGGAGTGCTTGGTTGAAGAACAGCTGAATAAGCCTGAGCCTTGATAAGCTTCTCCTGAGAAAAGAGAAGACCTTAATAAGCTTACTTCCATTCCGGAAGGGGTTCTTGAGGAAGACATCTCATGTTTGCATTCAGAGGTTTCCAAAGATTTTTTTTGCAGCCTTGTGCTCTACTGAATGAGTAAGGTCCTTAGTGGTGGTTGTTGCTGTGTCAGTTGTAAATCTGGAAGATTCATATCTTGAAAGAAGAGAATGAGAACAGGAAGCTTCACAGCATCATAGAATTAATTGGTTTGGAAGGGACCTTAAAAATCATATAGTTTCAATCCTCCTGCTTTGGGCAGGTACAAGTTACTAGACCAGGTTGCTGAAAGCTCTGTCCAGCGTGGTCTTGAACACTTTCAGGGATGGGGCAGCCGCAACTTCTCTGGGCAACCTGTGCCAGTAATTTGATTTAATAATCTAAAACTTCACCTAGTGTAAAACCCTGCTTCTAACATTATTATTTAAAGCATTATTATAACATTATTTATTTATTAAAATTTAAATTATTTAGATTAATTAACAGTTACATTTCAGTCTCAGGAATTTGTTGAGTATTTGCTAGCAATGTTCTTGTCATCTGCTGGATGTATGTTTTGGAAATCCTGGCAAATGGCATCTCCACGTATTACAGAACATACTGCAGTGTGTGCCTGACCATACTGATCTGGCTTCCATGGAATACCAACTCTTTCTTTACCTGCAGGTCAGTTACACAGTAGCACCAAAGTTTACTTTCTCTGAGAAAGCTGAGAGAAAGCATGTAGTATTGTAGCTTGGGTGATCTTGTGTTTTATTCACAACTTGTAGTGAACAAACCAATGCTGTTTCGAGTATTTCTTTGACATGATGTCACAAGACACAGGTATACTTTTGTACCTTGGTTCTTGAGACTTTCTTCTGTGTTCGTTACCTCTTTACCTCTCATGGGTTTTCCTCAAATGATAGTTACAAACCAAGCACCTACACACTGCTGAATTTATAGACCTGGAAGGTGACATGTCATAGTAAGGTTTTGGGATCCACAGAAAACCTTGTGTCATAATAGTATGTAAGTACCCAAATTGCTTAGCTTTCCAGTGCTCTTCAGGACATAGACCAGTGAGTTGTTGAGGTTTTAAGTTATTTTTTCAACCTGGGGTTTGAAGGTTTCCCTTGTTATTTTGAGTAGGGTTTTCTAAAGGCAGTGCTTGTCTCAGTCGAGAAAACTTTAAATTCATGGAGCTGATGTACCTGCTTTCTGGTTCACTAATTTCTGTCATGCATTTCTCCTTGAATTTGCTTAATTATTTAAATAAATTAACCTAGTTATTAAATAAACTGTATGTAGTTGTTTAAGTTGCCTTTTTATATGTTTCATTAAGTTGCAGGATAGAAAGGCACCCTTTGATTTTGAAAATTCAGTTGTGACTTTCATTATGGATATTGATATATTTTTGGGGAGCAGGTCTCTGGGGTTTCTCTTCTTTTGAGTCATGTCCTACTATGTCTGTTTAACTTAACTGTGAGATCAGATAGGGAAATCACACACTTGCTGTCCCTAAAATTTGTGCTATTATGGTCCTCCTTCCTGCGCAGCATTTACAGATATTTTTGTTACTCACTTCACTTTATTCCACATTTGCTTTCTTGCGCCATTAGTTCTTTTTATTTGGCATCATGTTGTCTGGATTCAGAATAATTTAATGATTAGCTTAGCTTTTTTAAAAAAAAAAACTGAACACAATTGCTTTTGTCTTTTTTTTTTTTTTCCCCACTTTTCAGGAGTGATTTTTTTTTTTTTAATTGGCTTTTTAACACAGTTCTTGTAATTAGAATATAAATTACTTCAGAGTTCCCAGTGACTGTTTGTCAGCATCAATGCACTGCTAGAATTAATAAGTAGACCTGTAGTGTGCAATTAGGTACCACTGGAATATCAGATAGCTATTACCATGTTCGTGCTGTAACAAAACAAATGCGTAAACCTTCAGAGGCACAGAATAATTGTTAAAATTATCACAGAAAGAACAGAATAAATCAAATAAGAATTTGGTAGTAGGCTGATGCACAGAAAAGTAGCCTTAGAAATGCACTGGTTTGCTTTGCTTTAAGTTTTTTAAGACATCTTAGTGTACTTAATACTCTGAGGCAGGATCACTCCTGTCTATGTATTGACATTATCAAGCTAGGTTTAAAAGAAGCTTGATGGTTCTGTTTAGCAACACCTAACTGATGAAATTTTATCTTTCAGGTGGAAATAAGGATAATATCAGAGCTGGATGCAAGAAGTGTGGCTACCGTAAGTCTGTAGTAAGCAATATGGAGTTACAGCGTTTTCTTCAGTTTATGATGTTGGAATTGCCTTTTGAAGAGTGAGGGGAAATAAAGAAATGTTCTCCCTTGTTGCACAGATGTTTGTTAGTTTAAATTACCATATTTTAAAAAATTATTTATTTCCTATACATTCTCTAGCTACTTACACCTATTTCTGCATTTGAAAATTCTTGAGTTTTCTCAGGGAAAAAAAAAAATATGAAGTATGCTATTTTATTCACATATGCTACATTTGCAATGCAATTACTTGAGAAGCTTTGAATTGAATGCATAGTCTTCGATATCTGTTGAGATTAGCATTTGTGCTTCTTCTGAGTCTCACTGCAAACTTAAGCAAGTGTTTCAGTTCAACTTAGGTCTGTTTTAAAAGAAAAAATAGTTTAAAATCTGTATGATTTTCTGTGTGAAGAAAACACACTTTGTGTATTCTGTGTTTCAAGAAACATTTCTGTCACAAGTTCTGTGGTTAAATTTAGCTCATGCTTTGCATTATGCTCTGATCATACAAGCATCTCTGTGGCTGCTCTCCTGATGAATGGAGACAGGTCGTAGTGAAGACTTTAGTCTGTTAATCACTAGCTCTTACTTTTACAACAGTGGAGCAGTGGCCGGTGTTTGGCAGTAAATTGTGCTGAACTTTTAACAGCATGATTTAGTCTCTTTTAAATGAGTGTTATGTGAGGTGAAGGGGGAAAAGCTTGCTTCATTATTCCACTGCTGACTTTGCCTCCAAAAAATTTTGTCAGTGAATTGCTTTGTATATCTGTTCTTCCAACATAGCTTGGATATCAATATAAATTTAGTGGTTTGTTTCTACATGCAGTAAAAGTCAAGGTTTCTGGAAGATAATAAAACTTGCAGTCAAATCACACATTCTGTATTTATGTTCCTGAAAGGTCTGTCTTCAGATGTAGGTATTTTGGTATGAAGATGAGTTTATTTCAATAATGACTTGAATTCCAGTGTCTTTAGCTTAGTTTCTCCCAAATCATACCTTCACTTTGGTTTATATGTCTTTATTACTTCAGTAGGTGTACTTGCTCTGGTCACTATTATTGAGATTAACTTAGAAAACTAAAAATACTAGCCAAGCAGTACCTCAGTCAGTATTAAGTAGTGGTTGTAAAAAATTGTCTCGTAAGCAAACAAGATTCTTCTATAACGCTGGAGGAGGCAGAAATATCAATGTAACACACTTGCCACGTTCTTTTTTTAAATATTTTGCTTCATGCTTTTAGGTAATTTCTTCAGGAGGGATCTGAGACTATTGAAAATAAAGGTTGGACAAAATCTTGAAATTAGGTATAAGAGAGAGGTCATAAAGCACTCTTAAAGGGATAACCTGTTGAAATTCATCGAGGTTTCTTCAAAGTAAGCCTTCTCCCTCCTTGTTCACAGATTGCTCCCTAGCATTTTTTCACTTCTTAAAACTGAATCATACTAAAATGTATGTTCTTTAGTTTCTGTTGGTTTTGGTAAATTGTTTTTTTCTTTCTGAATATTTGTTTTGTTCAGCTGGTCATCTGACATTTGAATGTCGAAACTTCCTCCGGGTAGATCCGCAAAGAGATATTGTTTTAGATGTTAGCAGCACTAGCAGTGAAGACAGTGAGGAAGAAGAACTACAGAGATTGCAAGCCATGCGTGAAAAAAAGAGTAAGATGTTGTTGGGTTTTTTTTTGTTTGTTTGTTTTTGTTTTTTTGTTTGTTTTTTTTATAAATACATTGGATAGTGGGAACGCCCATTTTATGCTTTTTTTTATAACTACTGGTAGTTCTTTTCAGTCTGTGCTTTAAAAGGTGGTCTTTTACTTCATGTGCTCAGGCTTCAGGGATTTGCTACACCAGCATCTTTTTTTAATTATCATTAATTCCTGTCATAGCAAATTAGTATTGTACGCATTTGGAACATCTCAAAAAGGGCTTATAAATGCAGAAGGTTGTAAGACTATTACTAAGAAGCTGCTTAGGAGAAAATGACATGGACATTCTGAGTTAATCTGTCATTTATGGCATGTAGTTTAAAAATCTTAAAGTTAATAGTAACTCTTAAAACTAATGACAAATATGACAGTTGAATTTATTTCCAGGTTCTAAGTTGTGTTTTGACTGAAACAGCCAGTGAATTGAATTTAAACATTCATATTTGGAAAAGTACTGTTCTTTCTTTGTAAGGTCTGAGCCTCAGTTGTTTGTCAGAGAGAGAATAGGTGGGTTATTTAGCAGATAACTTGAGTTCATTCGAATTTGAACTCCTAAGAGGCTGTTCCCCTCCCTCCTTCTTAGGGGAGGTTGTTCCACCATATGAAGTTTTAAATACATGAATATTCTTCCCCTGTGCCCCTTGAAATGTCATGTTTTGTTCTATTGCTTTCACATTCCAGGCTCACATTCAGTTCCTACTATACAAATTATTTAGAAAGGAAAAGGGTTAGAGAGAACCTTTTAATTTGCTGGAACATTTCAAAAGAAATGGATAGTCTGCTTGTCAGGAGTACTGAGTTGGTACTGTAACAGCCCTTTCTGTTCCTTTCTGGAACAACTCTCTTTGGAAAAACTTGTTCTCATTATGTACTTTTGGATATAAGGGTTTTTTTGGCCTTAAACTGATTGAAGATGGGTGTCTGCAGGAAAAAGAGCTGTTTACTTGATCTTGTAATAACTCTGTTTATTATATGTTCTTTCTTGAATTGTGGCTGCTATGTGTACTGTAAGGAGATATGGATCTTTAATTTTCCATTATCTAGACAGGATTGTGCTATTTTCAGGTGGCCTCATCTTTGCTATTTTCAGGTGGCCTCATTTTTGCACTGTTTTAAAAAAAACTACTGAGTGCTTGTTCATGCATTCTTGTTCATGGTTTTTAATTGCTCCAAAAGTAATTTGCTTTTTGTAACTCACATTGAATTCTTTAAAATTTCACTTGAGAGCATACTGGTACCAGTAATTTCTATTCATGGTAGCAAATGAATAACTGCACTACCATGCAGACTCTATGGGAAGTTATTTGTATGATAGAAATAAGATTGAATGCTCAAAAGTTGCTATCTGTTTTAAGGATAAATTATAAAGCCAGTATTTTCCTGTTAGCTGACACTGTCATGTGTATTTATAGAGTGGATTTGCATTTCAAAGAATTCAAAAATACTTTTTGAACTGCTATAGAAAAGTCTAAAGTAAAAAATTTCATCCAATGTGATAAAACTATTGCTTGTAAGTGAAATGTGAAGATGCTCTACAGTACTATGAAGTGTCAGGGCAGGAAACAAACATGACCAGATAAGGGGTGACTCTTCTGTCAATTTTTTATAGGCACTATTGACAGTTAACTCAAATGTATCTTAGTTAATGGCATAGCTATTTTTGCAGCGTGAGATGAGGATGTATGAAAGTAATTCAGTTAAGGCTAAGGGATTGTTTGTTTGTTTGTCTGTTTGTACCTTCTAGTTAAATGATCTGTTTTCAGACTTGGGCAATACTTTTAAAATACAGAAGAATGGATATGAAAACCTAAAGCTGATGTAAACATATATAGTCACAGGTTTGCTACATTTTACAGGCCTTCCTTCATTTTTAGTGGTTGGATCAAAGTCATTAGAATGTAAGTTGTATGGAAAGTTCTGCTACTCTGCAAAATATTTCTGAAATTACTATACTAGACCAGAATTTGGAGGAAAGGAAAGAAAAACTTTTAACAGGCATTTTGTGGTAATATTACATTGCTATTGAAGGCACGCTTTTAATGCTGATCTTAACTTAGACAAGTGTTTTGTAAACTGTAACTTTTTATCCATAGATTTAAATGAGGAGGAAGAAAAAAAGAAACAAAAACGAAAAAGCAAAGAAAAAACAAAATTAAAAAGACCAAGGAAAAGGTAACTCTATCCCATACCTATTTTATTTTCAAAATAGAACTTCAGAAATATTTCTGATGTTTGGGTTGTTTCTCGGAGAGCACTGCTTCTATTGATGCAACTTTATTTGCAAGTACATCTTTGGTTTAAAAAACTTCCTGTTCTCTAGTGAGAACTTGTTTGTTCTTTGAGATATACTAAAGCCCTAGGCTTTCTGCTGTGGATTTAGGACCTTGGAAGTCTAGAAAGCTCTAGCAAGTTTGAGGTCTGCAGGTCTGAGAAACCAATGCTACTTCTGACTATTCAGTGCTAGGCAAGATGTGGTGGGAAAAGAACAATGAGTCAGGAGCGATATGGAGTTGGTCCAGAGCTTAGAGAAACCTCTCTGCAGTTCAGAGATCCTAAGATTCACTGTGTGCATGCATGCATGGATGTGTAGACACACACACACTCTGAGTAACATGTAACTATCAGAAGGAACACTTTTGTAGTTTTACTTAGCATGTGTTGACTTTCAATGTTACTGTTACTGTAGAAGCCGAAGTTAAGTGTTACTGTAATTTCAAAGGAAAATGCCATAATACCCAAATCTGTTGTGAATCTGAGTTTTGGCCTGCTGACTGATTTTTTAATCTTTTTTTTCATTTTAGATGAGACTATAGACTGGTTAGTCATTAGGACTGTTGATGAGACAATATCCCATGAACAGCATTGAGAGCTAGGAAATATATAACATATTTGAAGGCCGCAGTATGGTGTTTTTCAGAAGTAATCAAACAGGATTTAGCACCGGTTGTATGGGCATTTATCTCCTTCCTTATTTGCATAAAGTAGCTCTGACTTAAACTTACAGAAACAGTAGAAAAGAATCAGTCTGCTGGCTGTAGTCTTTACAGGCAAGTAATTAATAATCATATAAAGAATAGCATAAACCTGCCCTCTTGAGTATAATAATCATGACTTTTCATTTACTATCATCTTAATTCTTGGATATATGTAGTCACTCATCACTGCTGGTTAGAGATCAATATTAGCAGCTGCAAGAGTGTCCAAATTTGTCGTACATATTTCTCTTAGATTTTGTATGAGAGAAATACAATAAAATTTGTCTAAAGGTGTTACTATAGCATTGGTCATAAGATATTTTAAAAGCTGGAAGCGCTATCATATTGTCATACTTTCAGTTTTCAGTCAATCTGTACTCAGTCTTCTTGAATGTTTCAAAACACAACTTGCCTATTCCTTTGTTACTTATCATAAGGTAAACATACTGCTTTTCTGGCACAATAGTCTAATTAGATAGTCTGATTATCTATCACAATAGTCTAATTAGAAAAGTCATCGTTCAGTTGAACATGCAGACCAAGATATCATAAGCTTTCCAGTGGATGTACATATTCTACACGGTGTTCAATTTGTGACATTATATAAATACTGAAATTAACCCCCCCGCATTATGTTTGTGGCATTATTCTTCTTTATATATCAATCTGTGTATATTTTTTCCTAGATCTTCCTCATCAAGTGCAGCTGAAGAGGATGGGCCAAAGTCAAAAAGACAAAAAACACACAAAAAAGAAAGGGAAAAGGAAAAAAAGAATAAATCTAAGAAAGGAAAACATCATAAAAAGGAAAAAAAGAGGCGAAAGGAAAAAAGTTCACCTTCTGATAGTTCGGACAGTTCTAGTAGTGACTGAGGTGCTGGCCTATTTTTGTGTTCACTTCTATAGAGATGATTTTCATTTCAAATCAAAATTATTATGCTTTGCAATCCTGTTGTTTTAAAATGATATATATATATTTTTAAGAAATCTGTTTGCAAATATCAGTGCTTCAAACTATTAATAGACTTTAGGGAAAAAGCCTGTTCTTGTGTTTAAAGACATGCAAGTCTGATTAGTTCTCCACTCCTAAGTTCAGTTGTGAGTACTTGCGTTTGGAATCCTTTACTGTAGGATATGATAAACTTCAGTTTGCAAGTCTTTGTGTAGAAAGATGTGGATTTAAATATGTGTACTAACAGAATGGGTAAATCAAACCTGGAAATTCAAACGAGGTTTTCTATTATGTTATCATTTAAATAAAGGTATGTTTTTTAGAACATTTTCTGCTTACATACATTAATCAGTAAGTCCAAATATGAAATAGTATTTGGGTCCAGAGAAGGGAAGAACAGGCAGTGAGAAACTGGAAGACATTGCTTCTTCAGAATTATCTTGTAAAATTGATCTAGTCAGACTGTGAAACACAATTCCACATTCTTTTGGCAGGATCGCTGTAAGCAAGCTGTAAACAAGCAAAACCAAAAACTATTACTCTATGATTCTATTAATTTTTCAAAGTCTTTTCTGCCTAGGTTTTGTTTTTTTACAATTATGGCCATTTCATCTTAAGCATAAAGTGCCACTTCCTAACACTAGTTGTCTGTCCAGCAAGATTGTTTACAAAGTTCTAAGAACTATGTTAATACAGCATGTGGTGATTAATACATGAATCAAAATGGGAAATTAGAAGACTGACAAGAATTGTGAAGACTCCGCTCATTCTAATAAAACTCTCACTGAAAAGTTAAAAACCAAACAAGTAAAGCTCTTGTGGAATGTCAGCAATACATCATGTTGCAGTCAGTAGCAAAATATACCATTTGCTATCAGGAGCAATATTAAGCATGTCAACATTTAATAACTCGGTTCTGGGGTATCCAGTTCATGTCTTGTACTGTGGTAGGGTACTGGTGCAAGACAGACTGATTCTTTGGAGTTGAGCAGGTGGTGTATAATTCTACCTCAGAAATGCCTAAACCTCAAAGTGATTATGTTTACAGCTTCTTGAAAATGCTGTTTGTGCCTGCGGTTTCTTTTTTTTTTTTTTTGAGGAGGGAGGGTTAATACATTAGACATGGAATTGTTTCCACCTGAGCAGCTTGTATACAGCTGCAGTATAAGTCTCATGGGAGTGAAAATAAGAGGGAGAGCACCTAGGCCTTGGATATTATTGTGAAAAAGCTTATGTTTTCTGTGATGGGTTAGAGCACTGAGTCAGTACAAAAATATTTCATGGTATTTTAATGGTTACTGTGTTTGGTCTGAAAGTTAGATACCTAAATCTGATTTTCAACATAAGAGAGACATAAAAGGTTGCCCTTATTACTGGGCAACTCTTGGTGTAGGTGCTGTGCTAGGAACATTAAGAATAAAAATACTCATAGAAGCCAAAGAGCAAAGAGAAATTACCTGTAACCTTCTTTGTAGGTCTCTCAGTAGATGTCAAGAGTCCTTGCATCTGCTCTTTTTCCTGCTGACTGTTCTAGTCTAATTTTTCATGTCATATATAATGATTTTTGAGATGGGCTTGGGTACATAACTGGAGACTGGACCCCTTAATTAGCTAATGCCTATGCATAGTTTAAAGAACGCTAATTTCAGAAATACTAATCTAACTAATCTAGTTTCCTTAGGGTTGCTGTGGCTGTTAGAGCTTATTTTTGACAGGCTTAACTCTCTACACAGTCATTCTGTAGAGAGCACAGGAGAGTTGTGGGCTACCCAAGCCAGTATTGTTGCCAGAGGAAATATTTAATCAGACCACAGTTTAAGACACAACCCATTATACTCCACCCCTCCCTTCCCTCCCTAAAATGTTCCTTATTTAATGAGATTAGAAGGGTTACTGGAGTTAGGAGAATTCAGATGTAATATGTAATTCTCCCATGATCTTCCTGTGATCTCGTCTCCGATCATCCCATGATGCCAACTCTGGGGAATGGGAGTTTGTACCCTTCTTGATTTCTGAATCAGCTTCATCTGAAGACAAGGATGGCTGAAGCATTCGTTAACCCTTATTAGAGTTAGTATATCTCTGTGGATAAGTAATCTATCAAACTATATTTAATGACAGAGAATGGATAGAGGCTTAAAGTTCAGGAAAACAACTGATATATATTTTAGTAGTATTCTTTATGCTTCTGTGTAGTTTCAAATAGCCATTTTAGATTTTAGTTCTAATTGCTGACATCAAAAGATTATGTATCTAAATGCTGATAGTGTAACTACTGTCCATGTAGCTTTACAGCAGCTATTTATGGTTGTTACAATGGTATTTTGTACAAGAGCGTGAGACATGAATTCCACTATTCATGTCTTGGCACTTGTTACTAGCATACAGCAGGCTCCATCAGTGGGCATGAGGAAACAAGGTAGATACCTGCTGTTTCCTTCAGTTTTCTTTCCCAGAGAGCAGAAGAAAGATGTGCATATCTGCCACCCAGCTAATAACCAGGGAACAGGCTGTGCTATAAAATGCACCAAAGGCTGGAGTCACTGAATCAAAGCTCTATAAAACTATTTTACAAATAGCTGAAGGAAACATACATTCACAGCACAAAAATTACAACTTCACCATTCTCTGCAGCATGTGAGTCACCATGGAAAATCCTTTTCTTCTCTTTGTTGATGTAAAGTATATATACTTTTTAAGTACCTAAAAAAATTGAAAGTTATTTTCAGCACATTCAAATAGATTTGTAAAACACATTTTAATGTAATTTAAATATGTATCAAATTGGTGGGAGAATTGAACAAACCGTAGTAAATAAAACAAGAATGGATAAAAAAACTTGATAGAAACTCTTCTACAATAAAAATGCCAGAACACTGAAACTGTTCACAAGAAATTCTAGAATAACAATCATCAAGGCAATTATAGGGGACAAAGAAGAATATGAGGGAGGTGGTGATAGCAGAAAATAAGCAATTGCAGAAGAAGTACAAGAGTGAAGAATCCAGAGAATAGAGAAATGCAAGTACATGGACAGAAAATCCCGAAACAGTCTAAACCAGTGATTAGCCAGTACAGGAAAATCCTGCCAAGAACATATTTTCATATAGAAAAAAAATATTACTTGAGAAATAAGATCAGAGGGAAATGTTTATCTGTAAATGCAAATATTTTCCTAAAAATGTTGGAGTGTAAATAATACCAATAAAGGAGAAGAGTCTGTAATAAGAACAGGCTATTCATTTAAACTCTAGCATAGTATTCTAAATGTGGCTATTTACAGTTTTCTGTGTAAGCTAAATATTTGTCCCACTGGAAAGTGTACTGTGAAGAAGAATGATTTATCCTTATTTATCTGTATTTTATATAAATACTCCTGAGGCTTTAACTTAGTGTAATATTTTATAAAATATCCTGGCAGAATTTTGGACATAGAGAATTTCAAAAGAAGAATTAAGTTGAGCTGTAAGAAACATGCTGTATAATAACTGTATATGAATAATACCTTAGTGTTCTTTCATAAGCTGCTTTTATGGATCCTCTATTCATAACTGATGCATCATTAGTATACAGTGATATTCTGAATATAACAGTTCACAAATGACAATGTCTATCTATGAAAAACTCCTAAAAAAAAAACCAACAAAACTGCAGCTTATTTTGGGACCACTCCACTACAGTAATTTAAAGCTGAAGACAGATGGTCCTAAGAAAATGCAAACAAGAACAGGTGATCAACTTTGACAACCATTTTTTATATGTACATCTATTTCAAAATACTTTATCACAGTTTACTTAGTATCGAACCCAGATCTGAGGGGAAGGGAGTTTCAATACTGTTTTAAATATAACAAGTATGAGTTTAAGCCATGGTATGTGCTTGTAATGTTTATTTATCATTCCTACTGATCACTTATTTTCCTTTATTGTAAGTTATTTTGTTATCTTACAGGAAGTTCAGCAAAGTCCATAAAACCCCTCTGTTTCTTCGGCTGTTACATCCCTCCTGGTTATCTGTCACTCTTTTCACTCTTACCTCTCTTTTCTTCCATTTTCAAGGAAAGCATCTGTTCCAAAACACTTGACCTGTATTAGTCTGAAAAGTATGAGTTTTTTGTGATTTGTAGATTAATTCTAGTTAAGAAAAAAAATGCAAGCTCAAAATTAATTATTTGATCCAAATAAATTACTAAAAATTATAAAGAACATTAATCCTGAAATATTACAGAAAAACAAATGGAGTCAGCTCTGAACTTGTAATGCAGTAAAGCAAACTTTTCCATATAAAGATTAAAAATGTGGGTGTATGGGACTCTGAAGTATATGTAATTCACTATGCAGGTTTGAGTTTTCCACATTATGTTTAGAGGGGAATTGGTTAAACTCTTGACTTGGGCTTATAACAGAAGTCTGGGGATATTTACCAACTCAGAATTATTAAACAAGGTAACCATTACAGGAAGAATAATCTATTTTTGAAGGCAACAGGAAGCCTACAACAGTGGACACTAATGAGCTGTCTCAAACAGGCTTCAGATCACATGAACAGAAACTTTTTAAAACAAAATGTAAAAAACTCAGGTACTGATAGGTGTTTCACAGACCTCAGAAGCATCTGGGCATTCATCTTAAAAACTTTCTTAATATGATACTAGACTCAGGGATTTAATTTCAGTATTTAGTTAACCAATGCATGATGGTTTGCTGTAGAAAGGCTAACTTGCCAAACAATTCCAGTAGGTTGGTTAAGCTTTGCTTTGAGGTTCTTCCTCAGTTCAGACCAGCTCTCTAGTGAGGTATCAGAATTAAAGAAGTCGCTGTGGTATTAAGCCCAACTTCAGAATAAAAGAAGTAGGGAAGACTAGGAGGATGAAGTTTTCTTTTCTGGGAGACTGGGTTGCTTTTGCCAAGGACTAGGAATGCAAGGTACTGGAAGAAGCATGAAAGAAAGTCTAACAAAAAAAGGCTTTTTGTGGATTTGTACCAATGAGAACTTCACTATTTCTTTCAAAGGAGAAAAAGCAGATTCTTAATTCTTTGAAAGACATATTTTCTTTTAGATAAATAACCTTGACTTACTTAAGGTAATCTTTTCTATTACATTTCAATTCTACAAATCTGCTTTGCCAAATCTTTCCAAATCTCTTAATTGTTCTGAATCTGAACTGATGTTCTCTCTAGAACATCTGCCAGACCTGTTCCGTGTGCAATTGCTGTTTCTGCTGCTATTGTATCTTCTGCTGACTAAAAGAGATTAATGGTTTGAATCTGGAGAAAGGCAGCTAAAAGAGTGTGGCTCTTAGGTTCAACAACTTTCTCTAGCAGTCTGCCACAGCTCCAGAAGCTTTATTACTTTTCTTCAAAGTTGCAGCACAAAGAATATTAAAAAGCTGTTTTTCAATGCAGACAGTAGAAATTCTTTCTTTAAATTTTCCCAGATGTCTAAAAAAATAATTTTCCAGGTAAAGGCAGCAAATACTGGAGTTAAGTAAACTAAAGGAAGAAAAAAGCAAAGAGGAGTATTTATTGTCCATTGTGAAATGAGTGTACGTCTAGATTCCTTTTTAATGGCTAAAAATTAATAAGCTGTTCCTAATACGAGTGAAAAAACCCCACACTTCATATTATTAAAGGATGTTTTTTGTTCTTTTCTAGGTGATGTAAACTGATCTTTTGTATTCCTAAACAAAGCCTTAATTTATGCAGTTTTTTGCTCTTAAATTTGGTAACTGCATTGTATTAAGTCTCCTTTCATTAAACTGTTACTGATGGAACTCAAAACCAGAAGAAAATTGGTATTTACTCAGTCTTTGAGGAGGAAGGCATTTTCACCATGAAGATATTGCTTTATGAATGTTTACAGAAAATTAGGAAAACTTGACATTTTAATTAGTAATTAATAGGTGTAATCCTCCCTAAATATTAGGGGAGAAGACATAAATAACAGCAAAGAAAGCATTTTAAAGATTATACAAATAAACTGGTGTTAGTTGTCCAGGAGTAGATTTGGGCTGGAAACTGGCAGAAATTTTCTATACATAAAAATGAAGTCCCAGAAGAGCAAGAAATACAGTTTCTGAAAGTTACCGTGTAAGTCAACATCCAGGTTTTGCATGCTAACTTTTATATATTAGGTAGGTTAACATGCAGCCTGCATTATGTATTTACTATATTTCTGTATGATTGTATTTTGCTCTGAAAATGCAAACTTCACACTGTGTGCAGATAAGTGATTTTTAGACAGGTATTTTTATGACATGAAATGCCTGTGAAAAAAAGAATGGTTTTACAAGTGAATGGTGGTTAAAAAGAATTTAGTTTTGTTCTGAAAAGCCAAGGTACACAAAGTTTTAGTAAAGAACAGGAGTTGGTGGAACTTGACATTTTACATGGGTTCAGCAAAAAAGTTGTAGTGCCTTTAACCTCTATCATTTGATCTAGAATGTTCAAACCCCTTTAAGTGTTTGAGCATGCAAGTATTGTTGGGTTGAATAGCAAGTACTGTTTTCCTCAGTATTTTCTCTAAATTGTTTGTTTCCATGCATTCTGATATTTGTCAATGTAAATTTGTCTTTTGGAAAATAAAGAAAATCCTCAAAAAAAATGGTTCTAAATAATCTGTAAATAATTTGTGAATCATTTTATTGTGGGAACTTTTGAACTTTGATCCCACATTGCTCTATTCCATTAAACTATCATTAACATTTATTCTTTTTGGACCTACGTAATGTGCTGGGTCTTTAAAAAGTTTCTTTTCCCTTTGAGTTTTAGTGAAACATAATCTTCTGCATGTGTAAAACAATTTATCCCTTAACACCTCTTCAATTCAGATACTTACCAGGTCTTGATTCATGTCCACTATCTATTAAAAGATAACAGGAGGACATTCCATTCATCCTTGATCACCAATATGCTGTAAGTGGCCATAAAACCTGGGGATTACAGCATGTGTCCATTAGGATTAATAAGGGGTACAATATATAGCAGGGGTTTGAGAGAAGCTGTAAAATTGATTACAAATGTGGAAAGTCTTCAAAATGAGCAAAGATTGAAATTTTATTAGTCTTTAGTTCAGGAAGAAGAGACACAACTAATGTTTCCAGAATAACAAGAGGTACAAGGATACACATATTACCGTACACTTTTAAAACAGTGCAACCAAAAAGGACTTTAAAGACAATATAGGTAAACCCGTTTCTTTCACAGAATATGCTACATTTGTGCAACTCATTGTGATGTCAAAAGCTTTGCAAAATTAATTAACATGTATACATTTGTGTCACTAATGTATATTCCATTGCAATAGATGCAGTAAAAATAGATACGAGTTGTCATGTAACTTGGCATGTTAACTTCCATGTGATGATATGTGGTGGGTATTACCCTACTTAATCTGCCCATCATCCTTTGAAAGTGGTTGTTGGAAAAAAGCATTGTACTGACTTCCTACAGGAATTTCTGTGTCTGTACCAATCTAACAAGATTTTAAAAGAGATATTGTGTGACATCTTCTTCTGCCTTTTTTCTCTTGTAGCATCTCTGCATATTCAGTTGTGTGTTCATACACTGGTTTTTTTGGCATTGATGTCTTCAGAATTAAAAAAAAAGTAGTATCAGCCTGTTTTTTTTTAACTTATGCTAAACCAAAAATAATTTATTAATTGTAATTACAGATTGTATTCCCAGGCAATATTTTTAACAGCCATTAGACATCAGGAGTAATTTTTCCAGAGTTTTAACATTTGCAAAACCTAGTGGATCTGTGGGGATGGAGCCACAGAACAAGCGTGTTGGTTTGTAGACTTTTGATGAAAGCCTGTCAGTCCTTCTGGACATTCTTTAACTAATTACAGGGAACTTTGATCTGATTAATGTGGACATAGTTCATGAGGGATGTGAGGAAAATGTCAAAGAAATAACTTTGAAAAAACGTCATGCTGTGGACTTTGATTCCATTCTTCTTAAAAATGCATTCATGCTCACAAGCACAGTTTTTTGAGTTTAAGGGATCTCCCCATGTTAAATGCCATGAATAGTTTGTGACCTGAAATCTTAAAAGATACTGGAGTTACCTTTTTTTCTGTGCTATTTAAAAAAGTTAGTCATGCACTCCTCAGATGGAATTAATTTTGCTTATGGAAAGACACAATTACCATGAGGACATTTATTTTCCCTTGTTGCATTTAAAGTAGTTATTTGGGGACCCGAGCATAAAAAAAAATATATTTTCTGTCTGGGATACTGAAAGGTGAAATGTGAACAGATCAGTCCAACCTGGAAAAAAAACAAAACACTTTGGTTTCTCTGACTGAAAAGGAGAATATCCTTCCAGAGAAATGCTGGCAGCTCACCTACATGAATGTCTATAACAGGAGCAGTGTGGCTGTTAGGAAAAAAGTTTCTGCCTTCCCTAACTGGGAATTAAATCTGAATTTTTGGTCCTTGCTATAGACAATACACTAATATTTCTGATGATGAGAGAATATACTAATATTTCTGATGATGTGGGTGTTCCTTTCCTTTCTCAACAAACAGCATTTCAGGAGAAAAACTTGGTAGAAAAATCAGTCAGATCAAACTTTGTAGGTTCAATGAACTGATAACCTGAACAAACTGCTTTGGGAAGCATACTAATAACCTACCAAAAAAACTCCCACGGAGAATTTAACGGTGTATGTGTTACCTGTGCAAGAAAACAATACCTGCCTATCCATCACTAATCCCTTACACAGGAAGAAAGAATTTGGTTCTGGATTATGCTGGGTCATGATGGATTGGCAGAAGGGCTCGTAGTCACCTTCTTCATGTATTACTAACAAGGTTATGCTGACCTGCTCTATACCGTAGTTACAGATGGCTATGGGCTTCAGTCTAGTATGAAATAAGTTCTGGTGTCTTGCCTACCATCCTAAAGTATCAATAATGTAGTATGACCTATTAATATCTACTGCTGCTACTAGCTGTCATTTTAGCATTTACATATTCATCATAATTTTTTATCTGTCTTTGTAAATATACTTCTTAAAATGAAAAAATTCCCAAAACTTTGTGTAGCACTCAAAATTAGAAAAAAAAAAGGCATATTCTGGCAATGTAACTAGAAACAAGACAACATTTAAGTTAAATAAAAAACTTTATTAACAATGTAAAACATTTAAGATATTACAGTCTCAGATAATTCTGGCATGCCCTATAAGAATTAGTACTTAGCTATATGCAGACACCATGCTTTGAATTCTATTGGAAACAAAATGGGTTGGTGTTTTTTACATTGTTTTGTTTTCTTTTTTCAATACTCTTCTTTTAATAAATTATTTTTCCCCAAAAAAATCTTGTAGAGATACTATCACCTTAAAAGGAAATCTGTTGCTTCTATGCATTGTACAGTATGTACGTATTATGCTTTCTCTGTATTTACAAGTTCTAAGTATTTTTGTCTATGGTTTGTGTATCATAAATTAAGGTATTTTTCTATGAAGTTTTTAAATTGAGATATAGTGGAAGACTAAATATGAATAAGAGCACAAAAAGTAACTGGAGTTTGTGTGCAAATTCTGTTACAATATTGTTTAAATGTTTTAGAGCTTTAATACTTTTGCTGTTAAATAGTTTTCTATGCTTAAAGACTGTTAGAATATGATCAAGTATTTTAATAAGACACTAATAAGAATATTATACTATGCACAAACTTTTAGCTGCAGTTCAAACAATAAAAATCCCCTTTAAAGTTATCTATTAACTGTTATTCATATGTCTTTGAGTGGTTGAAAGTAAGCATGCAAAACATATTTTAAAAAGTTTTAAAAGCATTCTTAGTTATGCTAAATCTATTCCTCAGCTGGTTTATGACCACCACAACTTTAAACTATTAAAACCCTTTTTTGAAAAGGGGGATGGAGAAGAGAAAAAGGAATAGGCTAGTGTAGAAAATGTACTTTATAATTAAGAGTAGCAATGTTCATCTTTTCAGTGGTCAAATAATAGTGGTTTAATCAAAGTTATAAATGATTTTCTTGGTGCTTCTGGGCTTAATCTTCTAACTTGAGACAAGACAGCATAGTCCAAAGAATCTTCGCTTCCGTCTTCTTACCAATGGATATGGAGTCAAGTTTAGGAGGCTGCTATCATCTGTGATGTAAAACCCCACATTTTAATACAAGCATGTACATATGCACACACACAAGAGTTTTTATCATTTATATGTCCTAGCAGCAGCTATATGATTAAGTAATAGATCCCACTGCTCTAGGCATAGAGAAAATAATAACCTGAATTTTGTGAATAAGGGTCTTGCAATGCTAATAATCTGGGTCTCCATGGTAATGTAACAGAAATTTTGTCAAGGAGAATGCCAGTTTATTAATGAAACCTAAAAGAAATTACACCTCCAAAAATGCAAGACCTAAGCCACAATACTCCTGCATGAATGAATAATGTTAGGGTCCCAAATGAAACCTAAAGATAAGTAGCTTGAGATCTTTCAGACATACAAGTTTGGAAATGTCAATCTTAAGGTAAATTCTGGCTTAATTTAAACATAAAACTGCCCAGCATTATTTGGTGGCCATTTATGCATGTAAGGGAGAATTTTCATTAAAATTGCAGCACTGAAACATCTTGGCACATCAAGAGAAGAAGCATTTGTCTGGAAAAAATAACACAATATGCTCTCCCTGTTTCTGGTTAGCTTTCTAGCTTTTATATTAACTACTTTCAAATTCATACAAAATGTATATAGTAGCGCCAACTTGTGCACTATCACCGAGCTATCTTGCAAAATCTTTAGAATTCACTTTGAATTTGAGCCATCTTCAGGCAGGTTTCATGACAAGAGCTATGCCTCATTATGTTCTTACTCTGGTTACATCAGGGAATTAGTTCCTGCTTCCCTCATGTCACCAGGAAAAGTATATTATTTTATCTATGGATACCATACCTAGAAAATTCCAGAATACCTCATGTGAAACTTGAAAGGCCAAAGTTCAAATAGTAAATTTTGACTCCACTGAATCAGTAGGGAAAATACTTCACCTAGATTTTTCTTTTTGTCATTTCTATTTTTTTTTTTAATGGAAGGCAAACCCTTTAATTATCTTAATTTTCCTTATGTGAAGAAAATACAAAACCTACCTTGATTTTTCAGTGGTAAAGGCATAGTCTCCCTGAGTTTACTTAAAAGGTTTTTCATTTCTCTAATATCTCTGTGGAAACAAAAGTTTAAAGAGATACAATAGAGCAGCAGTTGAAGACTGCATGGGGAATGGCCCACAGGATAGCTTTATATGCTGAAATAATGGAGCAATAAATACAAAAAATCTATCGGGCAAGCAGTTGGTTCACACACATGTTTCAGAAGATGCATACAAGAAAGGGCAGTAGATTTAATAACGGAGCACTTTTAAGCCAGTCTGATATTAACTAGTTTCATCTGGTCCAAATTTATGATCTATTCTGGCACTTCCATATTAAATCCAAATAAATGAACTGGTGGATACAATGTGGTCCTGGTGGCAAAGCACACAATGCATCTTTTAGGACAAGCTAGTACTAATGACAACTTGATACGCCTTATCAGAAGGCTGTAGCTTGTACCATGAATGTTTCATTGTTCAAAAGGAAATTATAATACACATAGCTAACTCATTATATGTATTGCTGCACATTAAGTGAAAATTTAGAAACAGAGCTGTCACTCTCATCCCTCTTAGGAGAATCTGACATGAAATTTTCTAAGTCAGTAAATAAAAAAATGGTAAAAAATAAAAAAATGGTAATAAAATGCTAAGGCACATGAAAAACAACAAGGTGGTTGGTGACAGCCAGCATGGCTTCACTAAGGGGAAATCCTGCCTAACCAATTTGGTGGCCTTCTATGATGGGGCTACAGAACTGATGGACAGGGGTAGAGCAGTTGATGTCATCTACCTGGACTTGTGCAAAGCGTTCGACACTGTCCCACACGACATCCTTGTCTCTAAATTGGAGAGACATCAATTTGATGGATGGACCACTCGGCGGATAAAGAACTGGCTGCATCGCCGCACACAAAGAGTTGTGGTCAATGGCTCAATGTCCAACTGGAGACCAGTAACGAGTGGTGTCCCTCAGGGATCGGTGTTGGGACCGGTCTGGTTCAGTATCTTTGTCGCTGACATGGACAGTGGGATTGAGTGCGCCCTCAGCAAGTTTGCTGATGACACCAAGCTGTGTGGTTCGGTTGATACCCTGGAGGGAAGGAATGCCATCCAGAGGGACCTCAACATGCTTGTGAGGTGGGCTGATGCCAGCCTTATGACGTTTAACCATGACAAGTGCAAGGTCCTACACCTGGGTCAGAGCAATCCCAGGCACAGCTACAGGTTGGGCAGAGAAGAGATTCAGAGCAGCCCTGTGGAGAAGGACTTGGGGGTGTTGGTTGATGAGAAAATGAACATGAGCCGGCTGCAGTGTGCACTTGCAGCCCAGAAAGCCAACCGTATCCTGGGCTGCATCAAGAGGAGTGTGACCAGCCGGTCGAAGGAGGTGATCCTGCCCCTCTACTCTGCTCTTGTGTGACCTCACCTGGAGTATTGTGTGCAGTTCTGGTGTCCTCAACATAAAAAGGACATGGAACTGTTGGAACAAGTCCAGAGAAGGGCCACGAGGATGATCAGGGGACTGGAGCACCTCCCGTATGAAGACAGGCTGAGGAAGTTGCGGCTGTTCAGCCTGGAGAAGAGAAGGCTGCGTGGAGACCTCATAGCAGCCTTCCAGTATCTGAAAGGGGGCTACAGGGATGCTGGGGAGGGACTCTTCATTAGGGACTGTAGTGACAGGACAAGGGTTAACGGGTTAAAACTTAAACAGGGGAAGTTTAGACTGAATATAAGGAGAAATTCTTTCCTGATAGGGTGGTGAGGCACTGGAATGGGTTGCCCAGGGAAGTGGTGAATGCTCCACCTCTGGTGGTGTTCAAGACCATGTTGGACAGAGCCCTGGATGACAAGGTGTAGTGTGAGGTATCCCTGCCCATGGCAGTAGGGTTGGAACTAGATGACCTAGATGTCCTTTCCAACCCAAACCAATCTGTGATTCTATGATTCGGTGATTTTAAATCCTGATTTACTTGGCAGGTCTGAAAAAACTCCTCCTAAGCTTTTTTTCTTCAGAGTGGATGGCATAGTTTAGTGTGAGGTGTCCCTGCCCATGGCGGGGGGTGGGGGGTGGGGGTGGAACTAAATGATCTAGATGTCCTTTCCAACCCTAACTATTCTATGATTCTATGATTATCTCACAAAGCAAGTTACCTTTGGATATGTTTTGAGAGTGGCCAAAACCTGCAAAAATGTTCCTGTTTTACAGATAGGTGGCAAATCAGCAATACTGTGAGCAGGCTTGTAATGTCTTAAAGTTTTCAGGATTTGGTCTTGTCTCATTCATCTACATACAAAATAGCTCTTAGAAATAACGCAGTACATCTAATAAGAAATTTCTCAGATTTAATCTCCAGGTTACTCTCTCAGTAGAACTTAGTTTTATACAAACAAACATGATAACCATTAAAATCTCATCAGCATCTTAATATGCAAAGACATCAGGTATTTCTTGCAAAGAAATGTTGGCCATCAGGATTACTGCCAATCTTTCAATTGCACAGTTAAGAGGGTAAGAGAAGTCCATTTTGACAAACCTGTGGATGATGTTCCCCCTCTCCTAAGGCTTCTACATTGGTAACTATGGGCAGAAGCAACTGAAATGAACTAGATTCTGTGCTTTCAACTTATGAATGCAGAACGGCAGGCCAGCAGATTTGCCTCTTTTAGAGAACCCGGCCCACTAGCAACACAATTTCCCACACTTTGTTTTTGCTAATTACCCCCTGTTAACTAGCCAAATTAAGCATGTCACCTCCCTCTGCCCTTCTTTTAGGAGTCACTCTCAGGTATGATAAATGTAACAGAAATGTTAACAGGTGATTTAATTTATCAATATCTTTAATACTAGCAACATTGACTTCCTAATTGTAAAAGACTAAATAAACCCTAAATGAAAATTTGCTTTGTTTAGGAATGAAGTGCTACACATACCTTTCAGTATGTTCAATATCTGTGGAAACCTGCCATAAATGCTGTTGAATATCCAATGGTGATGATGATGCGTCTTCTAAAAAAGGTACTTCGGAACTCTCGTCCACTTTAGTATCTAGGATCTTGGCTGGGGCACCAGGTTCCTTTCCTTTAAAATATTTAAAGAAAACATATATCCCCATTATTTATTAATTAAACTGTATACTCAGATAATATAATTGATGTTTTGAGCTTGGTCTTGCAGAGTATAAATGAAGAAAGCTGTGAATGCAAACTCTGAGGAAGAACTGCTAATAAAGAGAGCAAGGCACCCATCTGCTAATCAAAGTGCTCCTATATGTTACTCTTGCTGAAGTAAGAGGTGTTCCAGGGAGGCATGTGTGGAGTTTAGAATTTCACATAGTGAGTATTATGAAAGGTTTCACTTAAATTCTACTGGTTCACATGTGATACGAAATAAGAGCCAGAGGGTAAAACAGAACAAAATAAGCAAGGATATTACAGCATACATTCTGAAAGCAGCTTCAAAAACTTTGACACTAAAGAACATTGCAACCCATGTCTCCTAGTATTACAGCAATGACAAGGGAAAACAAGAGACAAAATATTTACTTTGTGATTTTAAAAGCAATATATAGCTGCCACCACTCAGAGCATCATATTTTGAATTTCCATGCTTACACTTGCCTAATTCATGCTCACTATATGGAAATGAAATGCAGTGTTGGAATCAAATGGGAGCTTCATGACAAATCTGCCATGGCTTCTGTCAGGGAGAGAAAGGGATAAAGGATGTGGTCCATGATAGTGGAGAATGCAAGAGAGTTAAGTATTGGTGGGATTTTTTGGCATCCTTCTAAACCTCCTTTGGACTGTCTGATGGTATTCCTTTCTGCAATGCAAATACAGTCCTGGCACAAAGTACATTTAAATAAGAAAATTCAAATTGGAGTATATCCCAGACATGTTATTGAGAATTAAAGTTTTTTCCCTTCTGAGTTCTCTCATGAAATGGAGTAAACAATCTCAGAAAGAAAGAAAAATCTCAAAAAATAGAGAGAAAAACCTGCCAGTGTTTAAACCAGTGATATGAGGAGTTGAGTAGAAAATGTTTTTTCACCTCACAATTGTTGAAATTTGAAAAAAAATTCACATCAGGAAAATTCTGAGTAGTTACTATAACATTTGACAAGGAGTAGCAATGACAGGAATTATATTAAAAAGAATAGGTAAATTACTCCTTTGCTGAAAAAAGAAGATAGTATTCTTAGCAACTCATCTGAATGTCAAACTAGACATTACTTGCACTACAGAAAATACTTGCTTAATGTTTTAATTACTCTTTTAAGTCAGTAGAAATCCCTTCTTCCTGCTTTGCCCTTGACTAAGTCATCTTACTACGATCCCAAGAGATCACATGACCTGATACAACAAGTTTACCGTCTATAACAGACTGGTGTTCTCTCTCCTTTCTCTGCTCCTTACTTTGGTATCCACTACTAACTTGTGCTTTGTGAGATCTCTCTGTGAGCTACTTTAACCCATCAAATGGTAGATTACTGTAAAAAAAGATCAAATAAAATGTGAAGTTTTCTGATGAACTGTTTGAAGTCAGTAAAGTTTTAGGTCAGTAAATAATGCTTACATGTTTGAGAGCAAGCACCAGAGGAAGATCATGTGGCCAGAAGCAGTGGAAGGGAGAAAGAAATAAAGGCATGATACAGGGTGGGGTGTTAATAAAGAGGAAGAGCTGAGTATCTTTCTGGTGGTAACAAGGTATTACGTTGACCCGATTGCTTGTGGAAAAGCAGCCAGAGACTACTTCCCACATTGTTTGTTTTACTCTGTATCACCCTATAGGTATGACTTTCAAATTTTTCTAGCTCTTAAATCTTTCTAGCTTATGCTGTTTTTTTAAAGCACTTCATATTGTACAAGTCTAACAGTTAATTGCATAAGCTTTGTTATTCATTATTTTTCTATTACAAGAAGCCCATTACATCACATACTATTATTACCTCTTACTGCTTCTTTGAAAGAGGGTTGCCCCAGGGAATCCATCTAATTTGCCAGTGATATCACAATTTATTACTTGTGGAACTGGGTATTAGTTAATTCTCCCATTATTTTGAAGTGTTATGTTGAAACTCTGACCTGACTTCTGGTGACATGGTGTCAAGAACAACCCTGTCTATAGAGGCATCCTTCAAGCATGTCAAAGGTGTTTCAATGGAAACAATAGCAGTACCACATGAAATAACAGTAAAGGTTATTTTTTGCAAATTGAGAACAGAAGCACTGAGAATGTAACATTCTTTCTGTTAGCACAAAAGAAAACTCTTGCAGATTTAAGAGAAACAGCAGCACAGATTTCAGTTGAAAAGAGCTCTTTACCAGCAATTCTGTTGTATTTTGAGCAGCTCATGAAGCCTTTCTTGAATTTCAGAACATCTGTTCAACCACTTGAAAACAGAGTCAGCTAATAATAAAGGTTTTGCTTTAATAATGTCTATGACTCAGGCTTAACGTTTCTAGTACATGGCACAGCCTGTAGAGAAACAAAAGCTCGTCAAATCTTCTTATCTTCCTAGTGGTGGTAAGGATAGCTTTTCTGTTACACATTCTTAAAATAGGGATATGAACCCTAAATTTTACTTTCAATTTAGTGAGTAGACTTCTATTAACTTCAGTTGGACTTTGATTGTGCCCACAGTGTTGTTAGAGGTGTCCACACACTTGCTGTTCTTGCCAGTTGACGAGGCAGTCTTTTTACTGTGAAATTTTAAGATAAAGCATGAGTACTCTTTATCTTTTAGCCTCTAATTCAGCTTTTTTTTTTTCTTTTTTAACTTGCATTTGGTACAAAATTAAATTTATCGAATTAAATAATTGTGCACATCAAACTTGAGCTTTATTGATGCTAAATAAGAGGGTAGAAAATGATTGGTTCAGTAAGGTTACATACAACATCTACGATCACTGTGCTTTATGTGCTTCACTTGCTCTGCTCCGTACTGCTAGTCATGCTACGCTGTGCATATACTCAGTCATCCCCTGCTTTGGAGAGAAACTTATGTAATGAATAAAGCACCTATTATAGGCACCTCAGAGCTAGTTAGATTTCACTGCAAATGAACTGGAAAGATTTTTGAAGGGAACAACACAATTTAACAAAGCTGACAGAACCTCTCTCTCAAAAAGAAGGTGGCATTTGCATTAGGCTTCTACCCTGGTATTAAGGATAAATGCACAAGTTACGGATCACAACTAAAGTAAATGAAAGGAGAATGTAAAAAGTGGAATAGGAAAGGATGATATAGGAAGTAAACAAGAAAAATGGTAAATATGGCTAGCAGCCTGAGGAACTTCATTCCTGACACACACGGGACCTGCAGAACTCAAGAGACTGTCCTTTGTTATTATGAAGCAAAACACAGTAGGAACAAATCTGTGGTAGAAGTTGCATTGTCCTCCTTCCATGCCTGTTTTTGTTCTGTTCATTTTGGTCTCTTCACAGTGTCCACGCGAGAAGGGGCAAATCTCTGGATTTTTTAACTGATTGTTTCTCCACATTTGTGTGCTTCTCTCTCATGTCTTATCCTTCTTGTGTAAGTTGTAGGTGTAAGTAATTATACATATCTACTACCAGTTTTTAAATAGATTGCTGAGACAGTAGTAATTCCATTAAACAATCATTCCTTTATCCTCCAAACAAAAATCCCATCACTGAATTGAGGGTTTATTTTTGTAATCTGTAACACAAGTTATCACAGGCTTTTAAGCACTATTTTAAGGAAATAACATGTTGTTATTACAAGATGCATACTGGAAAAGCAACACTATTAACTTCTAGAGTGGTATACGATACACAATTATCTGTGATTTCATATCAAATCTGTGATTTTATGTACCAAGAATGCAGGAATTACTTGCCTCAAACTCAGCACAAATAGCTACCAGTTTCAGACCTTATATTTCTTTGACAAGGCAGCTTTAACTATTTTTACAGCATGTTTTGAACTCTGGAGAACACCTCCAGTTCATTTTAACTATTCCCTCTTGCCTTTGATCTGTTGTATGGGCTTACTCAATTTGTTATTAAAGTGCTTGCTAACATGCTGCATAGCTAACTAATAGAATGATTGTAATCTGCTATTTAGGGTTTTACAAAATACTTTGTAATATATAATTATATAACAAAACAAGTCAATTATACCTGTAGCTTATCCTAAGAAATTAATGGCTTCTATGTAAATATATATAGACATTAAACTTCAATAATGTGCATTTCACAGTGACATGCTATAATGATTCAATTATAACAAAAACATTTTACAGTTCCTCACAATGAAATTAATATATTATTATTGTGCATACATGAATCCACAAAGCTCTTTTATCTGTTATGTTTACATCTAAACATGCAATTAAGTTCTTTATAAGGTATCAGTACAAACATCTGACCTGAAAATATTGGTGGCTGAATACAGCAACATATGCTGAAGTGCACTTAGGAGATCTGAAGTAATTCTGGGTTGTCCCAGTGTGGGACCTTGACAACTTCAGTATTAATTTGGAAAAGGGCTAATCTAATACTAATATAAGTTTAAGTAATCTAATATGGGGATTGTGGAAAAGAGGAATCATAAAGCATATGATCAGCTAACCAAACACATAGCAGCTACAAAAAGCTTCAATTAAGGCTACTCAGGCATGTTTCATTGCATCCTTTGCAGACTTTCTGAATGTTGGAACTTTGCAGTCATAATGTATTTTCAACACTTGGCTTTTTGGGTGTATATATCTTAGAAAAGAATTATAGAGAGCACTTACCTCACTTTACTTACTGCATAACACAGCTGGAAATATTTATGACTTTTGGCCCCACTGTGACTATCACATCTCAAAGGAATAACAGACTATATAAATTTTCTAGCAGAGTGTGTATGACAGCAGTAAGTTAAAAGCACTGCAAATATGCAAGAAATTTCTGTACAGGAAGCTTGATATATATACTATACATTATATATAGGACTGTCTGTTCTGTACAACAGAAAGAACAGAAAGAAAGAGATGAGAAGACCAGTACTGTGAAAGATAGTGAAGATACGCAGGGCTCAGCCCTTCAAATTGTAGTTGGTGTTTTGTTAAAAAGCATCTGTTTCCCAGTAGGGAGCACTGAGTTTCTCTTGGGAAAAGAGCATCAGCATCAGCCCGCTGCCTTAGCTTTATCAGTTCTATAGTTTGTTTGATAACATCTGGTCAAGATACTAGTACCCACATTAATATATATTAACTGAAGTTTGCTGAGAAAAGCCTGCATGTCATCCTACTTGAGTATCTGCTGCTTGAGGAAGAACACAAATTGGTGAAGTCTCATGGGAGAGTTAAAAACCTTACAAACTACTTATTCAACAGTTAACGGTATTAGAAAATGAAAAAATTACATCCAAATGGAAAATATTACCTTCAAAAATGAGCTTCAAGACACAATAATGACATCAGATATGCATATTTATGAATTAAGCAAAGATTTTTTTCTAAGGGTAGTACAATTTATACACAAGGAAAATTATTAATCTTTTTTTAATATGGTCACTCAGATGGTGAAGAACTAAACAGGTGAAAAAGTAAAAAAAGCTATATATTAGAAACAGCACAATGATTTTATGATGGTGAAGTTACCAGCTCCTTCATTGCCCAAGATAAATTTATGGTACCTTGCCTACACTGCAATACCATTCTCCATAAGAAATTAAAGAAAGGTTATGGGCTCATTCTGCTCCTTGGAAAATAGCATGTTTTGGCAGAAGATACAATAAATAGGTTGCAAAGCCATCTAATCTAATACCCTACTGAAAGCAGGGTCAACTTGCATCACATTATTCACGGCTATTTGAGTTATCAGTATCTCCAAGGATGGAGATTTCACATCCTCTTTGGGTGCCTGTTACAGTATATGACTACTTTCACTGTGAAAAACCCCATATAACTGGAATTTCCCTTGTGGCATGATAGCTTTAAAATACCTCTAGGTGCTGTAAACACCCATTATTTACTATACAAGATCAATGTTCTATTGGCTAAGTTCCAAAATTCAAATTACGTGAATCCCTGCAATTGTACAGGTTTTGCCTACTATGAATTTTTCTCAAAGAATGTCACAGAAACTTAGAGTCAAGCTACTATGATTATCTCTACATGGATACAGAACAAAAATTACTATATTTAGCAATGGCAGAATGGCTACCATAACTTTCTCTATGGTGAGACGAGAAAATAATGCTTAACAGAAGTACAGCCAAATAGGAACTAAGCTGGCCCATACTATAATGCTGTAATTAATCTTATCCAATTTAGACATCTAATGGCTTGATATTAAGTTATTAATGTAGATTCCATCCAAAGGCAAAAGGGAGAGACACAGATATATCAGGGTTACTCAACTGTCACCTCAAGCTACTTTCTTTTTGCAATTACAGAAGATGGTTTGACAACTGTAGCCAATGCTAGGAAATGCAGTACAATCTGTCATAAAAAATGATGATTCATTTTAGCAGCTACTGGCAACTGTTGTATGATAGCTCTGTTAATTCTGTCTCTTTCTGTTTTATAGATTTCTTTTTGACTTGAGAAAATCACTGAAAAGCTCAAATGAGCAGTTATAAACCTCTAATTCTTAATTTAATAATAAAAAATAATTTGATTTAGCTGTACCCTATAGTTAGATTTTAAGAATACATTATGAGATCTTTCAGGGTGACAGGAAATGTAAGGTTCATTACAAAACCTACATTACAGCTCATTACAGAACTTCGTCTTGTCTTCACCTAATAAATTCTGCTGAGATATTGTCTGGGGAAAGAACAGTTACAATCGGCAGATATATTCTCCCAATGAATGTATTCCATCAACGAGCAATGAGGTTACTGAGTAACCAGTTCAGTAAATTATATGCATTTCTACATCTTCCTTTTAGTATGTGGCTAACCAAATATGAAATCATTAGAAAGAAGCAGCTTCGCTGAAGCAAGAACATATCCTTTGCGTGTAAAAGTACTCTTTGAGATAGTTTTCAGTTCTCAGTCTTGCATCTAGTTTTACTAAGGTGGGCCACTTTCTGACCATATATATCTGTCCTTTGCTACAAGCTCGCATCTCTGCAGAAGTAACAAGAGGGACAGTAAGGGATCAGTTTAGTATTAAAACCATGCCATATTGCTCCACCAACCACATGCCCTCAAATACTGCACCAGACAAATACCTCTTACAAAATGACTAAGATAGTTTGCCCACTGATCTGACCAATGACAGCTAAAACTTTTGAGATCACTCTTTAAAAAATTATTTCATTCTTCTAAACTTCAAGGACATTAGTGATAAATGCCTGATATGACACCCTTCTGTAAGAATAATGATAATGAAGCAGAAATACAGCTGTTTTTTTAGTAGCTGAAGAGTTTCAGTGGTATAGTTCATTTTACAGTTTGGGGCTTGTCATGGCTTAACCCCAGCCAGCAAGTAAGCCCCACACAGCCACTCACTCCTCCCTGGTGGGATGGGAGAGAGAATTGGAAGAGTAAAAGTGAGAAAACTCATGGGCTGAGTTAAAGACAGTTGAGAAGGGAAAGCAAAGCTGTGCATGCTAGCACAGTTCATTCACCACTGCCTGTGGGCAGGCAGGTGTTCAGCCGTCCTCAGGAGAGCAGGGCTTCATTATGTGTAATGGTTACTCGGGAAAACAAACACCATTGTCAGGGAAGGTCCCCACTTCCTTCTTCTCCCTGCCAGTTTTACATGCTGAGCATGATGGTATGGACTATCTCTGTGCTCAGCTGGGGTTGGCTGTCCTGGCTGTGCTGCTTCCCAACTTCTTGCGCACCATCAGCCTACTTGCTGATAGTGTGAGGTGAGAAGCAGAAAAAGTCTTGATGCACAAATCTAAACCAGACCATACTGGCTACTGTGAGGAAACCTATGCCAGCCAAAACCAGCACAGTGCTTTGTCTATCAGCAATACCCAACCATACCCCCAAAGACCGTGTTCTGTTTTTTTCTTTAAATCTATGTATTTGAGCGATTTCATACCTTTCCGATGAAACTGCAGTGATCCTAGCAGACATACGGACTTCAGCATTTCTGTTGTGTACATTTCTAAGCAACACTGTAACTGGATGTATAGTCTACAGATTTCAGGATGAATTTCACCATCTTCCGGGCTGCAGTAAAGAGAAAAGAATTTGTTAAGAATGGGACTGGAAGGACATGAGGGTCATCAAATCCACTTCCCTGCTGTTGCAAGCAACCACATTATAATCTGCTTCATAAACTATTAAGCTACATGTATATGATAAAAAAACCAGCCCTTATATCAAGCTTTATTTACAAAAATACTTCAGCTCTGCTAAGCTCCAGGCTTACAACAGCTAAACTCGGGCTGTCTTTGGTAAAATTGCATGTCCTTATTTACTCCTCTGCTTGTTATTGGAAAAGGGGTAAATAAATGACTGGGATCTTTTTTCCTCTTTAAAAGCTTTAGATAAGTATATTCTGGTAGATTGAAATGTTCTTTTGCCATCCAGTTTCAGTTACCCTTGCACAGCCACTTTCACAGTCACTGTTCAGTTACAAATCCTGGATTAGGCATAATTAACCCTACTTTAAAAACGCTCATCAGGAAAAAGTCAGCTGTAGTCTTTCAGTTCTACAGTTTCTGCCTGAATTTCTTCATGCTCCCCCCGTGTTTAAATATTGCACGAGGAGGAGAATTTTTTTTCAGAAAAGTAGTAACTATCTCGAAAACAGAAACTGAAATCCAAGGTAATCCTGCACCTTCAATTAATTGTTTAGGACACTAAGAAAATAATTTATACAGATCCAGGAGCCAATTTGCATTCCTGGCTGTAAAATCAGACATTAAACCTCACTTTTGTAGTCTAAGAATACAGCATGGGGACAAACATACTTTTAAATAAATGTAACTGTTTCTGTAAGTGATTTAAGCTAACAAAGTGATTTATCCAGTCATACCCAAAAATCAGGTTTTCAATGCTCCTTCTAAGGTGCAGTAAGTGGCAAGATTGAAGAGTCAGGATTTCAGCCATTTCATGTTCAGACATTCCTGCTATTTGTTTGTTACATAGTGATGTTAAATGGTAAGCTAACCCTCAAAACTGCATTTTATAACAGCTAGAGGAACCTGCTTTTCTAAATAACCTGAACATAATGCCATTTCTGATTACTATTACTAAGAAATAAAAAAAATGAAATAAATTTTCAGCATGCTTTCAGATTTCTAGACTATGAATAATGTAAGTGAAGCTTTTATGATAAAAAGATTGCTAACATTCTTTACAGTGATTGAGTTTCCTGTGGTTAAATTGATGCTTCAAAAGACCCTGCTGTGTATGGGAGAAAAGTAGACTTTTGAATTTCCTTAAGAAAACCAAAGCAAATACATGATTTGCTGATAAATTATCACAAGTAATAATTATATCTTAATAATTATTATAAATAAATTATTTGCTGATAAGTTCTTTGTAGCAGCAACAGATTCTACTGCTAGAGTCAAATTTCTTAATGCCAATTTAGGCCAAAGGTTTTGAAAGCTATAGCAAACAATGTTTATCTAAACTAATAATATAGGTTATTTCTTTTTGAGGGTAAGAGGGCATTATTTATACCCAGATCCAGGGTCCATTCAAAAAGTTATATCCAGCTCTTTTGTCCAGAGTCAAGTCCTTAACTGCATATGAAAACATGTATCTCCTAGAAATGGATCTGTGTTCAAATCCCACATTCTTTCCAACATATACAAACAAAAGTATTTTTAGTGACTGCATAAGCAGTAGTATAACAAAATAAAGAATGCTAGTTCTGAAATACTGAAAATTATGCTTAGAAAACAATATAGCATTACAACACATATACATGCACACAAAATCATTTTGGGATAAAATGAATTTGATTTTTTTAAAACTGTACTTCATTGCAGACTCCTCAAACACTTTGAAGTTCTTACAATATTTTATACTTTTTTTTACCTTGAATTACGTATGTAGTACCTTTTCTCTTGCATTAATACAAAAATGTAGTCCTGGTTTAAAAAGAGTTAAATCTCAACATTCTTTGCAGTTGTGTTTGCCATTTCTTTAATTTTTAACCTATCTACCTGTTATATGAATTGCAGCTGTCAGATCTGTGATCACTTAGGTGATTAGAAATGGACTGCTGTCTCTAAATAAGGAGTAACCATCAATTTAACAGCATTTCTTTTCAAATTGGCAGATGGAAGGGTTTTTAATGTAATCATATTTTTATTAATTAAATAAGATAAAACACATGTAATCCAGATATCAATTTAATTTGTTTTATTATAAATCAGAAGCAGTTCTTCAAAAGTAGACTTATTTCTAAATCATACTCGCATTTTCAAGATCAGCCTCTAGTCCTTCAGTTTGCATATACTATTCTTAATGATCTCAACATTTTGGTAAAACGGTTGCTACAAAACTGGATGAATCCTAAAGCAGAATAGTTTTCTGATGTTTGATATAGGAGGCAGTTCCAGGAATAAATGTAACCTTACAGAATTCACCTAATCAAATACAGTATGAATCAGCAACTAGCCAAATACAGCAAAAGTACAGCATACCACTTTTTCTTTCTCTGGACCAGTATTTTAAATTTCTGAACTTTCCCTGATAGCTAAATTTAAGAACCATGTGGTATGTATTTACATAATATGTAATACTCTTGGAAGCTTTTACTATCCTGATTTATCTGACCTTTTTAGCTTACAGATGAGATATTTTCATACCCCTTTGTGTCACATACTCTTACATGTGCATTGAATTCCCAAGTTCAGCACCATGGAATTCCTGCAGTAGATACATCCTTTTTTCCACATCATCTGCATTACTTACTGTTGCAGGTCTTTTCACATGAGCATATATACAATAATTTCCTTTAAGCTATCCTTACCAAAAGAGAGATTACAAAAACAATTTAGGAGTATATAATTCCACTTAAATTTCCATATTTAGCCTTCAGGTCCAAAATTTAGCTGTTCAAACTTAACGGCTTATTTCATGTAATACTAAGTCCTGGAGCCCTACCAACATAGACACAAGCACATTCAGTGTGTGCTTCAGTTTCATAGACACCTATATTTTCATTCTGAGCAGGGTTTCCTCTGTCCTGAAGACAATTACACAAGTTTTTTTTAATTAGATTAATGTCATTGACTTGCCTATTCCACCTGCAGTGCACTGCTCCATAAATATTCAGATGCCAAGTGGAACCTGCAAAAAATAAAGCCACTACAAATGGTAACAATGACCTTTTTCTGCTCAGTCATGAGAGCTTTTTCTGATAGAGAGATACAGATTCACTCCACTCACTTATGCAAGTAAAGCTGGATCTTTCTAGCTCTTCTGAAAGCTAAGATTCTTTAAATATGAGTCTATCACTAAGCGGAGTATGTTAACTTACATCATGAGAAGATAATTTCCTTGTAGCAGATTATGGTTGTCCTATTTTTATCTGCATTGTTTGAAGTGTTAGAAATCCTTAGATATTTTAGAAATCATGGCCATTACAGGAATTTTATTTACAATGTTGAATCTTTATTCCTTTCTAGCTGTCATTGGCAAAATGAGTAAGGGTCTGCACTCTGGTGTAAGAAAATGTCATTTTACTCATACAGCTATTAAATTTCTAAGAAGCAAAAATGGTGAAAAGCTTGTTTTGTGAACGGTGAAAAGGTTTTTGGTCTTACTGACAGAATTTTTGATTGTGCAAATTAAGAAAGCAGCAATTATATACAAGATGATTGGCTTATAGGCCAATTTAAATTTATCAGTGGCTTCCTATTCACAAGTGAGTTGGAAGAGTAATCAGAAAGCACAGCAATAAATATTTTCATTGACTTTTTTTTCTGTGTTTATCTAATGTATTCTTGTAAACTATGTTGGGTGATATGATTTAGCGTAAGGTGTCCCTGCCCACAGCAGGGGGGTTGGAACTAGAGGATCTTAAGGTCCTTTCCAACCCTAACGATTCTATGATTCTATGAGTCTATGTTTATGAAGAGCATGAGAATAAGAACTAGAAACATCTATGATAATATATGCATATTCTGACCCATTCTTGTTTATTTCCAGAATATGGAGCATCTGTAATGAGACTGTGGGCAAAATTCTTCTCTCATTTGCAAATCCAAAGCAACAGCAGTGACATCCAAGAAAAATATTTTTCATTATCTGAAGTTTATACAAAAAGAATTATTTCCAGGCCACTACCCTCATGGATTTTCTCGAACTGTTTAATAAGCATTTAATTGCAATAATGACCACAAGAATTCCATTAGCTTGCAACCAAACAATTCTCTCCTATGCATGTATATAGGCTTCATTTTCACCTCTGAAAGCCACATGCTCTGATGCCAGTGCACACAAAGATTTTGTTTACAATTCCTGAAGTACATTCTGTGTAGTGGGCTTGAAATTTCCCTTTAATGTGTCATCAGTTTCACTTCCTTCAGTAATTTTCTGTATGTTCAGTGTCATGTCATAAGAAATGCTGAACAGGGGACTAGCACGAATGTAATTTTCAGTGTGATGATTATGATGTGTTTATTATCAAATAGCTATATAAAAAAATTCATATTTACAAAGAAAAGTTCATGCAAACTTGTATTAGTAACCCCCAAAGTCAGCTACCTCTGTTTCAGTTAGTCCAGCTGCTTTCTGTATGAAGACCACTTACATATTCAAGAAAAAATCTCACACAACACAGTCTCATAAGAGTACTATGCTAAACTCTGTTCTCAATGGAGCTGTTCAATAGCTCATGTGGAGCTGAACATACAAAAGCTAGCTCAGCACTGAGCACCTGCCCATGAGCCAAACACCAGTTCCTCATCACTGACTTCTAAGCACAGCTGCCACAAAGCTGTGAATAAGAATTGTGCTCACTTCATGCATCCATTGTGGAAAAGAAATTTTCTTGCTTCTCTCTATCCACTTAGGTAAGATAAAGACATACTGATAAACTTTATGGGATTTCTATACACAGTTTGTGACTTGGGGATACTTCATCTGACAGGGCAGAACTGCTGCCTTCACAAAATGAATGCAATGAATGACCCATAGAGGAAAGGATGAAGGACAGAATTTATGGAATTCTGTGGCTCTGAGAAAGACTCTTGACTTTCCAGTGAAGTGGCAAGACACACATGTTCCTGTACATGAGGAAGGGGAAAGGGTGAGATCAGTGTGCATGTGTTTAATGCCAATGTTTTGCATGTAAGGTAAAGTTTATAGGTCCATACAAGCTGGCATATTGTTTAATATCTGTCAGACTTTACTCCTGTCTGGTCTTCACTAGAAAACAGTAGGCTTTGCTCTTTAAAGAGAACTCAGAGAAAGGGTTTCTTTATATGAGACCTTTTAGTTTTCCTTTTAGTAATAAAAACTGTATGAACTGCCAGATGGTTAGCTTATTAATAACAACAACGACATTTCCCATAATGAGGCCTGTAGGATTATTTATCTGACCCAGAAACACCTGCTGATATCTAGTCATTTGGCTCAGAATTTCCCTTTATCTCTCTGCTATATTATGCTGATAGCCGTACATTAATACTTTTAAATATCCTGTCCCTTTTTTCAGTAGGAATTTCTGTAGTTGCCACATAGGAACTGTACCACCAGCATGCCATAAAGGGTAAAAGTCCTTATTCAAAGATACGAATACTACTCAGTTCATGAGAAACTCATACTACTGTGTGAGCCATACTTCCACAGTTTGAGAGCTCTGACATATATATGTATTAAAGGTACTTATAAGAAAGAAAACGCTGGTTTATTCCTTTATATAAAAGTAGTTTAAGTTCCGCAGTTTCTCAGGCTGCTATTAAAATTAAAAATATAAATATTGTAAATACAACTTCAACAAATAACATTACATTTTCATAACTTAACTACTGCTAAAACCGATGTTTTTCTTACCATAAAATCATGCTTCTTAAAAATCAGGTCATATTGCTCAACTATGTATGCTAATGGAGCACTGACAGGAGGTGGAATTTACTTTTCCTTGTATTTCCCTAAGCTGATACTTAGAACCTACAGAGGGAGCTCTTATACCAACTATGTAGCTCCTGATACACCCAAGAACGGTGAATGCAACTCTGGGTAATAATTTTAAAATACAAGAATAAACATGACTAAAATGCAACTCCTTAGTATGAAAAGATAAAGAAATTCCTTTTTTTTTTTTTTTCAAAATAGTGGTCAGATTATTTTTTTGTTGGTTACAACTGAAAACTACCTTTAGGTTTTCCTGAATTCTCACAGCTGCTCAGCATTCATAGTTCCATTGAAATAAATGAAATTTAAGACTACTGAAAGTGAATTTTATGGGCTAATTCTGAATTTAACTCAAAAATTTTGAGCAGTACTTTACTATCAGCAACATTTAAAAATACATACTGATATATTATCTCTGGTTAAAAGAGTAGCTAAGTTTTATGAACAGTTTGATACGCTTTTTTGTGAAAGTATTGTTTTGACAAATTCTATGCTTAACTCTAAGGAAAAGTATCATTTTTATGAATGGTATCAATAGTTCTGTATTCTAACAAGCTGATGGAAAAACTAGATATTTTTTAGATATAATGAAGACTGTCTTCAAAAGAAAAAGGAAAATAATCTTTGCAAAATCAGATGTGAAAATGAAGTAATCAAATTCTGCCTGACACCCCATATATTCCCATGAAAAGAAAGGTAGATCAACTTGAAAAGCTGTGAAAAACCACTGTCTGTAAACATTACCCTGTAGATTGTCTCTTAATATCAGACACACTGGAGTTTAGAAATATATAGCAGCTACAAATATGATCTGTAAACAAGATCTACCTCAAACATTATGTTGCTTCTGCTGGAATGAAAACTGTGACAAATACAGTGGATGTGATACTCTTACTCCCCTTAGATACTGAGGGCAAGAGACCTCTCCAATTATGGCTCAAGCACAACAGCCTACTAAACCTGCCTCTGACTTTGTACTTTAAAAACACAACTTATTTCTTTATCACTTAACCATTCATCTTTAAAGGTAATAAAAGATTTTCTGATTCATTTTGAATATAAGTAGAAAAGTCATCCAATGACAATGTTTTCGTCTAAACAGATCTTGGGAAACAAAATCCTTATTTGTGTTTCTCCAATCTGCAGGTTTTATTGTTGTTTTGAAGCAGTTGCAACAGTGCTCCTAATAACAGAAAACAGGTGATCACATTTTGTTTAGTTAAAATCTCCAGTTACTCTGGTAAGGCTGATGGAGTCCATTTGGTATATGATAACACAAGTGGACTAAAAACACAATGTAGTGACTCATTGTAGACATTTCTAACCACCAAGTTGATGGCAGTTTAGATGTCCCCATGCTAGAACAATTTAGCTGCAACTTTTATAGTGGGAAATATACTTTTCTAATCCATTCAAGAAAACCTCACCTAATTCCATCGAACTTATCTGATAAACCAAAGGCATGTATGGTCTGCAAGATACAGTCATTTTGAATATGCTGTTATGCTGTTGCTCCATTTCTCTCTCAGAAATACTCCCAAAATAAAAAAAAAAAAAAAAGAAAGAAAAAAGCATCACTTATATTATTGACGTGTTCTATTTTTTTATGTTGTAGTTCTAAAATTCTCTTGGAAACTCACTATATAGAATCACAGAATCATGAAATGGTTAGGGTTGGACAGATCATTTAGTTCTAAGTCTCTACCATGGGCAAAGACCCCTCACACTAAACCATGTCACCCAAGGCTCTGTCCAACCTGGCCTTGAACACTGCCAAGGATGGATCATTTACCACTTCTCTGGGCAACCCATTCTGGTGCCTCATCACCCTCATAGTAAAGAACTTCTTCCTTGTATCTAAATGAACTTCCTGTGTTTGAGTTTAAGCCCATTACCCCTTGTCCTGTTGCTATAGTCCTGATGAAGAGTCCCTCTCTGGCATCCTTGTAGGCCCGCTTCAAATATTGGAAAGCTGCTATGAGTTTCAAACTGAAACAGGGGAAGCTGGAACTGGATGATCTAAATGTCCTTTCCAATCCTAACTATTCTATGATATGATATTCAGAAAACCATTTTTTCCAGCTTTCAGATTTACAGACTGGAATTTTCTAGACTTGCTCTAGAAAGTGAATTTTAATGGCTGAATTAACTCAAGCATGGGCAAGAATTACCAGAGGACTATCCAAACTGTTTCACTAGAGGATATGTCTGATTACAACCATTAGGCAAAACGATGTAAATTTGAGTAAAGCAGCACTACTAGAATAAACTTTCTTCAAACTCGCACCACTTCAGGTAAGGCTACATGTACTGGGTGAGGGTGGCCAGATTTTGCTAGGGGTGGTGATCACAGGGTGGCCTCTGCGTGAGGATGTGAGGGGCTGCCCAGTGCTGAGCATGAGCTCCAGACAGCTTGCGCTGGCTCCCGCAGCAGGATGCAGTTGAGCCCACCAGCCAAGTATGCGGCACCTCATTGAAAACTTGTTTTTACAAAGGGCAGGAAGCACCACAAGGAGAGAGGAAAAGGGAATGAAAAGAGTGAGAAACGAGGGAACATCATGCTCAGAGAATGGAGGAGGAGGCTCTCCACAGCACAGCAGATCTTCCCTGCAGCCTGCAGAGAAGTACACACCCAAGCAGATGGATATTCCTGAAGTAACTGTCACCTGTGGAGAGCCTGTGCTGGAGCAGATTTTCCCAACAGGACTACAGGCAGTGGAGGAGCCCACGCTAGAGAAGAGGAAAAGGGTGAGGAGGAAGGACAGCGAAGCAGAACTATTATGGACTGACTGTAACTCCCCCATTCCCTATTGCTCCTGCACTGCTCAGGGCAGGGGGCAGGTAGACAAGTCCAGAGTGAAACAGCATGGGAAAGGGGCAGAAAATGTGTTGTTTTAATATTTGTCTTTTTGATTCCCATTTACCCAAATCAGTAATTATTTTTATTTTCATTGGCAATAAATTAGGTTAATCTTCCCCAGGTCAAGCCTGCCTTGCCCGGAACAACAGTTGGCAAACAATGTTCCTGTCTTTGCCCCCACCCGGTTTTCTCCTTCCTGTTCTGCCTGCTTTCTCCCTATGTCCTGCTGAGGATTGAATGAGCAAGCAGTCGGGTGGGTGTTTGGGTGGACAAGGCTAAACCAGTTGGGTGGACAAGGCTAAATCACCACACTAGTTAAGCTTAAAATCTCCAATGGGATACTAAGCACTCAGAATTCCAAGTGGAATTGCATGTGTCCTTAATTATGCTTTTGAGTTATTATAAGATTTAAAAAAAAAAAAGAATGCAGGGCATTTCTGTATTTTTTGCAGAAAACAATTCTAAGCACCCTTTCCATTGTTATTCTCTTCAGTCGGCTGTCTCTTGCTTTTACTTTGAGGAAATCCATAAGACTCCTCCAGTAGTCAAAGATGAGCTGAACAGAGCCTTTCATTATCAGTCTCATTCTCACATTATCAGACTCCCTGTTGAAAAGAGGTAGCGTCAAGTCAGCCTCGGTTAGCTCTAGCCCCAGCTGGTCAAAACACCTTGCAGTCTCACTGCCCCAGATTTATGATACCGACTAAGAGATAAACCCAAAACATGACACAGACCTTCCCCAAAAGATCCATGCTAACCAAGGAGGCAGTTAGATTAGCTTTATATGCAAAAATTTTTAAGTTTCCCAAAGAAATGCCTATGCAGCAACCTGCCTTGTAAGCATCTGCAAGTTCTTCTCAAATGAATTCCTCTGATAAACCAGTAAACAGGTATGTGCCAAGCCACCAGGCTCAAGTCCTGCATTCCTCCATATTACCTCTTACAACTTGACCTTTAACAGCTGAAACTCATGCTGCCTACAGATTCCCCTTTTGATTTTAGTTAAGGTTCTAAGTTATTTAAAGTGTCCCTTAATCAGATACTACTCACTAATGAATTATTTATAAACTATCTTTCAAAGTCCACAAAACTTAAATGGTAAGAATTCATACCTACACCTTTGTGCCATTCCTGTGGTTAACAGCTGGAAAGAGAATGTCTGAAAATTACTAAAACCAAGTATCTCATGGTGGGATGATCTATGATATTTGTTGTGATTTGTGTGGACTAACAGGACAGACTTCCCAGAAATGCTTGAAAATGATTTAAATAGGTATTTGGTGCTGTAGGATCTAGGTCACAACAAACTACTAACATACTGGATTTAGAAGGAACTCTCCTACAGGCAAGCAATGCCCCTGCTGTTGACCATCCACAGGACACTAAACCAGATGATTGCTTTGATTTATGACACATCTCTTTTTAATGTCTCTAATATCTACTTTGAGTATAAATTTTGGTATAATCCCCCCCCCCCCCCAAAGGGCATTCTATAAAGCATTTATGTGACCTGGATGCCTGCTACCTGTTTGTGACTTAGTGTTCTGGTTTTCCATATTTCTAAATGAGAAAAACAGAGCAAATGTGACGAGATGATATAATGAGAAGTGGTACGGAGCAGTGTATTTGCATTTCCTCAAAAGTATGACAAAACACTTTGGTCTAAGGACCAAAGCTTCGCCAGGGTTTGGGTAAGAGCTATATCACCCTAACAATTACTGAAAAGATCTGTATTTTTTCATTTTTTTTTCCTGTTAGTCTAACAATGTCACTGCTACACTTCTAAACTGGAAGGAAAACAGTGCACCAAGAAGATCATTACTAGGTTGCTCAGAGTAAGGTAGAATTCGGGATTCTGGATGTATCAAATGCTTCTACGAGGGCTCTGAATAGGTCATTCTTATGACACAGAGTATCTGTCTACCTTTTTAAAAACAAATACCCAAACACCTCCGTATAGAAGTTTTCCAAGTGAAAAAGAAATTGTGATATGGTGTCAGTAGAAGTACGTCGCACAGTCCCGCCAGATATTTCACAGATCAAATCTGTGTGAGTAGTTAAAAATCACAGCTGAGAGACTGTGAGAAAACTTGCATGTGTCAAAAAAGAGGAGTGAAAAAAAAAAAAGATACAGAATTTAAATTCCCACGTAGAGAAAGAAAGAAATTTTAAAAACCATCTGTTGGCAAAATGTGCTCAGGAAGAAGTATTTCAGCATAAAGAACTTTGCAATTTCTCCATTTCAGGTTTTTAATCCTACTCTACTCTCCCCTTGAATTTGTGAACTGGTGGTGTTTTTTTCCCTTTCCTGAAATGCTTATTTCTGTTTAGGAAGCAAGGATGCCTCCAGAAAGTCTTCATCGGGCATCCAGTATTCTGTATTAGCAGCTGCACATGCATACTACTAATTTCTACTTGCGGAAGTCACATCTGGTGATCTTCAACCTGCATGATGGGACTGCTTTCTCAGCACAAGGCCTGCCTTTGCTCAGCCTCTGTAAAAGGGCTAGGGTTGCAGTTGTCATACTATCCCCGTAGTACCAATCCCTGTACCTGAGGATGGGTAAATTTTTTGGGGTGTAAATGCATATGGGTAGATAGCTCTGCTTCACCAAAATCACAGCGCCAGAACTTATGGAAATAATTTTGCCGCTTAACTATTTGCCATTCTGATAAGGTTACCAACAGTACATTTGTAATGACCTGTCTTGCCATGACAAACAGATATATGAAGTGTCAACTTTTCTTTTTTTTCTTCTCAATAAATGCAAACTTGCTTTCTTCTGCAATGGGAAAGCAGTTTCTTCAACAACTTCGAGCACGTAATTTAATACATTATGACAGTATTTGAATTCTTACGTCAGATCTCCTGGCAGGAAACATTCATGCAGAAAATATTCATATAAAATATAAGAATAGCAAGGTAAAAAATGGAACATAAGAGAGAAAAGAAGTGAAAATAAATGAAATTAAAATAAATGAAAATAAAGCAAAGAATAACTGTTCATATACAAAAACTAAGTGCATTATTTCTCTTATAGTTAAAATGATGTAGTAAAGCTAAATGTACATCTGCAAATGTATCCAGCAAAGAGGATATAATATTAAACAATAGCCAGCACTTCAGTATACTTTTATATATGAACATGAATTTAAATATCATTTAATTGATAGCACTGGAAGGATTCCTGATTAAATAATTCTTAATTTAATGCTTTGTTCATACGGGACTTTAAAGCCAGAAAACAGTTTCAAATATTTAACTGCTATGAAATAAAACTACAAAACAACTAGAAAAATTAGAACAGATTTTATACACCTTATAATAAATTTGTATGTGCTTGGAATTTTCCTGTATAACTCTTAGAGACTGATCTTGTAAGTTTCTGATGATGTTGTTTAGAGCAGTTATCCTTTATTGTTTGGTACTCAACATCTTACTAGAGCACCATGCACTGAAGCTCACAATAAATGAATCCTTTCTTAGATAACTGCAGAAATCTAGCACTTGAAGGGGCATGACAGACTATGGGTCATTTTATTGCGTGGTCCTGCACAATTACCTTAGCAACTGCACTGGCTGATTCCAGTGAGGGGCACAGAATCAAAATTGGGTGGGTTTGTTTTTTCTTTTTTCTAGTTAAAGTGTTTCAGAATATTGAGAATGACTGAAAATTAGTAAAAATATTTCTGTTAACAGGAAAATTTAAGTCCAAAATTCAGAAAGGATTTAATAAATCAGAATACTTATTAAATAAAACAGTGTATGTGGAACTCTAAGAGCCCATGTTGGAAGTTTTTTCTACTGCACAACTTAATTATTTCATGTTCTCACTTCCTTTGAGATATATGAACATATTGCTAAGCTAGTCTGGATTTAGAAGATTCAGTGAGATTCAGAAGTAATTTTCTGGAAACAGTATGATCAAAGCTGTACAGAACCAAGATAAACAGAGTGTCTAACACTAAAAATTGCAGCTATGTGGGATTTCTTAATCAGACAGTATTTAAGAAAATGATCAGGAAAGAAACATTTAAAACTCATGACTAAATTCTCAGCTTTGGCATCAGCTGCGTTTCAGCATAAATCTAGAGAAGAAAATTAATGAAATATGCCAGTGAGACAGATCTTAAAGCAGTGGGCCTCAAGGGGACATAAAGGTGCTCTTCTTGACTATTTTGGTTACAGATCAGCCAACTGCAACTTTTAATCACACCTGTGAACCTAAGTATGAAGCATCAATATACTTTTTTCCTAGCAAATATGTTTTTTTCCAAAACTTTGCCGAGAAAGAAATTTTACCTCAGAAAAACTGAAATGAGAAAAAGATAAAAAATTTTGATTGGGCTAACATTAATTTTGAACCATGCAGGCTTCTCTGATACCCCCAATTCTTGTGAGCATAGGGTCATTAGCATGACATGACAGACTTATAATTAGATACACTTTAAAGTCTTTAAATACCTCTTAAAATTTAGTTTTAAATCCCATTTTAAAGCATAGATATTTACAGATATAAGTTAGTTTCACTCAGATTTTTGCTCAAGAAGAGCTTATTAACTGATTCCACTTGTGACATGCCAAGACACATGCAGGAGTCATTATGTGCTATTATATGTCAGGGCCTAAAATTCTACCAAATTGACATTTAAAATAAATTAAAAAAAAAAAAATTAGGAAAAAAATGTAATCTCCACATCCTTAATTTAGTAAACACTATAGCAATAATAAAATAGAATATCTGAATATTATGCCTTCCCTTGAAAGACTGAAATATGATGCAGGAAAAGCATTAAATAGTATAGTATTTTTCAGAGATAATAAGCACAGGTATCCCACAGTTCTTGCTCCTATAGATGTACCTAACAGCTGGATTCTCTGGCTGATTAGTCTCTGAGAAAATTGCTTTCACAGAAGAAGCATGGAAAGTTTTTTATGTCAAATGTGATAACACATTCTGAAGGAAAGGCAAACCGGGGCAAGAGAAAGGCACTAAGTTACAGAATACTTGCACAAATGACCTGAACTTGCACAAATGGTCTGAACAAGGTCAGCTCTGATTCTGCAGCATTTCTAAAGGGACCCTGCCACTGTAATTCAGGCTCCAAATTTCTCAGGCTATGTATCTTGTTTTTCTTCAATTTCTGATGTAAAAGGTTTCTATACCTTAAAATAGTGGTGTGAAACACTGGTTATTTCAAGCATTGCTACAGATAAATAGGCTTACCAATGGCTAGAATACTTCGTTATTCCTGACTTAGATTTAGAAAAACAACTCCCCTGGAATCTAACTTTGGTGAAATGCTGCACATGCATAGCAGAGAAGAGTATTCCAGTGAAGGACTTCAAATACTGCAACACCTTACTATTTGGTTTCCTCTTCCAGGCTGGAGCTTGGGACCCAGAATGGAGAGCTGAATGCAGAAGACATGTCAAAACAGAAGCCAAATCACCCTAAATCTTCAGCCTACTTCAACCCTAGACCAAGGTACCGTGCAGTTGAATTTACAGTTCACCAAATTGAAGATGGAGAATGCTGAAGAATACTCATCATTTATGTGAGTTCTGAATCTCTTTTACATCTTTATGTGATTTATCTGCTTAAGCACAGAAAATACCCTGGAAGAAAGGACTAGAACACAAGTTCACCTTAACACCAAGGAAGCTCTTTAACAGTCTTCTTCACCTGCACCAGCACTGCTTGAAACCCAAGTACCGTGCAGACTTGTGCACCGTTTTGCTCCCTTGTGCATGATACTCTCTGCACTGGGTAGAGATGATGGCAGTGAACCTCCTTCTTCCTGCAGTTACAGCTTCATGTCACAGTGGATGAGCTATGCTGCTCTGTATCTCCTGGGGAGAACGTTGCTATTTGTGGTGATCCTTGAGCATGTGAGCATGGGGCAGAGTCCCAGGCTGCTGGGCTGAGACACAGCTTCTCTTCTGTTAGAGGACCCTTCACATCAGCAGCAGGCTTACCTGCCTGGCTTACCCAGCATGTCTTTGAGTGTCTGAACAGTGGCAGTGCTGCACTGGCAAGTTCTGTGAATGTGCAGTTGAGTGTGAGATGGATGAAAGGGTCAAATAAGTGACTGACAAAGATGCTGCCAGTTCTACTTTTAGCTCCCACATTTTCCTGACTGTAGTCAGAACATTCTTCTAGGAAGTGGGTGCAAGTGGTCTAGAAATTAAGTTGACCCACTTTCAACTTTGGTTTAAAAGAAAGTAGCAGGTGTCACTGTGTTTTGTGAAGAGTCCAAATTGCCAGTGTGTGTCAGGCTCTGAGGATGCTCTGACAGCACTTCTGGGATGAAGGTCATCACAGCTTGGACAAGCAAGAATGCCCCACTTCTGCCAGCTGATTAGGTTTACTGTTAAGCAAGGCTCTAAGCTTTTCAGCTTTGTCAAAGCTAAGCTATACCGTGTCACTGCAGATGTAGAACTTCCAGGTTTTCAGCATTGCTGTTTTGGACACAGAGAAGTAAATGCTAAATTCACTTTTAGGCATGTTTGCCCTTTATTAAATATGACCTCCAGTTATAAAAGACCGTTCTAGAAAGGGAGATATTAGTACCTTGTATTTTCAAATTCCAACTACCTATTACAGCACAGTTCCAAAGACAAAGGTACAAAGGAAAAATGAGTCTTTGGAGGTTAGCTATTTTGAGAACTCTAGCTTAGGTAAGTAACCTTGTTTCCTCCTCCATTATTTGCTTTCTGAATTTGCCTATTAGAACTTGAGATAGCCAACTTAAATGATTTCTTTTTTGACTTGTAGCTTAAATAAACGTATTTATTCCCAACAACAGAATCCACCATAACTCAGTGCCACATAAAATGGTTTTAGCTTTTCCATGTCCCTTTCCACTATTCATTTTTGATGCACATGAGTGGTATAATCAGAGAGAAATTTACAAAGGAATCTAATGAAAATAATGTATGTGTATCTTACCCTCTTGAGAAAGCAGCAAGCTATGTTATACTTACTGTGCTATTGTGTGCTGGTTTGTCCATAAACAAAGTATGTTCACAAAATATCCATGTATGAGCTTAATTCCCCAAACATTTCCATGTAGACCAACTCCCATTAGTCAAAAATGGGATTTGAGTCACTGTATTTTCTTTATAGGATTTTTAAGATTAGATTTTTAAGATCTTACTCTTTCAAATATTTGCAGTATTTCAGAAAAAAAACAAACAAAACCACCATATGAATTCAGGGGGCATTAACATGTGTAACAGTATTGATTCTTGCAATGAATATAGACTGCTCGCTTTGTTTTCTTACATATTACCACATTATTTTTAATATTTAATTACACTCTCACCAGGCCATGCTCAGGTTATCATGGTGCAACCTCTATGAACCACTTACCTTATTCTTAACTTTCATCTGGCTGTTGAAATAATGCTAAGGTAGGATATAGATGCCATTCCTGTAATTCAGAACTCCAGGGATCAACATGAATATCACTCGTCCCACCTCTCACACATACACTTCAAGTGATACAATAGCAGGGATTTTAATGACATCTATGGAGGGTGGAGATCTCCATACATGCTGCTTGACTGGTACCTAGCTTGGATGACGCTCTAGTTTGTTGCTCTGTCTCTTGACATAACTTCAGTTAGCCCTGTTGAGCTAAGTGTTTTGTTTCTGTTCAGTTATACTGCCTGCCAGCAGTGCTTTATTTAACATCTGAAGATGTTAAATTAGAATGGTTTCTTTTATGTCTTTCATAATGTAGCTTTCACTAAGTTATAAGCCTTAAGTCTCCTTTTCTCTTAATTTATAAAATATTTTGCAGCAGTCTTTTTTGTTTCCTTGTGTGCTGTGGAAATAAGACTATTAATTTCAAAGTGCCATAATTTGGGGAAAAGGTGGGCAGTTTAATAAAAATTTGGTTAACCACAGAATGTTTTCATACCACCATAGGAACTGATATAATATTAATTGGGGCTGAAAAATTACTCTCAATCGCTCATTGAAAAAATCAGAAATCTACTGTAGATTTCAAAGGAAAACAAAAGTAGGAATTACCTAAAACTACATACTTAAAGCAACAAGGCACATGAAAAACAAGGCGGTTGGTGACAGCCAACATGGTTTCACTAAGGGGGAAATCCTGCCTGACCAATTTGGTGGCCTTCTATGATGGGGCTACGGAACTCATGGACAGGGGTAGAGCAGTTGATGCCATCTACCTGGACTTGTGCAAAGTGTTTGACACTGTCCCACACAACATCCTTGTCTCTAAATTGGAGAGACATCAATTTGATAGGTGGACCACTCGGTGGATAAAGAACTGGCTGGGTGGCTGCATGCAAAGAGTTGTGGCCACTGGCTCAATGTCCAGCTGAAGACCAGTAATGAGTGGTGACATTATTTGGTCAGTGTTGGGACCAATCCTACTCAGCATCATTGTCGCTGACGTGGACAGTGGGATTGAGTGCACTCTCAGCAAGTTTACCAATGACACCAAGCTGTGTGGTTCGGTTGATCCGCTGGAGGGAAGGAATGCCATCCAGAGGGACCCTGACATGCTTGTAAGGTGGGTTTTAACTTACACAGAGGAAGTAAAGGTTAGATATAAGGAAGTTCTTTACTATGAGGGTGGCAAGGCACTGAAACAGGTTGCTCAAAGAAGTGATAAATGCTCCACCCCTGGAGCATTTGAACCTGGTAGCGTTCAAGGCCAGGTTGGACAGAGCTTTGGTCAACATGGTCTAGTGTGAGGCATCCCTGCCTGGTGCGTGGAACTAGATGATCTTAAAGTCCTTTCCAACACAAACCATTCTATGATTCCATGATTCTCTGAAATATGCTAACATTTTTGTGCACTGCAGTAAACACAGGAGTGCAATCAGAATGTGATTTTTAGGTCTACTTCCTTAACTTTTCTTGAATTCAGGGGCAAGTTACATTGACAACTGTTTTATAGAACCTCAATATCAAAGAAGGAAACTTCAATGTCAAAGAAGGAAACTTCAGCTTGGAATTTTTCCAATAAGATTTACAGTGTCTCTTGTCACAGGCCAGAGTGGACATCTAGAAATAATCCACTGCTTCTGCTCAAAGGAGTGTCAGCTATAGCAGCTACTAAGCAACATATCCAGCTGACTTCTGAGTATCTCCAAGGATGGAGACTCCAAAACTTCTCAGGGCACCTGTTCCAATATTCTACAGAGCTTACAGAAAAAAAGGGGTTTAAAAACCTCTAAATCAAATTTTTTGTATTTCAACCTGCACTTGCTGTCCTACTGAGAAGAGTCTGGCTGTCTTCTAGATCACATGAGTTATTTTTTATACACATTGACAAAATCCCTTTCCAGTCCTCCAGGCTAACCAATACCAGGTCTGTCAGCCTTTCCTCATATGTCAGATGTTGCATACTCTTAATCATCTTCTTGGCCATTGACTAGACCTGGTGCAGTATGTTGCTTTCCCTTTTCTACTATGGAGCCCAGAACTGGATACAGTACTCCAGAAATGGCCTCAACAGCCTTTAGTAGAAGGTAAAGATCAGTTCCCTGCTGGCAACACTCCTTAATGGAGCATAGGAGGCTCTTCAACCTCTTTGCCACAAGGGCACAGTGCTTGCTCATGTTCAACTTGTGTCCACCAGAATCCCCCAGCTCCTTTTCTGCAAAGCTGCTTTCCAGGTGGTTGGCTCCACACCTGTACTGATATAGGGTTTTATTCCTCCTTAGATCAGGACTTTGCAATCTGAACAACAGAGGAGAGCCACTTTCAAAGCTGTGTTTGCACAGATCTACATTGCCATGCACCCCTAAACTCCGCACAGTTTCACTTTACTCAAAAAGAAAAATTAAACCAACCAAAAACCCTACGGTCAACATAAATAGCAGACTGTCACGGAGATAATACTGTCAGTTCTGGTTTCAGCGTGCCAAGTACACACAGAAATACTTGCATTATGTAAGTGTATCAAGTGCTTGAGAATATGAAAGGGACGTTTACAAAAGTGTGTAGACAGTTGTGCAGACCTGTATCTTAAAATACAGTTCTGAGTCACCTTTCCATTTACATCCCAGACTTGGTGTACTTCACCTATAAAACTGGCTTGCAGTTTGATGACTTCTAAAATATCATTGCTGTTTATCACCCCATAAAGCAGACTCCCTTTGAAAACAGAGATTTGCATTCTACCCACCTCCCCCCTTCATACTGTTACAAGTACTATTACTTTGGAAAAAGTAATGCTGTCTCATTTTCTTGCGGCTTTACTTTCTTCAGATTTGACCGTGTCATCTGATACCGCAAGGGTGCACAATGTAATTAATTTGAGATATTGCATTTCTGATAAATTGATACGCAGAAAATATAATAAAAAGACCAAACCATACTCACTTTCTTCAGAAGACAGTTCATTAAAAATCACTAAGAATTGTTAGTATGAGTGTGGTGAGCAGGAATTGGCCTGAAGTTCTGAGAAAACCAACACTTACAGAGTATACTTCAACTCGCATTCCTAGAAGATCACCAACTAGAATTAGGATATTTGAATTTGAACTCTTTTTCTTTGTATTCATCATTTCCTGAAAGGCACGATATTGCTGATAAAGTCAGGCATGCATCTGCTTTTTGAAAAATTTCACTTGCTTCTACAACAAAAATCAGAAAAGAACAAGTGAAGACAAGGATGTAATAGCTAGGAGGCCCTATGAAGTTGGAGATTGAATTTGACATTTTCTTTCTCATATAATCTTTTTTTCTGTTGTAATATTTTTAAACACACCACAATGTAAAGATCTCATTATTCATCCTCAACATTTCCTAAGTAGAAGACCTTTGTATTTAGACAACTCCTAAAATCTTTTCTAAGAACTCATATTTGTCAAATACAAATTGTTCAGATGCATCCTTTGCAGGAAATCCCATAACTACTGATTGCTGGGTAGTGGCAAGCATACTATGGGAGGTATCGCTCTATGCACAGCCTGGTTTTTATATGCTTTTTTATGAGTTCTCTGCTACCAGCAGCTGTCAGATTTGAGCTAGCTGGGGTGATACAGTCTAATCCAGTGCAGGCTTCATAAGATGTTTCCTTGCTACTTCCTTATCTTTGTCATCATGTCCTTTGTTTTTCTTTCTCTCAGTTTTTAGAATATAAGTCTGGCTTTTACTTCCTCCTTTTCTCTAGCTGAATCTCCTTTGTTGTGTATACTTTTTCTACAGCTAGACCTTATTATATAGGTCTTCTTATCATATTACACCACTGTCCTACTATGATGTCCATTTCATATTCCATCACTAATATGTCCATAGTCAAAATTTTCTTCTCCTCATGACTTCTATACTGTTCAGTTTCTAATGCATTATCTCCACCTCAGCATTTCTTTCTCTTCCCGTAATTTCCAAATTTTCTTCTAGAGCTGCCTTTCTCAGCACTCATAGGATGTGTTCTTGTTTTCTTCCTTCCAAGTCTTTGCACATTTCCTCTTTGCTACTTTCCCTAGTCTTGTGGAACAGGTGAGTTAGGAATAGGAATAGTTGCCTCTTCTAGTTGACTGAATGAGGAGAGCATTTAAGAGTCTCCAATCCTGATGTATTCAAGCAGGAGGCGTAAAATGAAGCTCTCTGCTGATTTTCCAAGAAAGACACCAGTCCAAGTAAGATTAATGAACTTAATGTTGTACTGGACAGTGATGCCAACTTCTTCAAAGAAACTGTGCCCTGCAACAGCTCAGGTCACTTAGAGACCAACTGAACATTACTGATGACCTTAACCAATAGAATGCTGATATGAAAGCAAATTTTATAGACTAGTAACATAATCCACTAATTGTTGTTATTCTCTCTGGGTAGGAAAGCAATAGGCTTTCTTTAACAAGCTTTGGAAGACAGAACTGGGTGTGTTACCCAGAAGCTTTCACAGTGCATTTTGAACTAAAGCAGCAAACTAAATGAGCCTTTGTCCAGTCTGCTGACTAACAGTAGCTTCTGAGCAATGCACTACCCTCCTGACTATTTAATACTGAGTATGATTTAATACATTCCTGTCCCTAGTAAATTCCTGTCCCAAAGCATTTTTCTTACTGAGTCTTTTTCCTAACAAATTAGGTTCCCATTCAAGATCCTATGCCGTAAGCACTACATCACTCTTCCTGATGAATTAATGACTGAACTTATGAGAAAACTTATTACTCCTCTCCTGTTTCTTTTCTACACTGAATCCTTGCTGCACCTTCATGTCCCATCTTTCCTCACAGATACAACAAACAAGTTAATTGGCTCATATAGCTTTCCTCAGGTGGGGGAACGTGGGGATGCAAAGCACATCTTGTAAAATGCCTGTTAAACCAAGTAAGTAATTTCCAGAGGGTTTCTAACACCTACCAGTTGTTATGGATATCATATTATTATCACAGTTATTTAAAACAGTTTTAGATTAGCTAAATGTCAATCTCACAGTGACTGCACAACCTTCAGGACATCTTTGTGTATGTGACAGACTCCCAGCTGTGAAATGATTACTTAAAAAAGCCTCCATACTTCTAAATGAGCATGTATCCCTGTTTTGTTTTGGTGTTTTTTTTTTGGGGGGGGGGGGGGAAATAATCCAAGTGAGGTTCTGCTAATCAAATATATTATTTTGATTGCTTCCATGTTTTCAGTGCACTGACTGAAAGGACCTGTGTCTCTTGGCTGCTTGTGTGTTTATTTAATTCTCACCTCAGGAACTTGAAAGCACAAATTTTGTTTGAGGAACACATCAGAGGTCACAATATCAACTTACAAGTCTTTGCACAAAACAACATCTGAAAATGCTGACAGTTGTACTAAAATGACCAACCACTGTTTCCTTCTGTTATGTTTGTTAGTGTGGTCTTCCCTCTAACACTAAACCTATGACAGATTTCTCATATACATTAAAGTCATGAAAGAACTTCAATGGAAATTAAGCAGAGCTGCAAAAAGAGAAAGTTTTTTTTTCTCCCGTGGTGCACAAAGGACCACCGTGAATAAGGCAAGTGCAGAAAGTTCTGACAAAGTGTAGTCAGGGAGGCACGACTCAGGAGTACATGTGTTAATGCAAATAAATGCCCTAGTCACCATGGTGTGAATAACACACAAATAATTAGACTTGGTGTGAGTAGCATGAATACCTATTTTAAAAGACATAGCTATTTATGCCAGTTTATCTTGTACTGAGGCATAGTCTTAAGTATGTGATAATACATTCTGTCACCATGGAAAGAAATGTATATAATGTTAATATCAAAGAATAAATGAAAACATTATATGCTGGGAAGGCTTCACTTCTTACTTCAATAGAAATAAGGATTCAGAAACACGCAGAATATAAACACAAATTTTCACAATAGTATTTGTACTCCCCTCCCTTATGTAATTTTTGCCTAATTATTTTTTCATCTAGTTTTGTAAAGTCTCTAGTTGAGCTGAGCTAGCTGTCTCTTACTGTTCAATCAGGTATACCAAGTAAAGGAGTGGGCAGAATGTTATTGCTATTTCACTGTTGAAAAGTAAGGCTTTCCCCTTGATCTTTTTAAGTCGTCTAGTGATACAGAGTAAAATCCTGTTTGTCTTACATAAAAGCATCCAGTGGTATCAGTAGGATATCATGTTAGTAAGGGGACCAGGATATGACCCAAAATTGCACTACCATAAGAATATGACCATTCTGTAGAATTTGTGGTCATGCACCTCTATGCCTAAACCAGAAACACAAGTCAATGCTTTTGCTGAAATTTTCCACAATGCTGTGTGCAAAGATGTGTGCATGAGTACAGCTTTAATTAAAAGTAAGTAGAATCCTACCCAGAAATTGCTGATAGTTTTTGATGAGCCTGATAGGCCATCTCGCATCCTTGGGTTCGAGTTTTGTGCATTTCTGCATGCAGAGACGGACAGGTGGCTGAGACATCCCCAATAGATATGACCAGCTCCCGGTATAGAGCCACCTGGGTATTGAACTCCTGGACAAGCTGAAAAACAAAGAGGATTTACTTACATGAGACATTTAACTACACTGATGAAAACAATCACTTTTAAAAAAACATGCCCACCTAGGACTTGTCCCTGCTGCTTCCAATAGCATGGCGTACAGGATCAAGATCCCAAGATTTAGTAATGACTAGGGCCTCCCTGACTGCTGCCTCTTCTGTGAACCATAAATGTTCATTTGCAGGAAAGTAGTGTTTCTGATTTTGATCTCTGAAAGTGTTTGATTTATTAGTTTTAAATATCAAGGAGATAAAAAACCAGCTGTTTTACTAGTAGCATGAGGTTATTTTTTGCTATCATAAAAGACAAAAATATCTCCAGAAATTATTGCCTTTGCTCCTCCTGCTTCCTGATTAACAGCACATTTACAGATTGGAATGTGGCATTTGTTTTTACATTGGCAATTTTGCTAATTTATTTTGTAACAATTTCTGTTCTGTCACTGGCCCCCAAACCAGATTTCAGACTTAAAACTAATCTGCAGTTATTGGCTGAAAAAATGCACCAGATTGTCACTTTCCAGTTCGGATTCCAGAAAGCACTTTTTTCAAATGCATGCGTGTGTAAAACAATCAAAGAAGTAAATAAACACTTCAACCTTTACAGAAATCTAATACCCCGCAGAAACACACGGATGCTATTGGATAACTTTTACATGTTATTGGGTAGATTTTTACTGTGATAGAAAGATCATTATTGTTTAGTTCTACTGATCATGTACGTGGGACTATATTTTAAGGAGATGAAGCATTTGCTGTCTTCTGAAAGAAGGCACATCAGACCATTTGCTCCACATGGTGGCGGGGGTGGAAGGCAGGGAGCAATGAAACAGAATATTTATTTATCTGTGTTTTGCTAATTTGACCTCAATTTCCAAACTACATAAAAACAGACAAGAGAACTGCTTGTAATTCTCCAGCCATCATTACAATCAGGAGTTCAATATATCCCAACATACAAGTATACTAAAAACCTGGGTTTGATCAGATTTTAAAGTCAAGCTCCCAAATTTTCATAGCCAGAAAATGAGCGAGTCACTTCTCCTGCAGTATTACATTCTGGCTCTTCATGCATGCAACTGTAATTACCTGTATTACTGAGAACTAGTACCGGGACCTGATTTTTGGCCGTGCTTTCTTAAATTTCATTGTAAGAGTATCAAATAGGTTTCTCTGCTTCTGGAGCAGCAAAACAATCCCAGTGCGTTCCAATACATCTTCACCCTCACACTTGCAAACCCCAAGCTAAATTAAAAGCGCACAAAACAACCCAAAGCCCTAGGCACCGTATTTGCTAAACCTGGCTTCAACACTCTCTCGTTCTGTAGTTTAAGAGAATGCATGAAAGTATATAGAGAAAAAAAAGTACTACATTGTGTCACAGCATAATTATTCTGCATCAAGAGAATCCTGGAACTGGTAACTGTTTCCACAGACACATTTTGCCAGTTCTTCTGACATCCCCTGTCTAAACAGACACATTCAGCCACCTCAGCATTGCCTGGGAAAACAAAACCACACTGGTGCTGCAGTATCCAGTCACAGGACAAGAAAATACAACATTGGTTTTAACTCCTGAATCTTACTGCATCTTGACAACCCATCTGCAAATGATATTTTATTTCTAGTCAGCGAATTCTACCAAGCTATCATCTCTGTTTAACAAACCACATTATGCTGCCAGGGGTGAGAAAAAAAAAAAATAGGACCCAGTAGGATCCACTTGTTGGGTGTATTTATAGAGCTACTGTGGCAGCTTTTGTTTCTCGGTGCACTGCAAGTTGCTTCCAATTTTGAAGTACCAGAGCGGATATCTGCCAGCACATTTTGCAGTATTAGAGGAAAAAACTGCCAGAATCCAGCAGAACAGAAGTATCAGGTACATTTCCAATGCTACTGGACAGAGATTCAGCAATATCCAGATCTTTCAAGTAAAGTAGCAGCAACTTTATTTTGTTTTCCATTTCTGTCATTGGTTAGAGGAGCAATTTTGGGCCCAATGTCCATCTAACTGTAGCTCGTGGACCCAGATAGGGGGTATAAATTGCACTGTCAGGATCCAAACAATTTTGAACGTGAATGGGGAAAAATGTCACACCATAATGTGACAGCACAAAACCAGCATGAATACAGGTACTTGACCCGGGGTTTTACAGTTGTAACCAGCTACTCTGGGGAGACTGTTAACGGGTACCACATATGTCAGCAACAGAATTTCAGAGCCTCAAATTCCGAGTCCCATTTGAGAAGGATTTTAGGTCGAGAGCGTGCTTGCCGCACAAGACGGCATGCAGAGCGCGCAGTCACGCAGTGGAACCAGCTCCTCACCTAGTATTTAGGGCTCGGTGAGTTCAAGTCTGGGGACAGATTTAGCCAGACCTTGCAAAAAGTGACTCCAGCTTTGGCAGCGCCGCGAAGGCGGCGTGTGCTGGGGCGAGGTCTCTGCCCTGCCCGTCCCGCAGTCCCCCCGCCGGCTCCCCACAGGTATCTCTCTCCTCTCCCGCTCTGGAACCGGGACGAGTCGGGCTACGGGGCAGCACCCCCGGTGGGGACCGCAGTTTTAAAAATAGTGCATCTGCACGTGATAGGAATAGGCAAGCCGGCGCGAGGAGCGGCACCGCCGCCCGCAACGAGGACACTCGGAACAGACGAAAAGCCAAGGCAAGCCCACTCGCGGTACCCACCATCTTGCAGTCATCCAGGGCTCTCTGGGTCTGGTAGGCGCCGTCGGAGCCGCTGCCCCGCCGTTCACTGTCGCGGCTGTGCGGTGAGGTCCTGCTGCCCTGGAAGATGGAGGCGGCGGAGCGGGGGCGCTTTCTGCGCCCGCTCGGTGCAGAGATCATGCACACGCATGGGCCGTGCGGAGCCGCCCGCCGTGCGGGGCCCCGCGGGCGCGGGAAGCGCCTCCACCCCCAGCCGCCGCCGCCGCTCCGAGAAGGGCGCGGGTCCGCGCCGCCCGTCGCCTCGGCCCGTCCGGGACCGGGCCGCTCACGGCAGCGAGCGCGGGTACTGCGGGCGATAGCCTGGCGCCTGCGGGAGAGTCCGGGAAGCGCCCTGCAGCATCGCCTCCGCTACCGCGGGGAAAGGCGGAGGGGCTGGCGCCCTCCCTCCTCCAGCAGCATGTCAGTCCCTGCGGAACCGCCCCGCCGGTGGCATGCTCTGCCGTCCTCCCTCCAGCAGCCAGCGGGCGGGTGACGAGCGCGGCCGTGCCCCGCGGGCACGGGCTTCCATCCAGCCACCGCCAAGCCCTGCCTGATGCTCCGGGCGGCGGAGCCCGCCCCGCCCCGCCGCGCCCCTACGCGCTCCCCCCAGCGGCGCGTCTCGCTTTTCCGGGGCGCCCGTCGGGAGACGCCGCTCGGAGGGGCCGGTGGGGCCCGGCGGGTGACGCCGTCAACAGCGCACCGCCCCCACGGGGCGGGAGCAGGAGCCGCAGCCGCCCCCAGCGCTGGCCGCCAGCCCAGCCCGCCCGTCCGGCGCCCCCGAGCCCGGCCTTCGCGGGAGGCGGGTCAGCGCCGGGGAGGAGCGCCTCCCGTTGCGTGCCCCAGGGAGAAGCCAGCGGAGCCTCCGCAGTGGCCGCAGCCTTAGAGATACCCCACTCCTCCAGCCATGAGCGCATCGCCCGTCCGGCAGACGCGGAAGTTTTGTTTTCTGTCACCAAAACCCCTTATTTTGGACTCTAAGGAAGATGTTCGGAGTGTGTGATGCGGCAGCACTGTAGATCGTATTCGTTCAGTGTTGAAGAGGTGAATTAGTAATCGGTTGGAGAAATAGTTTCCTCTTGTGCTCCAGCATGCCAGCACGGTTGGAGTTCACCGAGCTGATGCTCGCCGCAGTCCCTCCGAAGCAGACGGCCTTGGGGCTGTGCCCGCTTCCTCTGAACCCACTTCCCCAGGCTACCCTGGGCACTGAGACAGCCTGGGCCAGCTGCCACTGCCCCGCCGGTCCCGTTCTTCTGTAGCCACGTAGCTGTGGCTGTTTAATTGACTTCTGGTGTAATTTTATTTCTTAAGGACGTTAAATAAAAGATTTTTATGTTTCAGTAATGTTCTTGCAAGCAAAGGAACACCAAATGCATCACACGCAGAAACCCAGTCTTGCCGAAGAGTTTGAATATGTCATTGATGGCACACTGGCTGGTCGAGGGCCTCTTTCCAAGCAGTCCTAATCGTTACTGACAGACACCCTGGTGGTACCTGAGTGTGGAAATTGGTGCTAGTCTGCTTGGAAACTTTGTTTAGACATTTCCAGCAACTTTCCCAAAAGGGAAAGCTACTGGATGTGCTAGCGTTAGATTTGCAGCGTTTTGCAAGCGCTGTCATTGCTTTAGGTAAAACTAGAATGACCTTGTAATTACAAAGTTACAATTGTAAACACACTACTAGATCTTCAGCATCCAGACACCACGAACTTGGATTTTGCAAGTGCTATTGCAAGGACGCCACTTATTTTTCTTACCTTTTTTTTTTTAAATCCGTACTAAACTTAATTCTATTAAAGATAGGAAATAAATGCTTGAATTTGGTGCTGCATGAACACAAGCTCTTAGCCAGGACATCATATTGCTTCCATATCCAGAGAAACCATTACTTAATGACAAGGAAAATGTATTTAATACTGGCAAAAAGCAAATCAAATACATCTCCTCACATCTATATAGAACGAAATACATATATTTGTAAAGGGAAATTAAAACATAGTACTATGCTACATTATTGCTAGTGTTTTAATTGTTGCTCACGTATAATTTTATTCATATGATCTAGTCTTATTTCAGTCTATTTCTAGTCTTATTAAGAGTTACTGTAATAGCAATAATTAATACTAATTCTAAAACCAAAACCAATAACAATAGATCTTCAAAGAGTGCAGCATGATTAATTGTACATTACCTTCCTTGGCTGCAGTTCTGGTCCCTTCAAGTCTATGCCAGTCTCACTGACTTTTAGAATGGTTACAGTTTTGTTCTTGGCGATATATCTGTCCTATATAAAGCTGAGTCACAGCTGAATTTTGCCCTTCAGCCAACATCTGGGACACTTTTGAAGGCCCAGTGACCTAGAGCATGTTAACTTCTGATTGTATCTTCAGTACGTTCACATTTGGAAGTGGATCTCATGATTTTTTCTACAGTTCATAAGACTGCATATTTCCATCATTCGTCAAGCTGACCTCTGAAATCATCATGGAACGTGATGAATTTGATGGCACCCCAGGGTTATGTTGGAGAAGCAGGAGTCTCCTGATGTTTAACTGATAGCCACAAGCAGGGACTTGTTGCTCGCTCCCAAAGCAACCTCTTAGGACTACAGCTAGGTGACCTTGAAACAGGTTCAGAGAGTATTGTGTCTGTTACACAGTCAAATTCTTGTTATACAGCAATTTTACAGCTCATAATGAAATAAAAGTAAATATGTAGGTTTTGCTATACCTACCCTGTATTGTAGTTCTAAAATCGGAACTCAGATTAACTTTTTACTTGGGAGTCTCTCTTGTTTCATTTTGTTGCAATCTTTGTCTAATCTATTTATTTCTCTGATTGTTGGCTTCTGATAACATTTCCCAAGGGTGAGTAGAATGTAATGGACTAGATAAGTTATGAAAGAGACACTGATACACTGATTGGCTGGGAAATGTGAGGAGATATCTTTGGAGGAAAAAAAAAAAAGAAAAGTGAAAAAAAAGGAGGCGAAGGAATGGAGAAGGCAAAAAAGGCCATTTCTGTAGAAAGAGATACAGAGAGAAAACCAAAAAAAACAGGTAATAAATAAAGTAATTCTGCATAATCTCCATGGGACAGAAAAAAATAAAACGTAAGTGTTAAAGCTGGATTGAAAATGAGAGCCTTAAGAATAACAACAGAGACTTTTTCACATTTCTTTTTTTTTTTTTTTTTAATATTATTAAAGAAAGTGAGCCAACCATCTTTTTAAGTAAATACTGTACTTTTTAAACAGAGCACAGATTTATTCCCTGGAAATGCAGGGTTGGATCAGTGTCGGAGGTGAAGTGCTCAAATTTTGTAGCAAGCTTCCTCTGGAGTAGAACTGTTTAACTGTCATAAATAACAATGTAATAATGCATTTGAGAATCAGAGCTTCAATTGCTATTTCTTTCTTGTTACTCATGTCCTACAGGCCAAGTACCAAGACAAAAATATTACACCTAGTTTGCATAGAAGTAAATACAGCAGTTCTGACCCTAAATATAGTAATGAAGTTTTTCTTTTGTAGTTTTTATTTTTTTAAAGTGTGTAAAACCAGTTTATCTAGATACTACTCAAAGCAAAGACAGACATCTCTGTTCTGTGAAATTTAGCTGCAGTTCAACAAAGACTACTGATATAAGAGATGAGATTTTAAAGAAAGCAGGAACTTTTTTTAAGTTCCGTTGTGTCATTCTCAACAATTTCCAAGTTTACTTAGGAAACTAATATCCATGAAGTGCATTAGCAGTGGAGATGCTGAGGAAGAGGTTTATTTTGCTTGCAATCACTGAAAGTTTAAAAAAGCATGCACTCATTAGTGAGCTCGTCTGTAGCTGCCAGCCCAGTACAAGCATGTTGCTCCTGGTTATGTATGCATGAAACAATATGCTTAGGCTAGCAAGAATGTCAAAACAGCTTAGTCTGCTTTACTTGCCTTCTTTGTAAGTGTTGCAAGACTCTGACATGGAAGTCATGCCCTGAGGATGCTAGAGATCATTGTGGTGAGATTTTTGGCACTTATGAACTGTTGCATTCCTTAAATCAGAGAATGAAAGAAATTCTAAATCAGATAATCCAGGATATGTTCCCACCTTCTCTATTTCCTTTACAATATGTATTTACATATGTAATTCAACATGAATTCATGTTGAGATACCGATGGAAGCATTCAGGTAGTTAGTCAGCTGTTTCAAATTTAGCCAGATTTGCCTGACACAATACAGGATTCAATGACAAGGAAGTCTAAGAAAATGGCCCGTGCAGCCAGATGTTTTTTTTGCTTTCACCTGTATAAGTATTTTTTTAAACATAATATAGTTACTAAAATAATGCTAGTGTCATCAGCACTCTTCTATTAGGAGAAAAAAACAAATGCCTACTTTAAAAAACCAAACATCTTGACAAATCTTCAAAATGCAGAAACTTGAAAAGCACAAGGCTAACATCAGTTTCTCATTATGAAAGTGTCAATGCAGTAATTTACCTTTATCTGTAGTGTAGCCAATAGAACAGAGATTGATTGCAATAAATAAATATACATTTTTCTTAATGTTACCTTTTTATGACAGAAAACCTGGCATGAAAACAAAGCCACAGAATGAATGGAAGATGAAAAAGACCACTCATAAATCTTCCTGTAAGTATCTGTAAAAAAGTGACAAGAAAAATTACCTTTAAGGTCAAAAAACACAGAACCTGCAAATAATTAAGAACCACTTACAATAACTAACAATTAAAAGCTAATTTTTATGATATTATTTAAATTCATTATGAATTCAAAGTCTCATGACGAATTTCATAAATGACTGGATAGTAAAATAATAGGATAAAGTCTTAAGTCTTACATATAATAAATCTGTACATTATTTGTGGAATGGTGAAATTTAAACTTTTAAAAGTAAAACATTGTTATTATTAAAGTAGAATAGGAACAGCTACGGAAAAGAAAACACTATGGGTTTATGAGGAGCTGTAAGACAGAGGAGTGAGAGAATATAGCTTTAGCCAAATGGATGCTTAAGAAATTAATGTCTGTAGATGTATCAGTGTTTTGCTACTTAGCAAATGCAATGTTTGGCATACAGTGGTTTGGAGGCTGTTTGATAGATGCATGTGTGGTAGATGTATGTGTGGTTTTGAAAGATGTATGTGTGGTTTGTGGTTTTATGTTAAATGTATAAATTGCAGTTACCTGTGTATTCAGAACACATATATTTAATTAAAAAAAAACCCAAACAAGTATAGTCTTTTGAGAATCTGGGAATAACACATAAATACTGAACCCAAATATCTTCATCCCCTTTACTCCTACAGGAAAAATGCTTGCACCAATACAGAGGTCCTCCACTACATCTTCAGGAATGTTTTAAGAAGTTATATGGTTTATAGAAGTGGAATAGATGTTAAATTCTGTTGTCATTATTATGTACATGCTTTTTTTTTCTGTAGACCCAGGGGATTACTAGAAATAAAAGTCCTATAGAAAGTTTCTGGTTTACTCAGTATGAGAAGTGGTTTTCCACTTGTCCATGATTTCTCCTAGTCACATGGTTCAGGTGCTCAGAAATGGAATAGCAAGCAGCATAATCTATACCAATGAAAGAAATCTTGCTAGTAGGCTACCTGCACACATTTTTAAAAGGAAGATTATTTTTGTAATATTTTGGCTGTTCTCCTTAGAGATCTAAAAAGCAAAGGTCTGATAACATTTAAAGGACAAATATTTTCAGATTTCAAAAGCACGTCAAAGATGGAAAACTTCACTACTGTTTCTAATGTAAATACAGCACAAAAATTATACTGTTCCAAGAAATAATCCAAATACAACTTCCAGAACAAACGACCTAGTGAAAATCTGGGAACTAAATCAGACTGGACACACAGGCCTAGTCAGTTTCATATAATTCTGTTTGTGTTGTCAGATGATGAGAACACAACTCAAAATCAGTAATTTCGTTGGAGGCAGCAGTACTCTGAAACCTCTTCTCGCTGGACTTTGTGAAAAAGCCTTTACTGGCTACTTCATATCTCCACTCTCCTGCCTGTCCTGATAACCATTCAGTAGCTACATGTTTGAAAGGCTACAATGAAAATATTGTAGCCCTACAGAGCAAACTTTGACTTCAGTTTCAGTTATTCTGTTGTTGCACATTTCTGTTAAATGGTCAGAAGAGGTACAACATTGATTTTTGAAATTGTCATTACTTCACTATGGAATTAATGTTTTATTTAAATGAACATAAATGGATCACATCCTCTTATGAGCTATCACTTGGACTGTTATGTTTTCGCATTTGAAAGATTGTATTAATAACTGCATTTTCATAGTTTCTTTAACTGAAAGCTTAAATAACAAGGAAAATTATGTGGTTTCCATGTAAGTGTCCTTACAGGACACCACAAACAATGACTTTCAATATATGGAGGCGCAGTGCAGTTCATTTTACATGAAAATGCAATGTGGGTTGAATCAAATGATCCACTGATTTCAGTGGGGAAACTTGAGCTTTTATTTTGCCCTACAAGCTTTTTAGCCTTGCTGCTCTGAGTAACCACACTGAAATCAAGCCATTCTTAATAGAAACATATACTGCCAAATGCCTCTGGTTGTACTTGTCCTTAGTCAGTTATCAACCTGCTTCCACCATGCTTATCAAGCAATTTGATAAGCTTGATCAGAAAAAAAAAAAATCACTCTTTTTTTTTTTTTTTTTTACATGTCATGGGTATAATTTTCAACTGAAAACAAACAAAACAAACACTGCAATTGTTCTTGATGAATGCTGTGCACTTCTGAGAATCTGGCTGTGCATGTCTGACATACAAGGACAATAACGAGGACCTTCCTTTTTGCTTTCCTGACCTTTAAATTCTACACTATCCTTTAAAAAAAGAAACAACTAGAAAATGATTACAAATGATGGTGCTCCCTGGTGTTATTTCAAGGATATTTACTGAAAGCGTGGAGAGTTTTAAGGAAAACTAGAACTGAATAAACTAGGGAATTTAAGAATATAAAAATGAATCAAAAAAAAAACCCCAAAACATAAGATTATCCATAAGAAAGCAAATGAAATATTATATTCTTCCCCACGACCCTGTATTTGAGAATGGTAGAATAATAAGGGATGTGTCCTTCCACTTGTGATGGCAGCTGCATTGCCTGGAACCTGAAACATCAGGATGAAGGCTCTGGCTGGCAAACTCTGTCTCCTCTAATTCTTCCTCCTCATTTCTGCTTGGCAGATGACAGAAAGAAGAATAATGCTCTCTAATAATTCTTACCTGGGCTTTGTATGATGGTGAAATAAACAGCTTTCTAAGAGTCAGAAAATGATTAAACAAGATCATCAATTCTGAAGATGGAGGATTTAAAGAGCCATAATCACCAGGATCAATGTTTCTGACAGTTATTTCAAAGGCAAGAAAAGCAAGTCAACTTCACTTTTAACGAATCTTAGATTCAGAAAAGGACACAGCATGTGGGAGGACCTGCAAAGATTAGGAAAGATACAGCACATCTTTGTCTTGAAATATGTTTTAAAATCCTGCATGAGGCTGCTGTGCTGCCAGTAAAGAGCTAAGGATTTGAGAATGTATGACTACTCTGCTAAATATATAGGACTGAATTATCCTATACACGCTAAATATATAGGACTGCATTATTCTATACATGCAAAGAAATAAGTGCTTGTTTTCAGTTTTCATGCCTTTTTTAACCTGTTCCTTTTAACTTTGTCTAATTATTTCTTTGCTTTAATTTCTTCACAGTTTATGCTGTACATTTTTTTTTTTTAATTGGCCTGTTCTCACCTTCTGTTTGTTCTTCTAGTCTCAAATTATCCTTCTACTCTGTATTTTGTCCTCATTTTTCCCATTTTGTTTCTCATTCATTTCTCTGTTGTCCACAGTCCCATCTGGTTTTTACTGTGTGACCAAAGAAGAGTTTTGTGTTCTGCTCTTCTAAATGACAAGTGGAACTATAGTCTTGAAGTTAATGTGTCAGATCTCCAAATATGAGCAAAATTCAAAACTTACCCTGCATAGGTTAAAGCTCATTATGTGAGAAAGACATATATAAATGAGTTTTAAAAACGACAGAAACATTCATGTTCACACAGATTGCACTACATGGTAGACCTACAGGGCCAGATCCCTAGTTCTGTGTTTGTTTACCGTGAGTAACCATAGAGGACTGGAGAAATCATATTGAATATAGGCTACATATATATAGAATATATATATGCAGGTTATGGTTAATGTCTGCTTATATACTATTTCTTCCCCTTCACTCTGGGGAATGTCAATTCTAAGGGAGGACAAATAGTTTAAAGAATAGCTCAAGGTGTAACCAGTGGGTTAGTCTTAACATGGGGTTAACATGAATGGGGTTCAGCAGATGCTTGAGAGTCCACCTTATCTGAGGGATGACAGCACTGGAATATGATTATTAAGTTAGATGACATGAATGCAAAAGGAACTTAGCCAGCTGAGAAGATACCATCTTCTAAAATGTTGTGAAATCGAGTGAAAGAATATGTAAGATACTGCACTTTGGTAGAAGTTATCCACCACACAAATACAAGATTGCGGTAGGCAAAAACCTGCAGAATGGGAACTAGTAGCTTTTGTTGTTGACGTGAAGATGGAACTATCAGTGGGAAAAACCTGTATCATACCAGGAGGTAGAATTAGTGTTACAGCCAGCAAGATAGATGAGATAGTAGTTCCACTTAATATTTACTTGGTCTTGGCTTTACCAGTTGGTGCAGATCTATCCAGTCTGGTGCCTTGTACTTCAAGCAAGATGTGAGCCACTTGGAGAGAAGAGGGAGGGACAAGAAAAGTGATAAGGTGGGCTAGAAAACATGCAGTCTGTAGAGATTGAAAGTGCTGGAACTACATGACTGAGGGAAGACAACCATTCTCAACACCAAAAGGTGCTACAGCATTTTTTTTCCATCATAGAAATAGATAATAAATTTCAGTGAGAGTATCCAGGTTAGAAACAGAACTTGTTTTAATGTTAAGAATAGTGAACAGCTGCATTAAAAAATTTTCTACAGGAGAATTTAGCTGAAAGTTTTTAAGAAAAAACACTCTTCTGCCAGAAATTATGCATGTGTTTTTAATCACCCCTTGGGAGGGAAATTGAATTATAGACTCCTCAAGGACATTTTCAACTCTATTCTTCTGTGACTTTTTGGAATTATGAAAACATCATGTCAGTTTCATAAGAAATATTAACTTGTAAATACTCCTACAGGAGGTATAAAATTCTGCTTTCACAGTCTTCCCAAGTGTTAGGAAAAGTTTTGTTATTTCATGGAAGTTTGTTTTGGAATTATGAGAGAAATACTTTCTTCCACTGTTATTTGCCACTACTTCAGCATCATTTTGACTCTTCAAATTCAGTACTGCTGGAAGCAACACTTCTTAACATTAAGTTACTGGAAATGCTTTTCCCAGTAGAGCACTAGTGAAGTGATTTAATGTCACCAGCATAAGTGCTATTAAATATTCCAGAAATTTATATAGCTTTCACAGATAAGGCTAATGAAGAAGTGGGGAAGAAACAAAGGAGGAGAAAAAGAGAAACATACTAACATGAATAAACAGAGTGGAAAAAGCTGAACAGCAACAGGGAATGCTTATGAATGACAAAATAAAGTGAAATGGAAAGTGATAAGAGCAGTTATTTAGGTGTTGACGTCAGACTGAGAAAACACAAGTCAGCGTGACACAGAAAAAGAGCAAGTTCACATTTTGCTTTTAGCCTTCCTCTATTTTCCCTCCCTTTCTATTTACAGGACACTTTCTTTTGACATTTGAAAAAGAATGGAGTGTTCTAAGCATTGTACATCTGTTTTATTTCAGTTGTTTTGAGGAAATGCCAAGTGAAATTTGGTGTAATTCAGCAATGAAAATGAAGTTACGCTTATGCATGAACAGCAAGAAGACTATGTCAAATTGACCTGGGTTTTGTTTGTTCATTTTCTGTAGATATTTATATATTTTCTACAAGATACTTGTATCTTGCTGATATAAAAACTTTGATTCGTTGGATCCACCTTTTAGTAGACGCTGCTGAAATCCACCAGCTTGTAGCAACAAAAGGAAAACACAGGTCCTATTTTACACATGCTGCCCATTAGTTGTGTTTGGTAAATAAATCTAAGTTAAATTTAATAATACTTGTGATTTGTTTGATTATTCCTGGTTGTGGGTGGTCATCTGCAGCTTTTTCATTATAAGCTGTCTCAAGCAGCACCTTCTGTTCTTACCTTTAATGCAGCTTGTGGTCTTTGCATTGTCAACACAGACTAAATTCTTGATGTGATGGACAGAAAGGCATTGTTTGATCTAGTGGCTGAAGTAGTGCTCTGCAAGCCTTAGCATAGCCCTTGTCACAGTAGGACAAGCACATGATTTATACAGTGGCAATGTCTTTGTGGCTCTGCCAGTTCCTGTTACGGAGGTGTACCACAGTATGTCCATGCTCTGCAGAGCTCAGCTTCATAGCATATGCAGGGTGTAGGGCATGCAATTTTGCAAGCTCTTCCCCAACACTACTTTTCTACAAGAGGCATATCCTTCTCAGGAATGAATGAAGAGTCAAAGTTTGCCTCTAGGACTGCAGAAAGAAAAGGAAAATCTAATCACAGAAGTATGGGGCTATAACATAAAATCATCAGTCAACAGTAACTTCTCTAAAAAAGAAAACAGCTCATCTCTGATCTGTGCTATGTGGAGCAACTACGGGACTATCACTTCAGGGGAACAGTAAATCCACGACCATTTAAGTCTATGTAAGTTTTTTGGTTTGGCCTACAATCTACTTCAAAATTGACAGGCAGACCATATACAGTGTGCTTTCGTAAGGAAATACTTTTTAATAAATAGAGTAATTGACTCTGAGTTGAAACAGACTTTGGTTCTGATGTGGGCAGCAAGTGTTCAGACTCCTAAATGAGATTGTGATAAATAGCTTTGGAATGAGTAGACAACAAAACTGGCTACTGAAAACAACAGTGTGGTAACCCAGAAAATAATGAAACACAAGCTAGTTTGTTCAGCAGCTACCCACATAAGTAAGGCAAAGGTCCTTTAGGGTTGCTAAGCCAGTACGAGACTTCTTATGAGCCAGAAAGGGAAAGCAAAAATACATCAAGTAGATGATCCTTTTTTATAATGGGATTTTTTCTTTTTTGTTTTGATTTGTGCTTCCAAACATATTTGTCCTTTCAGCCACGGATTTCGTTGGACGGAAGGATGAGGTCACCTAGTCTTTTTTGAGTTCCTATTATTTTGGTTACTCTTTTGCAAATCTCAGAGGCTAGTTAATTTTTAGGAGGTAAATTTAATTCCTTTTAATCAAATTTGTTTTTCAGCTCTTGTTTTACATATACGCCAGAGCAAGAATGTATGCAGCATGAAACATGAGAAGATCATATTTGTCAAAGAAAAGTGGTTTTATCGGTAAAAATCTGCCTGTGTGCACGTTAACAGTCGCTTTCATATTAAATACTCCTTCTGCTCATGCTAGTATTTTTTCAAACTTAGTAAGTGTGTGGGATTTTGCCCTTAGCAATTAAATCCTCTGCAAAAGCAGCTAATTTAGCATCTCTGTGGTAATTCATTGAAGATGGACCTTTTCAGGGACTACACCAGTTGTAGGTGCAGGGTTTGAACCAAAAGCCCACTTACCGCTGCCTTTATGTAGGATTCTGTAACACACACAGATTTGAGAATACTGCTTTATGAGGCTACTGATAAAGATTTTTTCTTTCCTCCATATTATTTTATGTTCAATTCAGAAAATAATATCATACATTGAGAGAGATTCTTTTTACTTCAACTATTTGGCTGGGCATTAAATGTAAAATTTTTTCCTTGAGCCTCCATTAAAAAATGCTCCTATAAGGATGATTTATGATTGTTTTGACTTAGGTAACTTGTAGATTGAAAATCATAGATGCACAAAAGTGTCCTTTACAATTGTGCATCTAGAATAGGTGTAAAAATAAATTAAATGGATCCACCTTTTCTTGACATAAAAGATAGATGGACTAAATCCCCCTACTGAGCTTATTTAAAGAACAAGGTGAAGTGTACATTTCCTCAATCTCTAGCTCATGGTAAAAAAAACCCAAACCAAACCAAACCCAAAACCAAAATAAAACAATAAAAAAGGCACTTGGCTAAAATTTACAGTTATTTTTATTAACTTTAAAAAATTACTTTCTGAACTTAATTTTAGGAAACCATGAATTTGATTTTGGCCTTGGATATTCTGGAAGAATATATGTAACAAATACAGCTTTCCAGGTTTCCTCCACAATGTATATGACAGATTTACTTTGGAACTCCTAGGTGAAGGCATATTTAAAAATACAGTGAAATGGAACATGGAATTGTGTAAAAACTGGGTTAACAGGCTCAATACCTTTGTTACTATAAAAAACAATACAGGCTATATCAAAAAGAAAAGAAAAGAAAGAAAAGAAAAAAGAAAAAAAAAAGAAAAGAAAAGAAGAGAAAAGAGAAAAGAAAAGAGAAAAGAAAAGAAAAAAGAAAAGAAAAAAGAAGAAAAGTAAAGAAAAGAAAGAAGAAAAGGAAAGAAAAGAAAAAAGAAAAAAGAGAAAAGAAAAGAAAAGAGAAAAGAAAAAAGAAGAAAAGAAAAGAAAAGAAAAGAAAAAAGAAAAGAAAAGAAAAGAAAAAAAAGAGAAGAAAAGAAAAAAAAAGAAAAAAGAAAAAACACCACTTTGGTTCATCTTTTCAGTATAATTTTTAAAGAACTGACATTTTGGGAAATCCAGAGAAAAGATTTATGCATAAAATCAGTGATCACTGTGTATACTCAGAACCTTCAGGTAGTTGTGATTTTCTTAATGATTTATTTAAGAAATAAACACCTAAGAAGAATCAGGTTCAAATTTATTTAAAAACAACAACTCTTTTCAATGGCCATATCAGTAATACCAGGCCAGAAGGCATCTCCTTATTTCTGGATTTTGAGCTTTACTATGGCTGCATTCTGATTCCATATTGGAGTGTGAATTTAGGGGGTTGGAAGCTAAAAGTGCTCTATGTCCTTTACTCTGTATTATTCTAGATACAATTAAATATACTTTGTGTATATTGTGTACTTTGTGTACATCCCATTGTGGTCATTGAATTTTTCTGCCTTTATAAATACAGTCTAGATTTATTTTTAACATGAATTTGTGGATTAGTTTGCCCTTCTATCTTGAAATTAGATCCATATTCCTTCCTGATTCAGTAAACTTAGACCACAGAGGAATGTAGCCTATTTTTTTTTAATTGCCTCGGTTTAATTTTTAATGGAATGTTACTCTAGTTCACCACAACTAAATTTGATCACTACTAAAAGACAACACTTTATCAAATGAAAATGGCATTTAGAAATCTTATTATCAGGTTTGATCCTAAAATATTACTGAATAGGAAAGCTCATAGCAGAACAAGTGCCCTTAACATCCCTCTGTGTTTACTTTCTGAATTCTTGGCAGAATTATTTGGTGACAGTATATGAATTATATGAATGGCATATGGATTAACATTAATTAATCTACCCTTGCAATAGTTACTCATTCAACAGTTAGAAACAATGGCAGAGTAAAAGACTGCAGCATTCAGTAACATTCTGTTTTATAGATGCTGGGACTTTCTAAGTGAAAGAGCACCATTCATAAGAATTTCCTTTATTATAGATATTTATTAGTAATACTACTGTAGCAGTTCAATCCCTAGAGGTTTACACTTAAATCTCTTATGTGATTATTGCTGTTGAGTACATTCCTACTGTGAATAAAATACTTCTGACAAAATATTAAATTTTAAATAAGCTATTTTTTTATAGTACACAGCACTAATACAGTCAACCACAGGTACACTCCTATAAAGCAGCTTTGCTATACTGCAGTATGATGGCATCTGCTATATTCTCCGTTCCTGAGGGGACTCTAGAGATCACAAGACAATTTTAATTACACTGTTGGTATTCACTAGAGATGCTAAAAACAAGCACATCTTCATACGGAGGTGTTCATATGAACATCTCCATATGAAACTTGGAGATTGTTCATATTAGGTTGACTGTAAACTGACTGCAACCTGTGATATTAACTATCTTAAAACTATAGAAGCATTTCTGTTGCTGACAGCAGGTGAATTCGTTTTGAACTTTTAACTGGGAGAATAGTTAAGAAAATTGCTTTGGAAGTGCACGTGGATGATAATGGTTCCAAGAATGGATTTAAGCAACAAGCTACAACCTGTTAATTTGATGTACATGGTTATTGGCTGTTATCATGTATTCTCAAATTCTGGCAAATTTCTTCTCAGTCTTCCTATGGGATTTAGTGCAATCAGTTGAGTCCTTTTACCTTCCACTTTGCAAAGGCAATGTGAAAAAGAAAACCCAAACAAAAAAACCCCACCATTGATATTGAATTTTCAAATCTAATGAGCAAAATCCCAGATATCCACTGCATTTAAGAACTATTTCCCTACATGAGAATAAAATCCCTAATTCAGTCACCTGCAGAGTCATCCCTTGCAGTCTAGTCAAGCTTTCTTCTTAAGTCCTGCACTGGATGCAATTTTATTTACTGCTTTTGCAGAAACATTTTGGGTTTATCATCTTACTGTAGGTCTATGATCACTTCTGCTGTGCACTACAATTATCTGAAAATCATTTATATCAGATACTGTAAGAAAAAATGCTGGACTAGAATTCCACCTGCTTAGATAAGCTCCAAAGATGTATTTTGCAGCTTTGTTGCTGCTGCTATGACTAAGCTTCTTGTGAGCATGGATGCAGAGTGGAAGATGATATTTTATGCTTATTCAGGTTCATGGGACTGAAGGGATAATACACATTTTTCATGGTTTTCTTATACTGAAAATTATAAAACAAATCTGGTTTTTGAAACAGATTTCTAGAATTCAGGAATATTTGTTGTAGATAAGTATATTGGAAGCCTTATTATTCAGCATTTTTCAAAAGTAGTTCTTTGTCCATCTGATACAGAACTAGGTGCTTATATAAATATTGTATAAGCAGCAGAAAGCAGTCTAGGGAATCCTATAGTCAATGCAGTACTAGAAGCTGCTCCTGCTGATGTAGCACTAGCTACTTTAGGTCATCATTTAAAATGTATCTGGTCACCAAATGTTTTGAGTAAGTTTATATTATTTAACCTTGGAAATGTGTCTTAGTTATTTAGTTTGGAGTAGCCATTCAAAAATATCTGAGTAAGAGCAAATCCAGAAATCAGGGATTTGTAACACAAAAGAAGGCATTCAAAGAAAGTTACATTAGAGAAAAAGAAACCTCCAAAGAAATTAAGAATTTAAAATTTGCAAAAAAACCTGCAAATCTTAATGCTTCATACATTAATAAACATCTGAAAATAATCAGTTAACACATGAGCTGATCACTTAAGCTAACAGCTTCAGGTTATGTTTATTAACTACAACAAACATGTATACTGGTTCATATAGGAACACATAATCTTATAAGAAATAATTTTGAAATTGGTATTTATCAGTCAGATAGTGTTGGTGATTCCCATTACTTAAAGATCTATTATTCTGTACACATTCTGTTGAGGTTTGGGGGTTTGGTTTTCTTTTCCTTCCCCCCCCCCCCCCCCCTTTCTCTTAAAAGATACGGTATTGTGTTTTTTTTTCCCATATACAAAGCCTATATCTTACTAGATCTGGAATTGGTTTTGCCCAAAAGCTTTAAATAAAAATGCTACTGAACTATTTAAAAAATGAAAGCTTCTACAAATCTGCATATATAATAAATTTTGGTGGTGTTACAATCTCCATTTTGCTGTTCTTCCTAGCTAATAATTACTCTATTCTGTTGTTTGTTTTGTTGTTGTTTTTTATTAGACTACTGTTATACCTGGTGCCCAGATGGCTTTGGTTTTAAGTTGGCTCTATCATTATTTTATTATGGAAGGGATTACAATTGAGATTTGGCTTCTCCATCTACCCATGCATGCAATATTTAAAACCCCCAAACAATAGACCTCTAAATACAGAAGTCATTGAATCAACGTTTGCTTAATTTTCTAAGACAGTTTACTGCACATAAAGTATATGTACACATCTTTGCGATACTGATTCCTACATCATTGTTATTTGAATACCTTTTTAACACATATTCTTTCTTACTTATCATAACCTCAAACACCATCCAACCTCAAATCTTTCAACAAGAAAATGTATTATTTAGCCAAACATTTATGAAGAAAAATACTACAGGAAATTTCATTATTTCATTATGATTTTGTATATACCCTTTTTTTAGACTCAGTATACCCAGCAGAGGACTTTACTATGGATGATCTTTTTGCTGTCCTCCCTGTTGGAGATCCCCTGCTACTAGTCAAAATTCCAGGGAGACAACTCCTGGAAGCCTTATAGAAGGAGTTTCACAGGTACCCAGCTCTTGATGGAAAGTCTGTAGAGTGATCATCCGGTCTGTTCTACATGTGCCGAAATATATTAGCTGTCTTAGACACTTAAACATTTTGACTTAATGCTGATAAAGGTATAACAAACCTTGTGTCATGCCTGTATGAAGTATGATGATTACTTCTCTACCAAAAAAAAAAAAAAAAAAAATAGTATTAGTACTATACTATGAAAATATAAAAACTGGGATAAAATCTTAGATACCTTTTATTTGGTGGTGTCTTTACATAGATGTTCAGTTCTGGACTCCTGGTGAGGAAACTAACAGCTGCTGCCTCAAATACACTTAATAGTAGGATATTGGGTGCATATATGATCTTACTGTTCATTATTGTAAGAGCTGTATTTTTTTTTTTACCCTAAGTTTGGCTCTTACTCTATTGTTCTGAATGGTTCATAAACTTGATTTATTCCCTTTTTCTATCCAGTATTTGTCTTCTTAACTTCCAGATTCCCTCAGGTTGAAGGAATAGAATTCTGCCTTCATCCAGATGCAGAACCAGGGCACAGAACTGTAGGAGACTCAGCAAAAAAATCAAGGATTCTATCTGAAGGAAAGCAAGGTCTACCAATTTGGCATTAAGAAATACTTGGTTAATGTAAATTGTGATATGTATAGCGTTATTATTTGGGCTTCTGAAGCTTTATTTCTATAAAGTACAATCTGATTGATTGCTAAATTATGGAAGTCTACTGGATTATAATTTGATTCTTTTCCCTTTTTCCTCCATCAGCTTCCAGACTTGTTTCTTTCCTGATATTCCTATGTGTTTGAGAAATATGCCTGTCATTCTGCAGATTAGAAAACACAGATATCAAGCCTGTTTTTTAAACTCTCTTACTCGTTTCCTAGTAAAGTTCACACATGCAAATACTATTTTTGCATATTCAGATTAAGCATAGCTATTTGTAGCCAGTCTCTCAGTCTTATTTGCATGCAAAATGTACATGTTCAATCTGGAAGTTGTTTAAGAAGGTAGCTCCAAGCAATTTCAACTCACTTTTCCAATGAATAAAAAATTCATACTAAACAAAAAATTGGATAGTTTTATTACTAATGCTTTTGCAACCTTACAATTCAAAGTAATTTTGAAATAGGCATTTACATGTGCATATTTACAGAACTGTCATATACAATAATATTTTTATTTCTCTCAGAGACTTGTTTTTATGGTCATATTGTAGTCATCCAGCTTACTGGGAATTTGAATAATGCAAATAAAGTTATATGATACATGAAATACAAAACATTAGGACATCAGTCTGTGGAAACTTTACCTGAGCGCAGCTGGGAAAAGACAGGAAAGACCTGTGACTACTGCCTAGTACTCAACCCTGGAAGGCCACAGAACTGCTACTTGATAAATATGGTAATATTTCCTCAGCTGCTTCGGAGACTATTCACAGTTGATCATTTTGGGGCAATCAATCCTGCAGGCATGAAGAGAGGGACATGAAAATAAAGGAGGTAGATAAGACTCTAAAGAGGTCAAACCCAGTTCTGAAATTCTAGTCTGTTGTAGAGAAGTGGATCTAGCACACAGAGGCTTTAGACTTAGCATGTAATGCTTTCAAGGGACAAAAGCCTTTCTGATACAGTCCTCTCTTTACCCTGACGTAGAGTCTGTGACAAAATTATTTTTGGAGTATGTAGGTCTACTGATACACTCAGGCATTGTCACCATCTATCTCTTTTGCTTTCTGAGCCTCTCATAAACATCTCATAAACATTCTTAAACATCTGGAGAGAGTAAAGATTGTATAACTCTATTTCCTCCAGGCAGATGTTTTCTTCTAATGGCTTTTCCACAGTTACAAAAGTGTGATTTAAAATAACTTCTGTACCAAAACAACCAACCAAAATGCTTTAAAGGCAGCTGACACCATATGGTTATCCGAAGATCCCCTTCAGCTTTGGTATATCTGAGACTAAAGTGGGATATGTGGATAGGACAAGTGGTAATGGGCTAAAATTTAAACACGGGAATTTTAGATTAGATATAAGGAGGAAGTTCTTTACTGCAAGGGTGGTGAGGCACTGGAATGGGTTGTCTGGGGAAGCGGTGAATACTCCATCCCTGGTGGTGTTCAACGCTAGGTTGGACAGAGCTCTGGATGACAAGGTCTAGTGTGAGGCATCCCTGCCTATAGCAGTGGGGTTGGAACTAGATGACCTAGAAGTCCTTTCCAACCCAAACCAGCCTATGATTCTATGATTCGGTGATTTTAAATCCTGATTTACTTGGCAGGTCTGAAAAAATCCCTCCTAAGATTTTTTTTTCTTCAGAGCCATGATGTTTGAAAACTTCTTCTCAGTGATGTTTGAATAAAGTTGTTTCCTTCTAAACACTATTTACTTATGAGAATAGATGGATGGTGAGCCAAGTAATTCTTTAGATCACTGAAATACTAACTTAAAGGTCTTTGTAAGAGACTTTTGCCATCTATTCGTGACCCTTACAGGCTGAAACATACTCTTTTATTTTCATACCAATAAACTATGCCTCTGACAAAAGTCTGAAACACAGAAGGAAATGCTAAAAAAGTGGAACTTACAGGCAGTTCAAGACAGTAAAATCCTTTTAATAGTCCAGAAAGCAGTGCTCTTGTAGTCAAAGACATATAAGATGCTCAAGAAGTGAGGCACTATTCTTTGCCACTTAAATGAACAGTTTATGGCATGTCTAACAGTGGCTTACCTTGCATCTTGCTCTATTTTTTCTACACGTAAAACCTATGAATATAAAGCTGCATTTCTTTTGTATCATATGTTTCACCTTGTGAACTTGCAATGCTGGCTTTAATTTAGAATATTTATTTCTTCATAGACAGGAAGTTAAGAATATGGTCTATGGTTTTTAAAATGTACAGAGAGGCAGAGATGTCACTTAGTAGTAGATGCAATAAGAAATAACATTTTAATCTCTTCCAGAATAGTACAGAGAAGTCTACCTGACATTCTGGGATAAGTACCTGTTACATACTTTTGATTCTAAGAATGGCATGAAAAGCAAAAGTAGTTGAAACCATTTGCATTGATCTAAATTACATAAGCCAGAAAAAGGGTTATATGATCCTATGAATGGTGCTGGAAAGCACAAAAAAGGTCTTTCTCAAAGCACTAACATTAGCTAAACCCTAAGTGATTTATAATACCACATTTGTAAAGGTTAAAAAATTCTGTTGGGAGTAGATGGCTTTGTTTTGAGAAAGTATGAAGGAAATCAGGTCAAAGCCACAGAACAAAACCTAGAAACATTATCAGCATTCCACAATGGAGGGTTCAAGATAACGCAGCGATGATATAATTTCTGATGAAAGTATATCATACTGTCTCAAAGTTCAGCGAGAAACAGAAGTTCCTCTTCCCCTTCTAAATGTCCATATAGCTGTGTGAATTGCTTTATTCTCAATTTTTTTTCTTTGAAAAGCCAATGACAAAAATATAACCTTTTTTTTTTCTGTTGGACCTACTCCTAGCACAAGTATCTCCTGATGGGTAATAAAAGTGGTCTAATTAATATATTCCTTTCCTTTCCTTATTGATCCTACTCCAGCAGGAATTTTTGGTGCAGCAAAGAGTCATCCTATTCACTGCCTCTCAAAAGCTGATATAGCTGCCACATTACTTTAAATGGCTCATGAGAACAGTGAGCTGGGGTTCTCTAATGGGCTTCATGATACATGCATACAGGTCAAGCCAGGTTATTCTACCTCTTAATCCCATATTGGCTCCCTCCTTATTTGTCATATTTAACCACATCATCTTTTTCCTATCATAGAAAATAATAATAAAACTGTGACTTTGAGGGCAAAGACTTAAAACAGTACTGTGTGTACCTGGCATGTATGAAATCTCCAGCAAAAAGCAGTAATAGTTAAATTGAAGCTTAGCTTAGCCTCAACTCATCTGCATGAGACTAGAGAAGTGATGTGGTAATGAGTAGTTCAAAAATTTGAACAAAGAGTAATTCCACAACTGTGGTCTTAGTCATAATGAAATTTGGATATTTATCAAACTTAGAGTTTATAATAAAAAGTGGGGTTTAAAGGGTTTATTAAATATATCAGAGTTACCATATAATCAGATAACATTTGTTTAAATGCTCAGTAGTTAATACACTTATTTTTATTCTATTTTTTTAAATACATATATTACATTTTTTTTTTTAAATTTGCCACAAGCGTTTGAAGAAAGCACAGTAAAAAACCATCAGTAAATGCAGTGTCTGGCATAGAAGGAAAGATTTGTCACATTTCCCAGAAAATGAACACTCATGACAACTCAGAATGGTGAGAGAGGAGGTTCTGCACATGTTCCCATGGCTCTCATCAAGGACTGCAGCAGCTCTGTCTCTGACTGAATGTGATAAACAGCATCAAGCCTAACACAGTACCTAAAAACTGCATCTCTTATAAACTGGTAAGGTCAAACAGCAAGTTCTTAATGAACATTCAGCATAATTATGTTAAGTGTTATTTTGCATTTTCTTTACAGTAAAGTTGAAAAGTTTCATTATTATAAACATTTATTTGAGATGTGTATATATTTTGTACTCATCCATTATCTGACAACAGAAACATACTTGTTTTTGTAAAAGGTGTTTAAAAACTTGAGAAACAAATGTTCAGTTATTTAGTAACTGACTTCTGCTAATGGCTTTATTAATCAATTTTTCCTATTCTTCCATAGGTATTATTGATTGCACTACTTGAAAGTAGTAGTATGTATACATTTTTTTATAATATTAAATTAGCAATATATTTACCAATATAAAAGTAAATGAGAAATCTGCTGGTTTCCAATAAAAAATAACTAGCACGCTCATAATAATACTTAAGTCACAGTAATGACTGCAGGTGTATGCTTAGATAAACAGTATAAATTAACATAGAAAGGGAAAACATTTATTCCAATACATCATAGATCATAGAATCATAGAACATTTTGGTTGGAAGGGACCTCAAGCATCACCTAGTTGCAACCTCCCCACCATGGACAGGGACACCTTCCACTAGACCAGATTGCTTGAAGCCAGGGAAAACCTGGCCTTGAACACTGCCAGGGATGGGGCAGTCACAGCTCCCCTGGGCAACTTGTGCCAGTGCCTCACCACCGTCACATTAGTGAATTTCTTCCTAATATATAAACTAAACCTACCCTCTCCCAGTTTAAAGTCATTGCCCCTTGTCCTGTCCCTACATATCCTTTCAAGAGGTCCCTCTCTAGATTTCTTGTAGACCCCCTTTAGGCACTGGAAGCTGCTCTAAGGCTCCCAGGAGCCTTCTCTTCAGGCTGAACAAGTCCAGCTTTCTTAGCCTGTGCTCCTAAGAGAGGATCTCCAGCCCTCTGAGCACCTTTGTAGCCTCCTCTGGATTTACTCTAACAAATTTTCAAGTTAGACACTTACCAAGGGAACTGAAATTTGAAACTGAATAGAATTCCCTCTATCTAGAAAAGGCTAAGTGCAAGGTAATGGGATTCAGAATGTCATATAGTGACTGGGAGAAAAACTAAAACATAAAAGGTGTATCCAAGACCAGCATTTGCCCCTTTTCCCCTTCACCCATGTACCCCCAGCTAAAGCATGCAACTTGAAGATTCAGTTTCCGTGAAACAGAAACTTAGAAACTCCATCTTCTGCACTTAATAATGTGTGCAACTTCAGATACAATCATAGACTCATTTAGGTTGGATAAGATGTTTAAGATCATTAAGTCCAACTGTAATATAGTAGCCTTATTTCACTTGACAGTAAAGTGTTGCCCTCTCACATGCCTATGTTATCACCCAGTCCTTAGGGCAGTTGCTATCAACAAGGGGAATTTTGGTTCTAGGATCATATGTTTAAACCCTTTTCCTGGAAGCACTCTGGTAACTGATCTGTAGAAAAAAACTACCATGATCAGTGATAAGCACATGTATCATTATACGTAACAGATACTGTTGTTCTAAGGGGTCTTAGGTCTTCAGGGCCTTTGGAGAATATAGGCCTAATTCATTCTACATTACAGTTCCTTCCTAGGAATCCAGAAGAAATATTTGGAGAGGTGCAGTCACTCATTTTCCATGTTTTTAACAGTCACCAAGAGCCTGTTCCAGCAGTGTATGGGCAGTTCGCAGTGTCATCTGACCATGCTTCCTGCCATCTGTATGACTTCTCATGCCAAGTGGTAGTGCATGCAGCCAACCGTGCTGGCTCTAGTCTGTGTGAGGATTCCTGCACTACAAGGGGAGCAGAGCACGGCAATTTCAGGTGTAGCATGGCTGTTGCAGTGGGTACAGAAAAAGGCCTAGTGAGAGAATGGATTTGTCTGTAACGCCAGGTTATAAACAAGAGGCTGGTGGACAACTTTCATTGCTGCCTCAGAACTTCAACCTTACCTGTTTGGAAGACTCTCTTTTCTACAACTTGACATTTTCTCCTCCAAGTCCTTCATTATTACTGGCTAAAATGTCAGTCATTTCGATACATTTTTTTTTTTCAGTCATCTATTACATTTGTGCTGTTTTTACAAAATAATGCTGAAATATGCTTATAGTGTTTTTCAGAGAGAGAGTTCAACAGTCTTTAGCAGCATCCTTTTGTACAAAAAATGTTGAATGACTGCTGTGATCACATTGCTGATCACTGATGATCTTGACTCAGGTTTGTGCAATAACTACTGGATTGGTTTAACTATATTTGTTAAAAAGCTTAGATGTTAAATAAACTCATCTTTCCTGTAAGTAAAAAGACTCAGATAAATGTTAATAAATTACATTGTGTTTTATATTTTGTTGCCTGAACCAATTTGCTATCTGCACTACTTAAAGGTTTAGACATTTTCCCCTTCTCCTGCTCATGGTACTTAGGTAAGCAGTACTTGGAGACTAGTTCCAGAAATCTCCTTTTGATCAGTGTGTCACACACAAATGCTGAAAAATGTCTAATATTAAACTTCCTGTGAAGCAGTACATGCTAAACCAGCTTCATTTTTTTTTTTCTTTAAATCAGTGAAGAATTGTTAGCATCTATGCAAGACATGCATGTGCAATTTGGCTGTCATTTGATTTAAATTATGGTAATAATGATAATATAGTTACTGTTGCCAAAACATGCACTAACCTGTTGGATAACCTGTAGTACTTGCATTTAGATGTCATCTTGTTCCTTTAAAAGTGCCTTTCACTTAAAAAGCTCTAAGTGCTTTTCACATTGAGCATTGCTGCTACTAGAATCTGCATGGAAAATGGAAGTTCTGAAGAACTAGGCTTTAGAAATCAAAAATGATGAGAATTTGACCTGTAAATCACACTGAAATAAGGCATTTTAGGAATAATAGATAGGCAAAGAAGGGGTATCTTGACTTTATGCTATTATTATCATTACACTATATTCCCATCTTAAGCAGAATTAAAGAAAACTACCAGCGTAGCATGGTAATTTAATTCCATCATGTCTTTTTTTGTAGTTTAGAATTCAAGTGACAATCCAGATGACAAATAAAAATGAGTTTCGGAGCCTTAATTCCTAGGTGAGTATAATACAAAACTATCAGATAATTTTGTAGGTCATGTAATTGCTGTTCAAGTAAAACTGCACTATATACATTGGAAAAATCCACAACCATATAGCTAATTATTAACTCCTATGTTCATTTAATTCAGAATTCCTTAAAAAGATAAAAAGAGGGGTCCGGTTCTTTAAGATAGAACAAGACAGGTCTATAAATTGCCTGTACATTAACTTTTTGCAAACATTCTCTGCTTGGAAAGATATAAAAGAAAATTAGCATATTCTTCCTTCCCTGAAGTCTAATTCAAATTATTTTAGAACTAGTTTAACTTCTGACAGCTGAAATGCATACATTAGCTAGCTAGAGCCATCTGCAAGGCAAACACATTCTTTCCTCATATGTTTCTAATTGGAACGTGTTATCTTTCAGGCACTATCAGATGCCATGCTATGACTGGCAATGAGTTCTGGATTTATGTACCTCCCCAAGGATTTATAATCTGCATGGATTTAGGACAGAGTTTTGTGCATTTCAGTTATTTTCACACTTTGATTGCAAGTCTAAACAATATTCCTTGGGTAGCAACCTAATTATAAGAAGAGTTAATACCCCCAAACCGCAGATTATGTTAGGGAGATTTGGATTACATAGGATTCCTTAAAGTATCATTTTTCACTTTTCATTGAACAGGATGGTAATCTAGATTTTTATGTAAATAGCTAGCATTTTCCATTTTATACAGATAATACAGAAAGGCTACATAAGACTTCCCTTCTACTCAGTGTGAATTTCATTGACCATCTCAGAAACACTGGAGTACATTACATAATTAGCATTTTAATACTTTTTTTAATGACAGTAAAAATTATTTTAAATAATGAATTTTTAATGCTGTATCAGTATCAAATGACTTACCATAATCTTTTTATTGGTTGCATTTATTTTTTCTGTTTCATCGTCTTGTTTGAGGATAAAAGATTACATGTGGAGTATATTTTAAGTGATTGCCTGATTACATTTTAATGCATTTCTGGAAATGTAGAAATATTTCAACTGAATGTTGAAAATGTTTGATGGAAAATGGAATACATTATTATCAATTATATCTAGTAAAAATCCCAAATATAGTTAATGCAGCTTTTTCATCCTAAAATGAAACTAACTTCAAACAAGCCATCACCAATACAGTATCATCGTGATACGTATCACTTGTATAACATGAAGCTAGAAATCATGGGAACAGTTTTATTTCACTTGTTAATTAGTACTGAGATGTTGAGGACATGAAGCTGAAGGAGTCTTTCCAAATTTTATATAGTAGAACAGACATTAATAATGTTGTTGATGTAAGGCAACATTGCTGACGAATGCCTGAGGAGTATTGGGTTAGGATATGCTGTAGTACTGAGTCTAGAATATCTTTCCAACTCAAAACCTACTTAGTTAAGTGCACACAGGATACTGACTGCTGCTACAATATTAAAGGAAGTGCTTACAGATATATTTGAATTTTGAAAAAATCCTGTTCAGAGTTTCAGGGTAGTATGTCATACATGTCTCAGTGCATCAACTGACTGAAATGGAAGATCAGTCCCAAAGGGCAAAAAGTAATGAAAAATAATAGCACATCATCTTGTCTCCCTTGGGTAGAGTTCAGCAGTCACAATTCAATCAAAAAAACTGGATAAAACTGTCAATATTCAGGAATGTTTTAATAAAGAAAAAAAGGAAAATCAATGTCTGCCATCAGATCCTCTGGATAACTTCCAATGACTTGTATGGGCCACCTGGGTGTAGAGGATAAAAGCTGATGCTGAAGTGCCAGTGGAGGCTGTGTATCCAAGTAAGTAGAAAGTGTCCTGTGTAGCATTCAAACGGCAAGATAAAGCCACATGTTTTGTACTTAACTCTGGCCCGCTGACAGCTTTTCCTTGAGAAGTGATCCCTGAGATTTTTGTTCTACAGTGTCAATCTGCTGACCTGCCCAAAAACATTCCTCAGATTAGATTTTTCAGTTTATTCAGCACATTTTCTCCAGTGCATATCACAGATGAAGTCTGTCCTATAGATTTTAGAGAACCAAAATATGAAATATGCATACTTCAGCCTTTTTTTTAGGAACACTGTATTTTTTAAAAATAAGAAATCACTGTGTAAAAATATAATCAAGCAAAAAGCTAAATATCCTAAATTAAATATTACATTTTAGGGTTAATCTAGAACCTTACAATTATGGTTCTTATAGATTCTGCTCAGATTTGGATCACTGCTGAAGTCCATCATAAGCAGGTGTATTTAACTTCTATCATCCTTTGGTTCCCAACATAAGAAGTCCTAAAGAACTATTTTGGAGAAAGTTGATTTTCAGTTCTGCATCAGGCCCCTCTAGAAGGAAGGCTTCATGCTGGGAATGCAAATAGAGGCACCCAAAATTAGGAAGTGTTTTTGGAAATTTGAATTCAAACGTTTACCTCTACAAAACCCAGACTTTAGATGATTTCTGACAGAAGCTGACTGTTTCCTGGGAAGTACTGAAACAAATGAAAGGCCGCTAGTATGAAAAGAGTTAATCACAGTAGTAAAAAATTCAGCAAACCGTAGCTGCACCCCAAGCAGGTAAAGAACACACAGGGTAACAAACAAGGCACTGATTGAAAAAAATATTAAAGCTTAATTCCACCACACAAAATCTAGTGAAATGACTGCAAAATACTACAAACAACTCAAATTTTATTGCAAACATTTTAATAGTATTGTAGATAAGAAAGACAAGCAGATCAGAGCAGGATCAATTTAACCAGAAAATTGCTTACAAAAGATCTGCTCTTGTTCCCACAGATACTGACAGTATATTACAGGCAGACTTCAAGAAAAAACAGATCTAAGCCTTCAAATTGTTACTGTATTTTTACAAAAGTATGTATCTCAAAAAAGCAATAAAGAAAAAAAAAGTACAACCCACTCTATGCTTTTTTTTTCCCATGGAGGTTGTCTCCCAGAGTTGCAAGTCTTCATTATGTACATTTGTAATCTTTTAAAATTAATTATCTCTTGGAAAATCAATATAAAATAAAACAATATAGTCCAAGTAACAGTTTATTGTTTAGGCTTTGAAGAAAGCAGAGTTACAGAGTTAGAAATGCCATACAAAATTGTCACACCTATTAAATTTAGGAAAATGTAGCCACTGTGTCATCAATTCTTCCTGTACAAAAGGGGCCAATATTACATTGGACTTTTTACTCTCCTTTGTTGCCTTTTTCAAAATAAAACCATAGTAATGTGCTGTTAAAAATTATTTGAGTAACTCTTATCTAATTAGTTAGTACCTATATTATGTTTCTTATGTCTCAATATATTTTAGAATATTTTACTGAAGGATACTGTTTTATCAGACATCCTGGTTAAATAATTTTAAATTACATTGTTACTGGAATTTCAGACTATGTCAGCTAAATTAATTTTTCATGACGTTTTTATTTTTATTTTAGCATTTTCTGATATCAAAGGTAGAAGCAATTTCAACTTAACAGGTGAATCAGTCCTTCTCTTTGCTGAGACAGGAGCAGTAAATTCATAAAATTAGAGAGACAAATGAAAACTGCAGTTAAAATCCCAGTCCTGGCATATATAAGAAAGGTGTTTAAAATTATTGATAATATTTCAGCATACAAACCTACACATATGCATGAAGCAAACATTAGCCTATGACCTAAAACCCCTAGCTTTTAAAAGACTTGTTTGTATCAACATAGAGGGAAAATCACCGAATGCTCTAATGCAATCTTAAAGCTTTTAAAATGTTATGCCTAATGCCACCAGTAATAGAGACAATCATCTTTAGATAGAGACAAAGTAACTAGATAATACTGTAATTACAGAAAATGCATTACTGTCACAAACATGACTATGTGGTGATGGTGAATTTCAATTGTTATATATCTGTAAATTCACACATATTTAAAAAGATGCCAAGAATTATTTAGTCTAATTAGCATAGTTAGACTTGTAATTTTTAATTTGATACATATATTCTCAAAGAGATTATTTTATGCAGCCTGTAGTAAAACTAAATATTAGTAGCTGATTTACTGCTGTTTTTCAGGTTAAGTGAAAAGTTGCTGGTCCTAATCCCTTTATAGCCTATAAGAGATTGACCATATTGGCCTTGCTCCAGTAAAGAAGCATAAGTACATGCTTAATAAAATCCCCAAATTCATTCCATCACATTTGGCAGATGGCACCTTCCACAACACATTTCTCCTTGTTCTCTGCTAGAACAGGGGAGTACACCACCTACTGAAAAACCACAGGTCTCCCACACAAATCCTCATACCAGATACATACATATACTCACATGCTTTTCAAGATGAAACCACATTGTACTTTGTAGGGTCATGCCCTTAGAAATAAAAATAGCCTTGTACCTTCCTGAAAAGTAAGCCTCTAGTACTATGTTTTAGCACCTTATTCCCACAATAGTTTCTAATGTCCTTTTTATCATTTAATAGATGCTCTTTCACTTTCATTTGAAATACTGTGTAAAGCAGCAAGTATAGAATGATTGCTGATCTGGCTGCAGTTTGTTACTGTATCTCAGCAATCTCTATATAGAGTAACTATAAAGTGCTTTAGAATTGTTTCACATGAAAGGTGCAAATAAATACTGTGTCCTCTTATGTGATCTCCCTGGAGATGCATAGTCCTGGTGAGCCCACACTTGAGAGTATCCCCAAATAGTTACAGCAATTCAATAATGGTACTGATCTCTTACACTGGAGAACGCTCCTTTCTCCAATATTTACTGGGTTAGTGCCTCACATCATCATAGCCAGGAGGCCTGCTGCTTGTCCTCCATTAGCTGTCTTGCTGGATCCACACACATTCATCTGGATGGGTAAGAAAAGGTGCAGTGCTACTCTGGAAACCTGCACAAAAATGGTCCCTTTAATGTGTAGGACTTGGGGTTGTTTGATTCCTTCTGATTGCCATTTGCTGAAATATAAACTGTCAGTACAATGTGCAGAATCACTTCTTTTTTGGTTAATAGGCTCAAAATTGCAGGCACTGAGTACAGCATATTTCCACAGTAGAGTGCTGACAGGTCTATCAATCGTCAGGATCTGGGCTATTGAAATAGCTGTCATAAATGTCTGTTAATGCATGGTCCAGCACTGCTTATAATTCCCTGCTCCCTAAAGATCTGACTATAAATGGGAAGCATATTTATTGCTTTGATGTATGAGGAATTGAAGCATCGATGAGCGAGCAAAGTGTGTCAACATAAAGTCAAACCCCAAAATGACTCTATGGATCATATTCTTTTGCAGTAGACAGAATCCCCCTAAGAACAGTATTCCATATTTCTACAGAGTAATTCTTTTATACATTAGGGGTAAACCCTGTTTCCACCAAAATTGAGGCAAAACTCCCACTAAATTAAGTACTATCTAGAATTCACATTATACTTGCAACCAAACTCAAGTACTTTGTCACACATAGCACAAGTATCAAATAGCCTCACAGAATACTTGATGCAGTCTATTACAGTTCTGAATGACAAAAATGCAGTATCAAGCATTTGCCTTCTTCAAGTTTTTTCTATTCACATTATTGTGGTTCACATGACTGCTTTTTTCCATAGCTGTGATTATTACAGACTAAAAGGGAAAAAGAAATAACAAAGAAAACAGAAAACAATAAATCCTATTACCCAGTTGACTGAATAAATGTAGATTATCACCATGTCCATATCAAACCGCCATACACGGCTATCATCCTCGAAGTCCATGTAGTCCATTCTGTGAGCAGCATGTGGGAAATGCCTCCTTGTTACAGTATCTGAACGTCTTTGGAAACCTGACAAAAAACAAACTGGAAGATAAAATTCTGTATAAAAGCAATGAGACTGATAAAAAAAAAAAGTTAACCCTGCCAAGACTGAATTTACTTCAAAAATGCTAATTTCAAAACTTACATCAATTTCAAACCTGTTATTTTTCTTAATTTCTTTTCTAACACTTTTAAAGCATTATTATGAATTAGAAACCTAGATTTATTTATTACGTTCTATTTTTTAAATTTAATTTGCAAGTGGCATTACGTTTTATGATATGAATGATACTAATGCGTGTCATTAACTGTGCCTTTTACACATGAATGAATATTAGTGTATATTATACTCTCTGGGGGGTCTGCGTCAATATTGCTATCTGTGCTTTCTTTTTATTTATTTCTATACTTAATGTAGATATAAAACAAAATGCTAGAGGCTGCTTTTGGATCAAAAGGGATAATCAGAGAATTATGGAAACATGTAGCTACATTAGTTTTAACTTGTTAGTCGTCGCCTTCTAGAGGATTTGGGCAAGTATTACCCCTGATTTGTATATCTGCAACTCACCTTAAGCAAACCTGCACTGAGTTTATGACAGATTAGACTCTGTAATGTAATTATTATACACTGAAGAAGAGCATTTTCAGTTTAGGAAACCAGCTATTCTCTAATTGCTCTTCATACAGAAAGCCACAGAAATATTGTTGGTGCTGTATTAAAGGTATTTATACAGTCAGCAACTGCTTACTATACCATATGTAATCCCTGTGGCTTCCCTGAGTGTGAGTAAAGCTACTACATATATATTTATATTCTGTGGCTGAAATAGTGTCTTTTTTACCATCTGTAAATTGATTAAGCTTCAGCTGAAAATGTCAACAGTAGAATTATTATGTGAACTGAATTCCAGGACTCAACAGAGGCTAACAAAAAGAAGAACTGAAGTATATTACCAAACTTTTGTACAGTACTGAAACCAAGTATCAGATTTAGAAACCCTGTATGATCATACATAAATATTACTGCAGACTCTATGGTCCATACTGCGACTACCATCTTTAATAAATTCTGACATGAAAAATACCTCCAAATGTCTCTCTCTCTCCAGCTAGAGTGGAAATAAGCCATGTCTTTACATGTGATTCTAGCCATCTGTGGATAACAACTAAGAGTTGTAGAGTTCCTCAAAACATGGAATAGTGGTTTGCACTATGAAACAGAAGAGCTGAGGGAGCTTCAAATTACTTCTAATATATTTACTCCTTTTTTAAAAAGAAACCCTATCTCATTTGATGAACACAGTCCCTAAATGCTTTCTACATGGGCATGTATTTGTTAAAACAAATGTTACTAAACTTTTTTGTGCATGGCTATGTCGCTATATTCTGAGCAAGAACTTCCACTCCAATCACATGAATATGCATGCACAGTGCCAGCAGTCTGGCAGGCTGTTAGTGGAAACTTGTTACTAGATAACAAAAGCAATGTTGTGTTCAAGTCACACTTTTATACCCACCAAAGCATGCAAATCAAAAAGGATTTTCACCAAAGCATCAACAGGCACATCTGTTATATGCGTCCCTGCCAAAGTTTCAGCAACCTCCTGCTGAGGTACTAGCAATACTCAAAATAAAAGTACAAACAATCAAAGATATTCTCCCAATATTGTAAATGGACTGACCTCATTTTGCTATTTTGCTAAGGAATATCAGAGATGGAAAATTTTACTGTAAAAATGTGCCCAAATGAATAATATGCAAGCTATAACAACCATTTACATTGTAAGTGCTCATGTAAAATTAAATTATGCTAAAACAAGTGTTCTTAGGTAATTAAGATGTACCAAGGTCATTTTGACACAGTCTCTTCTTTCTGATTACGAGCTGTAACAGAGAGAGCTACTGAAAGACAAGAAAAAAGGCAAGGACAGGCTGACGCCTTCCCATATGTGCGCTTGCAGCAACCATCAACTTAGGATACTAGTGATTTGGAATCTCTGCTCAGAACAGTGTCTTAAAAAGGCATTGATAAGATTTTCTTTCCATACATGTGACTCTGCACGCTTCTGAACCAGATCTCATTGCCTCCACTGGCTGAGCTTTGTGTCCTTTGGTGGAGAAGTCTTAGAACAAAAAAAATTATTTTCTTTCAGGGGAAACTAAACCAGAAGATAAGCTCCAAGAGCTCTTATACATTCCAGTAATACACTTCAACCACTAATGGGCATTCAGCCCTTGGGACTTGAAGTTCACTTGCCCTTGTTCTCTAAAATCCAAATGTGGGCATCTGGCCCTCAGCACCAATTCCTTTGCCCTATCTACAATGGCTGATATAACTGCTAATGCAAGAATGCCTCTGAGAGATAGCCAACAATCTTTCATAAAACATCTTTATGCCATTCATAATTTTACAGACCTCTTTCAGCTGTTTTCTGCAATATCCTTTTCAAAGAAAAAACTTGTAAATTTCCTTTGTACGGAAAAGCTTCCATACTTCAGATCATCTTTTCCACATTATCCTTTACCCTGCTTTATCCTTCTCTGAGATGATGTAATGAAAATTATATTCAAAATTGGAGATGTGGTATCACCACAAATCTAGACAATGACATAATGTTTTCCATTTTGCTATGATCCTAATAATTCCTGCTTACCTTTTGGCTGTGCATTGAATGCTTTCAGAAAACTAATCACAGCATTACCCAGACCTCTTTTCCTAAGTGGCAGTAGCTACATTTACAGCTCGTCATAGTCAATATTATGTATTGTGAAGATTGCATAGCCTCTGTGGGCATCTGCTCCACCACTTGACTGCCCTCACAGTGAGAGCGTTTTTCTTACTTTGAGCCTGAACCTCTCATATCCATTATCTCTCATCCTCCTGCCACACACCATTGTGAATAGCTGGTCTCTCCTTTTGGCGGTCTCCTTATACATGTGGTAAGGCTGCCTGGAGATCCTCCCCAAAGCCTACCCTTCTCCCGACTGAACAAGCCAGTTCCCTCTGCCTCTCCTCATAGGTTAGGTGCTCCAAGACCCTGAGCATCCTGATGTCCATTTACTAAACCTTCATAAATTTACTCAATTTAAACCTGCTTCAATTTACCCAATTTACTGACACCTTTCCTGTATTAGGGTGGAGGGGAGGAGGGGGAAAGGGCAAAATTGCAGTATTTTAGTTGTCTGCTGAGTAGCAGTGGATGAAAATTTTCCTCATCTACTGCTATTCATACGTCATGCTCCTGTTCATAAAGTCCAGGATGCTGTTGGCTGCCTTTGCTGCCAGGACACGCTGCCACTTCACGTGCAGCTTGCTCTCCATCAGGATGTTCAGGTCCTTTCCACAGAGCTGCTCCCCAGGCTGTCAGTGCCCAGGCTGTCTCATTGCCAGGGCCTCTTCCTTCCCAGGTGTAGGACTTGGCACTGCCCTTGTTGAATTTCACAAGGTTCCTTTCAGCACATTTCTCTGGCCTGCCTAAGTTTCTATAAGTGACAACTGCTGCTAAGTTTATCAACCTGTCATTCAATTTATTGTCCTTTGCAGGCCTGATGAAAGTGGATTCTCTTATCTCCTTGAGGCTGCTGATCAAAAGAACTGTCAGCTGGCAAGTTCATATTTACTATAATCAGTGAACTGAATAATTCAGTATCGCCAATAAACTTCATCAAGCTGTGTATGTATCACTTTTTCAAAACACATATGAATGTTCTGACCTACGCAGACTCTTGTGGGATTCCAACAACAATTCAATGTCATTTGCTAGATAGTCTTTTATATCATTTTCCATCCTTTACCTTGGTCTGTTTATGCATGCTGCTGAAAGGGACTTTTATGTATTGAAACACCTTCTTTACTGTTTTAGCACATTTCTCCAACCTGTCTTGATCTCTGACTAGTAGCCCTGCCACTAAGTCTACCAACTAGTCCTCCACTTTGCTGTCATCCGCAGACCTGATGATGGTATGGAGAAATGGGTCAAATTTTCACAGCATGATGTACTTTTTTCAAGGATACATTGTTTTTATAATGCTTTCACAAATAAGGTATCACCCCAAAACTTCTTGCTTAAACACCAGCCTTCTCCCATATGCTCATCATGCGGCATCACGTTCTGGTTATGCTAATAGCTAAATTACAAGATTTCCTAGTTAAAATTAGCTGTGAGATCTGTATTTCCAAAAAAAGACAAAAGCATGTATTGCTAGAGATGTTTATGGGATGATGGCACTTAGCCTGTGTGAATGCCTGCAAGCATGTCCCGTTGACTCCTGATTTCATGTCCAAAGCTCTAACTCAGCCTCAAGCCCTCCACCAAACCTAAGTCTGCAGAGCATCCAGTTCCTTCCCCAAAACAAGGCCACTGAAGCCAATCACCATCCTTCTCAGGTCTAGAGTTTTAGCATTTCTCCTGCTCCCACATGAAAAGCTTGAACCTCTCTGCCCTCCTGCCTCAGATACATCAGCTCTACACCTACATCAGCTCTACACCCTTACTGTTTCAGAAGTCAAAATCTCATTTTTTTCCTAGAGAAAGCCCTCAAATTCCAAACTCCTTTTGCCCCAGAATGCACACCAGAACCTCCAGATTTCCTATGCTAAAGCTTCTAACATCACCTTTCAAGGCTTTTCTCACTGTGAAGTCCAATCATCTTACCAAAACTTCCTTGCTATCCTACTCCTTTCTACTTTCCTCTCACTTATCCTGCTCTTTGAATATTTCTCTGCTCTTGCCCTTCTGATTTCACCGTGGGCTCCCGCTGGCTGCCGGCACACTACATCCATACTTGACTAAACTTATATGGTGGCCTAAATCTCTCTCCATTCCTTTTCCACCCCAGAATCCATGTCCTACTTTCATACTAGCAGTTGGGCTGTAGAACAGCTAGATGTAAAATGTACTTAAACTGGACATAATCTTATCTAAAACCATTTTTATATTCACTATTTTCTTTGTGAAATAAACCAAATTTCTTTCAATCACAATTACAATATTTACACTTGACAAGAAGATTTGACAATTTTACTCTGGGCAGGAAATGAAGATGTGATATTTTTCAAGTACGGCTCATTGGATTTCTGTACAGATTATTTATAATTGAAGTTTTTTGCATGTCTTCATCAGCAGGAGCTCTAGCCATACTGCCCAAGTCACAGAAGACAAGGACAGGGACTGGGAGAATGAAGAACCACCTCTTATAGCAGGTTAGATTTGAGACCATCTAAGGAACCTGAAGGTGCACAAGCCCATGGGGGCTGAACAGATGCATCCATCACTCCTGAGGGAACTGGTGGATGTCATTATCTATCATATTTGAGAAGTCATGGCAGTCTGGTGAAGTCCCCACTGACTGGAAAAGGGGAAACATAACCCTCTTTTTTAAAAGGGAAAAAAAGGAAGGCTGGGGAACTACAGGCCAGGCAGTCTCACCTCAGTATCTGCAAGATCACAGGTCAGGTCCTCCTGGAAACTTATGTGAAGGCACAGAGGCAATAAGGAGGTGGCTGGTGACAGACAACACTAAGGGCAAATTGTGCCTAACAAATTTGGTGGCTTTCTTTGAAGGGGTCATGACATTGGTGGATAAGGGAAGAGCGACTGATACCATATTTGGGCTTGTGCAAGGTATTTGTCTCACATGACATCCGTGTCTCTAAACTGGAGAGACATTGATTTGATGGAGGGAACACTTGGCAGATAAGGAATTGGCTTGATGGTTGCACTCAGAGAGTTCTTCATTCAAGTGAACAGCTTGATATTTAAGTGAATGGCTTGACATTCAAATGGATATTGGTGATGACTGATGCTCCTCAGGGGGCGGTGGTGGGACTGCTCTTGCTCAACATCTTGTCAGCAACATGGACAGTGGGAATGACTGCGCCCTCAGCAAGTTTGCTGATGACACCAAGCTGTGTGATTCAGTTGATATGTTGGAGAGAAGGGATGTCATTCAGAGGGACCCTGACATGCTTGAGAGGTGGGCCTGTGCAAACCTCACAAAGTTAAACGAAGTGAAGTGCAAGGTCCTACACCTGTGTCAGGACAATCACAAGTACAACTACAGGCTGGGCAGAGACTGTATTTAAGGCAGTCCTCAGAGGAAGGACTTGGAGATACTGAGTTACAAGAAGCTCAGCGTGAACCATCGCTGTTCACTTGCAACCCAGAAACCAACTGTACTGTGGGCTTCATCAAAGGAAGTCTGACCAGCAGGTTGAAGGAGGTGATCCTGCCCCTCTGCCCTGCTCTCATGAGACCCCACCTGGATCACTGTGTCCAGCTCTGTGGCCCCAACACAGAAGTACATGGAGCTCCTTGCACAAGTGCAGAGGATGCCAAGAAGATGCTCCGAGGGCTGGAGCACCTCTCCTACGAATACAGGCTGAGAGAGTTGGACTTGTTCAGTCTGGAGAACAGAAGGCTCAGGGGAGACCTTAGACAGCTTCCAGTACCTTAAGTGAGCCTACAAGAATTCTGGAAAGGGCTTGTAGAGATAGGACAAGGGGGAATGGTTTTACACTGAAAGAGATTACTCATTTGGAAGAAATTCTTTGCTGGAAGGGTGGTGAGACACTGGAACAGGCTGCTCAGAGAGGCTGTGGCTGCGCCATTCCTAGAAGGGTTCAAGGCCAGCTCGGACGGGGCTTTGCGCAACCTGGTCTAATGGAAGGTGTCCCTGCCCATAGCAGAGGGGTTTGGAACTAGTGATCTTTAAGTTTGCTTCCAACTCAAACCATCCTATGATTCTATGATTCTATAAACTATCAACGACTCACATTATTTGAAAAGAAAACAACAAAAAGCTTTAAAAATGAATGACAAAATACTAACACCAGCATATGCATTTTACATTGAGCATTTTGTATAACTAACATTTTCATTTATTAAATATGAAATTTATTACCAATTTTATGAGCAATATTCAATGATCACTTGTGCCCACTCCCTATCATAAATTCAAAACAAAACTAGAAAAACTTGTGTTTTCTGTCTTGGGATGTTTATTTCCCTGGAAGAATCAAGAAGCAAGAGGACTGTGGGAAGGCTAAATGAGTTTAGAAAACATACTCTGTCCAAACATCTGTGATGATTATTCTATAATTATCAATAGTCACAAATACAAGCTAATTGGCTAGTTTACGTGCTGGGATACATAGTAAACCAGGAATAAACAATCTCACATTTCACAATGTAAATGTCTTTCATCTGTGGAAGCCATGAAGCCAGTCTGCAAGCAGATTTATTTATTTTTTTAAGTAACCCAAGTGAATTATTTGTCTGTTTTTTCTTTTCTCCACTAAACCATAACACACGAAGTACAAAACAGGCAGGACACCATATTACAGCTGTAAAAAATGAGTTATAGCAAAACCTACTCTCTTTCTTACTTTAAAACCACTTTACTTCAAAATTCAATGAAGAGTAATGAAATAAAAAAATATACAGATGATACAAAAATAACATACAGCAATTGAAATGTGTGTCTTTGTTTTTCAGGGTGCAAACTAGCTCTGTGAATAAATAAAACATTGGCTTCTTTAACTGACCTCTCTTTCACCATACCTGTTGTGACTGTGATCCATAGAGTTTTGCTGCTGGTATCATAGAATCATAGAGTAGTTTGGGTTGGAAGGGACCCTCAAACGTCAGTTAGTCCAAACCCCCCCCCCCCTCCCCCTGCAATTACCAGGGACATCTTCAACTAGATCAAGTTGCCCAGATCCACATCCAGCCTGGCCTTGAATGTCTCCAGGGATGGTGCATCCACCACCTCTCTGGGCAACCTGTTCCAGTGTTTTACCATGCTCATTGTAAAAAATTCTTTCTCACATCCAGCTTGAATCTCCCCTCTTTTAGTTTAAAACCATCACCCCTTGTTCTATTTGCAACAGGAAATGAAGCTTCATGGTCTCCATGTAAGATCATGTAATGGATCTAAATGTACAGTTTTCATACGTTCTAGACTGTAAGTAGCTTTCTTTAATTTTAAAGGTAAGTTAATTTGTATATTGATGACATACATATTATAGTTACAGCAATTTTCATATATTTTTCTTAAGATGGGGATCTGTAATCACTTTTGTTCACATAAAGAGTAGATAAACTCTATCGTAACAGTGAATTTAACCTTTGGACAACTTCACTCCTTGCTATGATAGTGCAGACAACAAGAATGAGAGAATCTCAAGCATCAACCTAAAGAATCTGATTTCCATGGTACGGGCATCAATAGTTTACAGGAAAAACAAATTTTAAAAAGTATTAAGAATATTTTCACTCTGTGAATTTTCTTACTAATTTTTATCTATTTTCCATGTCTCTTCTTCTGTCTCTTCAGTAAATCTAATGGTCTCTATTCACCATCAACAACCTCTTCTGTTGTTACTTTTAATCACTGAACATTTCTAAAAATCATGTTGCAAGTTTATGTTTTCTTTACATATTTTATCTTTCCAGATGATCAAATACTACATTTAAGCTGTCACCAACTCTTGCTAAGTTATCCTCATAAGAGCATCTAACTTTTTGCATCATTGCTGTAATGGCATCACTGCCCTCTAGTTTCAGTCTTCCCTATAACTCCTCCCTAAACACTTAATCTCTTCAGGCTTCATTTATTTGGACTGCTACTGTATAAAGTAAGGAGAGGCAAAATCTACTGATATTATAGGTAGGCTTAATACAATAGCTCAAAATGACCGAATAAGTACGAAATAGAATTAAAAAGGATCTCGTACTGATGTCTCTAATGTGAATGCTACTTGGCATACTGTTCAATTTGCTCTAGATAATGTATTTCTTGGCTTGCAAGTTTGCTATATTTTGCTAAAAAATAATATTAACACTAAAGGTTATTTAATAAAACTTTGCAGAGTTATGCTATACACTGCTGTCTGTAAGTTCTTCAGTGTTTAAAGCTTTAATCTTTTAAGCCAGTTTTAGTGGAAAACTGTAAGATAACAGTAATGTAAATACTTTCTTAAAAATAAATTTATGAATTGTCTCTACTTGTATTAAATCAGGGTCTGTCTGACAGAAAAGGTTAGGGGCAATAGACAGGATGGACATTTCAGGGCCCCACCACACCACTCTGTAAGAGAAGGCTGTGTGTACCATTTTCATATACGAATACACAAAGCATTTGGTTTATTTGCAAGTTGAGCTGTCTGGCAACATGCCTCCCTTAATTCCCCCAGAGAAACTGGTGAATGACCTATCTTGGAGTCATGCCATTGTCCTCGAACAAATTCACATTCAGCTTTAGTGAATGCCAACCCTACTTCTCATCTGAGCAAACAAAAGAAATATTAATTCCTCCCAGGAACAAAAAAATACGAAGTGCAAGACTATGTCTTGAGCAAGCTGGCACCTTTTTTCTGAACTGAAAATTTGCTGGTGCAGTGTTTGGGGTGCTGACCAAGGTTTTACAGAAAAAGCTGTCTGAAAAGCCTTCATATATGTTCAACTGAAAATTAAAGATAAATTTTCCCAAAGTAAAGTTACTTCAAAGGCTATCAAGAAAGAAGTTATTTAAATTTTAAAAAGTAAGTTTATGAACTGTTAAAAAATCCTTCCTTTAATCCTTCATCAAATGTGTTATGGTGGTTAACTCTAACTTTTTGTGACGCCATTTCAAACATCCACCTTTACCTACTCACCTAAGATAGTCACCAAAGGTCTCTAGACTTTGCTCTTTGCTCATCTCTTGTTTCTTTGAGCAGGTATACTTAATATGGCTCTGATCTAATAAAAATACTATTACCTTTTCTTGCTTACTATTCTCACATGTCATCTTGAGTACTTTCATGCTTCATCTTTTGTCCATCAAATTAAAATTCCAGGTTTTTTTTCCACTTTTAGGGGTTTCCAAAACTCTACATTGCCCCCAAAATGTTGCCTCACTTTTTATAATTATGCTATGCAACTACCATATGCTTCTTGATTATCTTAGGAGTTTTCTACCCAATAAATGCTTTAGGATCAAACTGAACTTGTGTTCATATCCAAATTTTGGAATGGTGTGGGTCCCTGTGCTGCAGGTAGAGATGTATGAAACAGAAATCATAGGCATGGTAGGCCTCTGAAACAATATACACATTTGTCCTACTTACTTCTCTATTAACTCATCTATAGTGATGAAGCCAAATGATATCTTTACAATTCATTCTTAGCCAAGAATTATTTGTTATTCTTATAGCAAATGGGATTTCTATGAGGCATCAAATCAAAGGACTAAACACCACGCAAACTGAACTTCCAAGTAACGACGTGTTCACACCAGTAAAACTGACTCTTTAGGGCTACTTCAGTACAAGCTGCTCTCCTACGCAGTGCATTTCAGTGCTAAGTGGAGTGGAGGAGTATGCTAGGGAAGCACGTCTGCTAATATCCTTACTGAACATAATTAGTTCACAGCTAATTAGGAATACAACCAATTTTACTTACCAGTGCTCAGTGGCCACAATCTTTTTGCCATTCTATTTTCAGAGCTGGCAAGGATTATTCCTCACTTCCACTAGAAGTGTATAGAAAGATACTTGCTAACTCCTGCCAGTGATGAAGACAGAAGGCATCTTTGCTTCCACTTGCTCAAAGATACCTGTCGTAACCTGAAATAGTCTCAGCAGAATCTTACACAAAACATGAAAAATAATGATAAAGAGATATTTTATGCTCTAAACGGATGCTGTGATGAAAGACTACCACTTCAAAAATCTAGCAATTCAGTTTACCCACAGTGGTATAACTACGATTATGTATTATTCTCAGTTGTCTTTAGAGGGTAAATAATAAATATTTATATAACCTTACTTGATAAATGCATACCTTTTACACCGCCTAAGTTAAAACTGTAATAGAAGACACCATTGCCATAAAATTGTAGGATATCTCATAACAATAGGCATAGTAAGGGTAGGCTAAAGGTTTACTTACACTCTCATTCTTTTCCTGACAAGGTCAAACTGACAAATTGGTGAGTGATGAGGAAAGAACATAAGAACAGACCAAGCATATTGCAATACCTCCCTGGTATTCTCTCTCAGTTCCCAGGGACTTGCAGCTCAAGAATCTTCACAGGCAGGTGTGGTATTATTGATTTTAATACTCTTTACTCCACTTTCTCCCAAGAAACTGCCACTATTTGAAGCCATGCTCTGGGTTAATGATAATTTTATTTACTGTCCTCTAGTTCTTTTACTATAAGACATTGAATAACAACAGCCCATTCATTTCTGCCATGACTCTCATGATTTTAATTACCTCTATTATCACTCCTCTTTCGTCATCTCTTGTTTTGGCTGAAGCATTCTAGTTTATTTACATATTATTCAACTGGAAGTAATTTAAAAATTACGTTCTTATTTATCTTCTTTGTACCCATCCAGTTTACTACCTCCTTTTTCTATGAAACAAAACTAATGTAAACATTGCTAAAGATCACTCAGTCTTCTGCTACTGCTTGAACCTGGCTTTCATTTTTATTTTCCCAAATATTTCAGTAATGTAAGCAAATGTTATGTCCTCCATTTCTAGTAACAAATATGCTGGATAGTACAAACTGTACCATATATCCATCTAGGACTAGACTTCTAATGTCTCTCCAGTGAGAAAAATGAATCACTTATTTCCATCCTTTGTTTGGTATCTTTTAACTAGCTATTAATGGATGATCGGACTTTATCTCTTATCATGAACACAGCTATGTTTTCTCAAGCATCTTCAGAAAAGAACCTTCTTAAAAGTCTTGAGGAATTTGTAAGCTGCAAGGTGAAAAGGATGATACCTCTAATTCCCCTTCAAGTTCATTTGAGTCCCTCCGGTACAGCTGTTGGACCACGGCTTTGTAAGAGGTCTCTAATGTTCTTAATTTGCTTTTCAAGCCAGTATGAACACTTGGCTCCCTAAGTAGAACTAAGGATGTCAGTCCAATATTCATTTAAGGCCATGTTGAGAAATAAATGCGGAAATGATACAGTATGCTTTTTTGACATAGCCATTCTATCACAATCCTTGTTTGCATAATTATAGCTATCAATATTCCTGGTACAACTGTCTTCTAATATCATGGTTAGATGGAAACAAACAATCCTGATGACACAATCAGATTAGCTAGAATTTGGTTCCCTTCAATGCACTGATGAACCAATAGTGATGACTGAGCAGCCATGATTTGTAAGAGTGAGTTGCATCATTCTCCTACACAGCCTAGCCCTGGATGTGGTCTTCAGGACTTGGAAAAGGCTATAAAATATCCTTTCCAATGGGACTGTGGGTCTGAAGAAGTCTCTAAAGCTGCCTCTGCAAAATAGCTTAAAAGATAAACAAGGTGTCCTGCACCAGCTGCTAAGAAGAAGAAAAATAACTGTTACAGACGAACCCAAGACACAAGGCTATTGATACACAATAATTTGTAGAACACTGCTGGCAAAACAGCAGGGACAAAAAGTGGCAGTGCTGTTAGGGCTGAAGCTTAAGACACATCTGTGGCGCTGACCTTTGTACCTTAAAGTTCCCCTTCTATTTTATTTCATTTTTCTTTCAGATTCACTTCTGCTTGGTGAGGTGCAGAAATGAAGGACTGAAGGACAGCTGGAGCACAGCTGCACCAGGGGACAGAAGGGGCCTCTGAATCAAGAAATCAGTCTTGTGTTTTTTACCAGTGACCTGTTGGAGCTGAAAGGACTGGTGGGCAAGGAAAATGGGTACAAGTGCTGACAAAATAGCAAAATGACAAAGTTGCCATCAGTGCAGTTGACCTAAGACACACTCAACCAGCAGTACTTAGATTCTGTGTTTTCAGTTTTAGTGTACTATAAGCATAAGAGATGCTCAAAGACAACGTTTCTGAGTAATGTGTGTCTCCTTGAGGCAGAAAATTCACTTACTGTGAAGACTCTAGACTGTAAATGCATCTTGTGAGAAATGCATGTGTGCAGATTAGTTTTTTGTGATTCCACAAGCTATACTGTAAAATCTGATGGATCTGGCTAAAAAATGAAAGCCTTCTGGTGAAGAAGCATTGCATGGTCCCACAGCTGAAGTCTTGAGTAGTATGTCAAAGCAACAAGCAACTTACAGAAATGAGGAAGTAAGGAAATTAACAGAAAGAAAAAAGTGCAGTAAGGAAGGATGGACTCGGGGAAAAAATAGCTTGATACAAGGATTATTCTGAGAGACTTCTTATAGTCCAGCATCACACTTTAGAGCTAAAATGAATGCTGCACCTGCTATTTTCAGTAACACCTATTTTGTTTCTTTTCTTGATAGGTCACATCATCAGAAACTTGAAATCCAGTATAATCATTTTTTTAAACAGAGAACTATGAACTTAAAACATAGCTGATGTAATGCTGTAGCTGTAAATTTTCACAGATGTTAACATCTTTCCTTTATTGCCTATCTAACTGAAATCATGATAACAAGAATCTTGAATAAAGCAGATTTTAAAGTGTTGTACCTCAATTTTAAAGACAGATATAAAAATGTATTAACAAGTGTTATTAAAGGCTTTTATAACATTTCTTCAAACAACCCAACATTTAGGAAATGGAGCGCCCCTTTCTATTAAGAATGATTAGATAAAAGGACATGGTAGATGCAACCTACTGAGGTAGTGGGAATTTCCACTGGTACTAGCAGGTGTTGAAAACACTATCTTGCAATCCTTGACTGATGCAGAAATCAACAGCTTTTTATTAAGCCACTACAGAGATGAGATCAGTAAAGAACTAGTACAGACTTCATTGTATGCAACACTAGGGGAATGTTTTCTAGATTAAGCCTTTAAAACAAATTATTTCTAAATAGGCTTTCCCACTTTCAATGTAGTCATTGCATTTTAAATAAAAACATTAGCATAAAACCAGTTGGAGGGAATTTCCTATTAGCTTAGGAATACCTACATCTTGAATTAGATATCAAGGCCTGTAACTCCAAGGTTTCATGATCCCTCTCTCTTTCTGAACACCTAGCTGCATACTTATATTCAGGCATACCTCACAAGCTTTCTCAAAATGCAGGCAGCCAGCACCCTTTTACGACATTAGCATCACTATCTTGAATACTGCATCCTGTGTCTCTGGTCTCTTCAATGTATTTCTACATCAGATCTATGCAAAAGCATTTGAAATAACTCTCTCAGGCCCAGTGTACTGTCTTGGTCTGCTTTTTAATTTTGTACTTCATGACACCAAAGTCACTATCAAATTACGTATCATATTTTCAATTTAAATATCTTTATCACTTCTTTTAGGCCACATATCCTGTATCATATTATTTTTGGAGATTTACTCTTAGTTTGCGAACCTTCTGTAACTGTACAGTGTTCATAGAATGTAACTCTAATTTAATGGCATGAAAAGGCTCTATTTATACAACGTTATTAAACTATAACTATACGGTAATAGAATCTAATAAAGCACATCTGCTATTTAACTATTCTATTCAAATGACATTATTTGTTTATTTTTAAATTTGTTTAAGGAAACCATTATTTGAGATGTTATTTCTACCGTACGATTACAAATACTCAAACCAGCAACTAATGTAGTAAGTTTATCTCATATAGTTTGTTTTGTTTTTTTTTTAGTTACTGGACACTTTTACATTCCTCATTCAAATTCTCATATCAAAGAAGACTCACATATTGATTACAAAATCTGGCTCAGAGAATCAGTTCATGAAAAATGTAAGGAAAAAGAAAAGACATCTGATTTTACCTAGTGGTCCTGCAATGTTCAGAAAGTCTAAATTAGACTTTTTAAATTTTACAACTGACAAATACACTCAATCTAGGCTTCTCAACAGTCAGCTGAGGTCTCATTTTGTCAGGCCTAGTATCTCTAATGAGTGGTTTACTCTTCAAAGTTCACCATTTTTATGTACAGATTATAAAAATACTATTACAGAAGAAGTTTTGTCATATGGAAAAATGGAGCAATACAAAGTTTGAAAAGAGCTGCCAGATTTTCAGTGGCCACTGAATCTGCTGCATATGAACTAGACAAAAGAGCATATGCATTTCTAACAGGGCCACTTTCACTCCCGTTACTCTTCTCATGCATGCCACTATGTTCTTCTTCCCATTCTGCAACTCTAACATCTTATTTGGTTATTACTTTTGTAATTAAACAAAAATTAACCTAAGTAGCCTCTTTTGCCCTACTGGTCTTACTGATATTAGGGGTTGTATTTGTGAAAGGCATCTATTATGTTGTCAGAAGTCTTTTGGTGCCTGTATGCTCAGTCTTCTATGTCTGTGTATCCCTGGGAGCCTCCTGAGACAGTTAAGAAAACCAAATATGGAATATTAAATATGGAATTCCATATCAAATATGGAATTTTAGATGCTGCCAAACATAGTGCAGCTGTAAGCCAAAAAAAGCAGCCCAGGAGAAAATATTATACATTTGTGTTTTGAACTGACATAAACACTGCAGTAGTTTTTATTCAAATAAAAAGTCAGAAGAGAGGGATATGGCAGTGACCCTTGTATTTAAGAAGGCAAAGACAATGTTTCAGACAGCTATGTGGTTCAGGTTTCCTATTAACTAGATGTAGTCATGCTCTCATTTGGTGTGGGACTTACAGGATATCCTTTGGAGACACATAAATCCAACACTAAGAATTACTGTGGTGGAATGATATGCCCAGTTTTCATACAGCACAACACTAAACCTCTATGATCTCTATTTTTAATTATTTATGCTTTGAAGAAGGCTTGGCATGGTAGCTTTTTATATTTATGAAAGATATAATTGATATGACACTATGGAACATACATGAACTATGTCACATACATAATGTATTACATTAGCATCAACATCCACATTACATTAACTGCCTTAGAGAAAAGAAATACTCATGTTCTCCTGCCAACAGCTTCTCCTCTGAGTAATACCAAAGATGGTCAGTCCTCAAACTTCTCAAGTCTGCTATTTTTTGATAGTTAAGAGCATTTCTTGTTATTTTCAGTATCAAATCATCCCCTTGTGTGACACAATTTTGTAAGTGGAGGACTAGAATTTACGAAATTTTACCTCTAGAAAGGCCTGGGTAGACTCACAAAAGTAATATAAAAAGGATGTCCTGTTTTATTCTTTGCACTTACTTTTAGGAGCAATCTGTATTGTTCTAACTAACAGGAAAAATGTATTTGCTAGGAAGGCTCAGCACAACAGAAAGTAACTTTATAAGTAAACATAGATGAGGCCTGGTGAAGAAAGACCGTTAGACTGAAAACAGGGAAAATGGAGTATACAGTGAATCCCATATTTCAGTGATCTAACTTAAATCTTTTTCAGTTAACAACTAGTTAATAACCATGAAAATGTTTAAGTGTTAAAAGTAGCAAAAGAGGACTAAGATTTCTTCATATAATTAAGCAGAAAACAAAGCTAAAACACCCACAGCCTTTACTCCTCTTCATATATGAAGCAAACAATACATAATAATGCATGCGATGTTATTCCAGCTTTTTTATATGACTTCTTTCATGGAAAAGTTATCCTAATTTTTTTTTTTTTTTTTTTACATCTCTACTGACTCCACTCAGAACTTTTTCTTTCCAGAGTAATTGAGTAATATTCTTTATACCACTATGCACACACAATTTTTCCCAAACAGAAAACTACAATTATTCTGATACTGTACAAAAAATCAAAGATTTAATAAATAAAAAGGTACATACACACACCAATTGCCTTTTCAGAATTTACAGTTTATCCTCAGATTCAGAGCACTGTGTATAAGTTACCCAGGAGAATTTAGCTCAGCTCTACCTTAATAATCATCCATCTTTGATTTCCTATGGCATGTATTAGCTAGAGACTTATTTTCAAATATTATACTCAAGACTGAGTGAAGTTTAAGGAAAAATTAAAAAACTTACCTTCAAAAACTCTGAAGGCTTTCTTGCAGCTTGGTAGAGGCCATTTTGCAGAATTTGATTTTTGAAAATTTTCTTTTAACTTCAAATATTCCGTAGGAAAAAAAGATTTGGTGGAGTTGTTCAGTTCTATGGTAATTAATGGGAAAGAATTTACAAATCAATGCTGTAAATATAGCAATAATTTGCATACACTTATAATAAAAAAAAATGCTTTATCTACTGTGTAATCCTTTCTCTAATGATAACATCTCTTAAGCTGTTTTAATATCACATGAACCCAAACATTTCCAGATATAGCAAGAACAAGTCTTAAACATGGCTGTTTTGATTCTGTTCCTTTTGTTTCTGTTTAAGAACGATGACGGCAATCTAGCAAAAAGGAAGCATATAAGAAATCAGGTCATTTCATGTAAAAAAATGATGACTTCTATGGATCAAAAATGACATCTATTGAACTTACTGACACATTCTTAGTTCATATTGCTTTTCTGTCTAACAGTATTGCTCAGTAACAGTCTGCAGTGAAAAGAGATGGGAAGAGTCTGAAAATCTTTGTTGAGATTTTTAAAATGTTGTGGATTAACAGGAATTCGTTTGTAGAATGACTAATGGCACATTGCAAGAGCTGACATACCTTATTAGTCTCGAGAGATCATCAGCTTCTCATGATACAATCTTGTGAAATACCTACATACACTGCAACTCAAAACTGTCAAAACTAACTTGTCCATAGCAATTTAACAATGTAAAACAATTTTAAAATAACCATGCTTTCCTAACACAGAAAGAAGTGATTTACTTTGTATCAGAGTTGCTAAGCTAGAAGTTAACAGGGAAAACTTCAAACCCCCCACATTTTGACTCTTCAAACCATCATGGGTCCAGATAAATACCAGCAGCCGCTACCATAATTCCTGCTGTATCTTAATAGAAAAAAAAAGACCATTTACAGACCTTCAAAAAGTCTTATGTATTATTTGTTCACCTCTTCCATTGAAATCGTTCATAATTTTTCAATAATCTGTATTTTATGAAATCTGTTTCTCTGGAAAATTTGAGAGACCTAAGCTTTTTGTGAGCTTCCAGAAAGAAGAAAAAATTCCAAATGCCCTTGGATTGCAGTAGCTTTTTCTGTATAAGAGGAAGGCATTGGCAGATTTGAAGCCAAACCCCAAACACAGGTGAAATGAATCAACACAACACATGCAGACTACAGAAATCTCTAAATCCTTCTATCTCATTACCCAAGGACAATGGTACTGCACCCATAAACCTCTGTCACCAATTGGAAAAGAGGCCATTTTCTCTCCCAAATGTAAAAGGAGCAAAATGTGCATTTTTCACTAGCACTTAATTTTTATGCAAGAGCTTGATACGCTACTGGACATATCTGGATTAAACACTATTCAGATTCAGAGAAATAGCCTCTGATGAGACTCTGCCTGCCTCTCATCATATCAACACAGAATATTTTAGTTTTCTTCTACAAGTCATAAAAATCAACACAGTTCTTTCAACTTTATTGTCCAGATTCAAATACTGAAATCTCTGGTCAAGTATCCATCTCCTGGTTTTCACAAAAGGCAGTGGTGCCAACCCTTACTGGCTTTTAGAAGGTTTCTTGATGTCCTGGATTCAGCTGTAGAGGTTATTTTTTCTCCTTCTTAGTAGCTGGTACAGTGCTGTGTTTTCGACTTTAGTCTGAGAACAGTGCTGATAAAACACCAATGTTTTTAGTTGTTGCTAAGTAATGCTTACTCTGATCAAGGACTTTTTCAGGGTTACTTTAATTGGGTTGTAGCTATCAGATCAAAAGCTCTCTTAGGTGTATCCTGGGCACCCTATCAACTGACTAGACGTGATTTTATCCTGATGTAAGAAGGACTTTTAATAAAGCCTTTAAAAAAGATGGGAAGGCACAACAGACACCATCAGAGCTTAACCTTAAACCTAACCCTAACCCTGTCTGGACTGGAACTCAGTCTAAAGGGAATCAGTAAGAAAACCTCACTTGATCAAGGCAACAGGGTGAAGAAAGTATCCTCATGGGTCACATCCAGATTTGTAGCTCTGGTTTAAGCACTCTTTTTCTTCATAATTGGGTAATTGAACTCCTAGCCCTCATCTTTTTTTTTGACATGTTACACGCAACCTTCTCTTGCAGATATATTCAGTTTGTAAAACTGTACAAGCCAAGAAGTGAATTTCTGAATATACCCTTAAATGTTTTCTTTTTAAGATATCCTTGTAAGGTAAAATACAGTTATACAAAAGCAAAGCTGTAGAAAATACCCAGAATAAATTAGAGAGTGAAGTAAGTCTTCTCAGCTGTGGCATTACAGAAATACACAAAAAATCCTAGCAACTTTGCTTTGCTGGCTGCACAAACCTATAGCAGCAGTGACTTTAGCCTAACTATTGCATGGCTTACTAAATCTCCTGAGTAAAAAAAAAAATAATATTTGCTACCCTTTAGACTGATTTGGCACTATCCATCTTCCTTAATGTGTTGATTTTATGACTTCTCTAAGCGTATGATATCATCATCAATATTTCTTGGTTGATTTAAAAGCTGCTTAGTATGTTATGCACTTGAAAACTACGAAGTATTTTTTTAATATATGTATAACAAATTGAAGTAAATTCAGTGTATCCTTTTCAAAATATATTGCCATGTCAAGCATATATTGCTATGTATTGAATAGCAATATACAAATAGCTGTTGTAAGGCTATATGAATTTCTCTCATCTGAAATTGTTAATACTAAACACATCTCATACATTGCTATGACTCTCTGTTTAGACTAGGCTCCCTGTTTATATATTTATGACACTGTATTTACACTTTAGCCACACAAATACTTTTCCTCAAAACCAGTACATGACTTTTTAATATTTTCACAGAATGGGTTACATTGGAAGGGATGTCTTGAGATCAACCAGTCACAGAATCACAGAATCATAGAATAGGGTTGGAAAGGACATTAAGATCACCTAGTTCTAACCCCCCTGCCATGGGCAGGGACACCTCACACTAAACCATGTCACCCAAGGCTCTGTCCAACCCACCCTGCTCAAAAACGGTCAGCTACAGCAGGCAGCCCAGGGTGTCTAGTTGGGTTTTGAGTTTCCACAGATGGAGACCCCACAACCTTTCAGAACAACTTGTCTGACAACCTTCACAGTGAAAAGGTGTTCTCCTTGTTCACATGGAATTTCATGTGTTTCAGTTTGTGACTACTACTGCTTGTACTGTCAGTGGGCACCAGTGAGAAGAGTCCAGCTCCCTCTTCTTCATTCCCTCCCATAACATATTTTACACATTGCATATTAAGTACTCAAAAATTGCAAATAATCCTGGTAATATTTCAAATAGCAGTACTTTGAATGTGTTGAAAAGTTTTGCAAATACATTTTACCAAGCATCTGTATTTTCTCTTTGTGCTGTCCCAGCAGTATTTTGCTGCATCCAATCTGTTAAGTAGCTTTTTCTTTTCTTTTTTTTTTTATTTAATTTAAATAGCCCTTAAAAAACAACTAAAAGTAATTATCTACCGGTGAAACACACTTCATCTGTATATCAAATCCAAAGGAGCATCAAACATTAAGCAAATGAAGTGAGAACAGCTTGAAACCTCTACACATCAGCTAGGCAGGGTGCTGAGAGTGCTCAGGCTGCAGCTTTCCATCCATTTTTCCTGCTGCATTACTGATATAGTCAGTCCCTATTTCTGGCCACCAACAGCAATAAATTGAACCATCCTGGTTCACTGGTTAGTTTGTCTAAAAAATGCCTCCTTCTTACCTAAAGGAATTCATATTTGACCTAGTTGGTTCTTTGAACTGGTCTGCCATCAAATTATACAAAGTTGAGCTTGTGCAGAGCAAGAATCTGCACAAACAGAAATACAAGTTGGGCAGGTCTGCTGATAAATGTGATATCATACTTCCAATACTCTGCATCCTCAACCTATCATCATCACAGCACTCTCCCAGTTTAAAAAGTATTGCTGCAAGATCTCTGCAGCGTGCAAAAATAAACAAATTCTCCTGCGTGGCTGAGTCATTTCCATTACTTTGTGACCTGTCTATACACATTTTAAGAACTCTAAAAGGCCTAACTCCAGTTATTATATTGCAATTTTGTTCATGGTGCTTGAATTTACCTTCTTAAGCTCCAGGTATAAAAGACTGACTTGTGCTGTTCCAGGTATCCCATCTACATCTGCTTACCCTCTTCTAACCTTGTACCCTTTCTCATGTCAGACACCTCTTATCCACCACACTCTCCTACTGCTAAAAGTCAGGAACACTAGAGATAAGGGTGTAAGAGGCCAGGAAGGGAGACTTTTAAAAAAAGTTTAGTGAGGAGGATATAGTTCTGCCAATCTTTCTTTTCACTCATAGCTAAATTAAACCCATAAAACCAAGAAAAGTGCATTTTTTGGTGTGTTGGTATGTTAGTAATTTTAAAAATGCTTTTCTTGGTAGGATATTTTAAGAAAATCTTTATTATGTTTGGAGTCTGTGAGCATTCAGCAAGAGGAAGCCGATGAAATGCAAAATATCAGAATCGCACTTCAAAAATCAGACAGTTTTAAAATATGCATCCAGAATAGTTTCTCGCTACTGAAGAAAGCCTGCATGGAATAGTCCTAGGAGGAGTTAAATGCAAAGACCTTACAGTGGATTAACATCATTAAATTTTGTTCTGCATGCATTTTGAATGTGGCCCATTGCATATTGCTTTTAATTTATTTTTTCTTTTAGCAGGGTCTTACTATACTTTAAACTACATATTTATTCTGGCCATAAATACAACAGGGAAAGCCACAAATACTTTTCTCTATTTTAAAAACTTTCATTTTGATACCTGCTTGGAAAAAGACTCTGGCAATTGTAGTGCGACACAGTGGACATGGAGTACTGGCTGGATTGTCTTTGGCAAGCATCCTTAAGCAAGGCTCACAAAAGATGTGGTGGCATGGATAGCACATGTAAGGATTGAAATAAACATCCAGGCACACTGCACAGAGATAGTTTTCTTTATCTCCTCTGAGGTCATGCTCATCATCTGTATGCAGGTTATCATTTGCAGTCTGCAAGAAGAAAAAGAAAACATCTTTTCACAGCTCAGCTCATAACCATTTTGGATAAACCAATCACTAGGAAGGTGACTTTCAATAACACTTAAGAAGCTGGTACACACTGGTGATACTCTTAATTTTTAATACAAGTTACTTTCAACAAGATGATGTAACATAATGATAAGAGGAATGTCAGAACACACATTTGTGGGAAAGGTGAACAAAAATCATATGAGACAGTGAAAGAACAAAATAACAAAAGCAAAAAGGTTGAGTAAAACTGTAGTTTGATCAGGTTCCTTCTTTTATTATGGATTTTAAAAATTTATTTGCAACTTTATTACCAAAATAGCTCGTTACATTGCCAGGGAAGGCAAAACAAAACAAAAATTCTCTAAAAATAATCACTGGATTGCTCTGCCTTTGAAAAATAATTTACAAAGGGCATTTTCAGCAAGAATAATGGCTCCCAGTTTGAAACAAGCCACAACTTTATTACTATAATGCAGAATCTAAACCTCAGAGAAGAAAGTAGAGTCTAGAAAACTCTACCATCTTTGGTAACTGTTGTTTTTTGACAGCACATGTGCTCCAAATTTTCTTGCACTGATATATTCATAGGGGAACATAGCTGGACTCCCCAGCGCACTTGCCATGTAAGTGTTAACACCTTGTGTATATTGCCAGGATTCGGCTTTTGTCTTGTAAGATGAATAAGCCCTTCCATGTAATCTGAATATCTGATACTAATTTCATCTGAGGTTTTTGGCTTAAAGAAAAAAGCTATCTTTTTCATCTGTATGGGAGTCATACAAGAGACAGTGACTTTGCTCTAGCTCCTCTATGCATTCTCCCTGCTTCACGTCTAACAGAACCCAACACAGCCCAGTATCTAAGACACCCACTAGGAAAGAACAAAGACAGAGGAGGGTATCAGATGCTGCTCAGAACTCTTCCCTCATGCCTCTTGTTTTAAATTCCCAGTCCTTGTCTCATTATCTTAGTTTAAGTGTCTTAATTCTAAGCTGCCTTGTAGTATCTGTGACTTCTTGCAAGCTCCAGTATCCATCCTTAATACCCTCACATCCCTTGCTCAACCACTGCTCTGTAGGTACTCTGGTAGTCCTGCAACACTAGCTCCACAAGTCTTTCCAGACACCTATCACTGACATTAAGCACACCTGTTGATGCACTTCTACTCAATAAATACTACTCTCTGCTAGAGCAGCTGCTTGATTTGCATCTAATTTGTATGCCCACTAGCTGTGTATTTCACAGGCCACTTTTGACACTCACAGACCATTACAGACAACCACTGCCTGATATTGGTATACCAAATATTAATGACTGTTATTTTGTGCCTACTGTAGAGATGGGAGTCTCTAGATAGCATATATGGCTAATACGTTTGGATTTCTGCTGTCTCTCAGTAATCAGTCCACTTCTACCTGGGATACTGGACACTGCGGATAATGAGTAATTCTAACAGTATGGGTACTGGGGAAGTAATTAAAAAATACACAGTAGAAATATTTACCCAGAATCTATCAGTTCTGGATAAGCATTCATCCTGTCAGTCCAGCTCAGCTTTTGCATCATACTTTCCAGAATACTAGGTGCCAAAAGGGCTTACAAATTCTGTCCTGCTGTGACACAAACCCATGGAAACAGTTTGGTTTTAGCAGTGTGTCCAGACTTAAGCTCTTGTGCAACCCTAAGCATTAATAACTGTGGGTTCTTGCAGTACTTACCTCAGCACTTACCACTCCAACTTGATTTTCTCCATGCCAGACTTGAGAGGGGCCCAGAAAAATTCAGTGTATATTGAAACTTACTGCAGGGGCAGCCAGGCTGTACTGATAAGCAGCCAGTAGAGGTCTGGCTGGGACTAACATCTACAGAAGCTAGCACAAAATGAAAAGATGGAGGCAAGGGGAGAAAAGGGAAGACGCAAGCTTTTGCTGACTGGCTTTGATAAGTACTGATTTGAAATATAAAATGTGTACAGAGGAGCTGCCTGCCTCAGTGGCTGCAAGTTAAACATCTTGCATGAGCAGTTAGGTAAATGAGGGTGTTAGTGGCAACATGGCTGACAACTCAAGGATAATGATTGGTTCTGAGATAGGTTTGTAATCATGGTAAGATGCACAACCAGGAGAATCTCCCAGCCAATTGCAACTAGAAAGAAGATCAAAATTATTCTGATGTGCAAACTAGACTCTAGTTAAGAATAATCTCCTTAGCAGATCAAAGGAAGACTTTTCTACAGCTTTGTGCTCCTTCTCAAAAGACCTAAAGACCTATCTAGGCACATGGCATCATTTTGTACTGCAAAGCTAAAATCAGAGCAACCTCCTTAGGCAAGAAGCTAATACACAATAACTTAAACAGGCATTATTGTGCATTTGCAATTAAGCAGTGCCCATATGTTCCAGCTAGAGCCAGAGATTTGGTGTTTGAGTGCTTTACAATCTAAACTGGTTAGGAGGGAAAAAAATTCTTTCTGCCCTTGCATGCTTAATGTGAAGGTAGATAAAACTGGAGTCTCTTTGCAGAGACACCTGTTTCTATTCTCCTACATGAACAGTACCTCAAAAAGAGAAACAATGGTGTAGGAAGCTTAAGAAGTCACATTTTCATCATTACAAATCATGAGGAAGACTTCATTTGCTGCACATTCACATACCTCACATTTTGAAAGTGTGCAGTATGCATGTTCTCCATCATCTTGGAAGATGCCTCTTGGTAATCTGTTCTATGCTATTCATAAACTGTACATAAATAAACCTATAATGATCTGCAGCTCTAAAATAGACTTTAAGTCTTCAATTATACTAATCAGAATCATACACCCAGGTCTGAAAAAGTTTAAAGAATGAATATAGATACTGTTTTGTATAGAAATGGCTTAAAAAGAAATAAATACTTATTGGTTCCTGCTGGAAAAAATGATCAGTAGGTTTAGCCCAAAAGAAATGTGGCTTGTAGGAGTGCCACATCTATCCAACAGATCATCCCACACCAGCTTTTGAACCCATTAGTCAATTGTAAACAAATCTGACATAAGGGTTGTGACCTCAGGTATACTTGGTTCCTAAACATTTCATAAAAATTGACAGCTAGATTAAGTAGAGAGGTAACAATGAGTGTCACTGCTACAGAGAAGTCTGCAGGTGTTTTGTTGCTTTGAAAAGAATTTATCTAGCCTAATTTCTGCAGACCAAATTGGTGAATTTTTATGGGGTTTCAAAAGCAAATATAGAAAACAAATGCAAGTGCAATTTTAAAATGTAGGAAAATACCTATTAAAAATCTTTACTACCTAAACTAGCAGAAGTTCTTCCAAATCAGGCTGTAAGGTCCACCAGGGTTTGTATGCTGTTGAGCACTCTGTTTTGGTGGACTGATACAATGAATGCAAAAGGACACCTTTCCACATGTCTAGCAAACCTAACCTTAAAACATATATATCATAATAGGCCAGAGATGCTAATGCCCATGGCTTAAATATCTGTACAAATCAATAATTCAGTCTGAATTCCCTACACTCCAAAATTTCCCCTCATACAATATTTCAGAAAAATCCAAAGGCAAGCAATTCAAAGCAGAGCAAAGCAGCCTAAACAGCTCTCTGAAGCTGCCTACTGCTACACCTTCCATTCATAACCTCTCTGCTGCATTTGGGTTGGATAAATTGCTCAAGAATATAAAACTGAATAACATTTTCTTCATTATTATTCTAGTGAACTTTGGTTTAAAGCTATGTGTGCATATATATATATATATATATTTATTCCATTTAGAAGTAGCTTTAGGCAGTCGAGTGGCTCCTGTGTGATCAGGCATTTTGCAGACCAAGGCTTCTAAGTCAATTACTGATAGGACACCTATGCTTTTTGTATATGGGGCTCTAACAAGACAATAAATAAATAAACAAACAGTGAAAATTAAAATCAGAATATTCTCAGTAGATATTTGCACTCTAACCTCTATGTAGCCTCTTACGTTTTCCAGAGAAAATAACCTGTTTTCCTCCTTCTCACAGAAGATCAGTTCCTTAAAACTTCAATTCCTTTTCTGTCTCTATTTGAGTTATCGAAGGTTGTTCTGAGGTCATGTTTATTCATGAGGGTTACTGCTTTTCAGACCTGAAAGGACTTTTTTGACTTTCCAAGCTTTGTTTTTTTCCACATCCTAGAAGTCTGCCTAATCAAATATGCTTTATTTGATTTGTTTAATCAAATATATGTACACATACTAACTTCTATCAGTCTCAAACTGTTTTTATCTTTAGGTAATGATGGCTACAATAGTATTACTATAATCTTTTCTTAATCCTGAATGATCTCAGCAAAAAGTACAGGCAAGTTAATTTCTTACCTAGTTAAATTTTACTCAATTATTATAGTTGAGAAACTATAATGGTTGAGAACGTATTAGGGTTTTTTAATGTTTACTGTATCCAAACAACACACATACTATAAAGAGTCAGGTCAACAACTCTATGAGCTTCTCATACTCCTGCCTATGATAATTATCCAGTCTATTATTTCAGTGTATGAGCACTTCACAAGTCTGTGACTTTGTATGATTGCCAAGCTACTCAGCTATAAACTTGTGAAGTTCTGCACAGTGTTGTTTGGACTTGACTAGGTGACTGCATCTGAGCAAATTACTGCTGAGTCATGAGAAGGTCTAACTCACAAATTAACATGCATGTGAAAAAACTGAATAGCATACAGAAAAGTTACTAGAGATTAAAACAGTAAGCAATTTGCCTGAAGATGAGATGCTCATAGAGAGCAAATGCTGCTTGTTAATTATGAGCCCTAATGTGTCACCTGGCAGTAGTACTGCTTTCTTTTGTTCAAGTGCTGACACCTGACACAGTTCGGAGGAAGGATCAAAGGCTCTGACAAGGACGTGCACGGTCAACAAACCATTAAGAATTGCTGTGAGTTCACTGCTCTTCTCAGGAGTTAAAAGATGTTAGGTTGAGCACCCTGAAATACAAGTAAGTCTTTTCATATGCTGATCTGGAAACATTAGCTTGAAAATATTGTTGAAGCTAAAGGAAGAGATGAGACTTTTTTTTGGTTCCAGATGGAAACACTTGGGCAACTGGGAAGTAGGAGCTGAGCAACTGATACTTGGACACAGGCCTTGCTTCAGTGCTTACAAAGACTGTCTGGAGCAGCAGTATTGGAAACTATTCCTTATGACCAGTAACAAAGAAGTCAAGGGTCCAGAAACAAGGATTTATGCATCTCATTTAACCCATGTGATTTTGCCTCTTTGATGAGGCCATTTATGTCAGCAGCAGAGGCCTCACTAACGGATTACGAAGGGATATGACAAAAATGCCAATTCCATGGAGTCTTGTAAGGCCAAAAAATTCTTCCAAGTGCTGAATGCCAGGACACCTTCATAACCAGAAAGTGTGGATATAAAAAAACACTGGAATGATATACTTTATGCTTGCCCCAAAGGAATTTCATCTCTTGCTGCCTACACAGAACTCTTTTAAAGACTGTCCTGAAGTTCTGCACAGGTTGTTACTGAGATCTCTTCTAGAATCACATAACCAAGTTTGAACATCTATAATTTATAATTGGCATTGAAAAACAGAGAAGGCACAAGAAAAACATATAAAAGCCTAAAATACATCATGCGACAGAAGGCATTTAATCAACTTGATTTTTTAAAATCTATCAGAAAAAGGAATAACAAGATGCCACATCTTGCACATGCAATTACACTTCAAACTGAAAATAAGCCACAAATTCGAAGTGAGAACAATAACAATTTAAGTGGATTATCAATGCGATAAACACTCCATCACTTATGGACTACATATATGTGGACTAGGACTATTTTTTTCCAAAATGGCTAATCTCATGGCATGTGCATTAATGGAGTGGGGATAAGACACTGAGTGCAAAGCCTATGGGAGGTTATTTATCAGTATAACTATTACAGATCTGCTGCAGTTAGAAGTTAATAGAGAGACAGTACTAGCACTGACATGACTGGATTAATTAACCACTTCATGAATAATAAAGCCCATCCTTTCCATGGGCACTTCACTGAAGTCTAAGTAGGTTCAGCCTGCATTTTATTTCTCTAGAGAAGCAGTTATACTCAAAAAATATCAAGG